>NC_058403.1:148843679-149143679 GCF_002201575.2 Neomonachus schauinslandi | reverse complement strand
ACACATGACTTTTGTTAGAAGCAAAGGGAATAAAGTCAGGAAGATCTCGGCTTTGTTCCAGGGGCTGTCAGTTTGTGAGGGTAACGATGTTTTTTTGGGAAGTGAATGCCATTTTATTTAAGTCCCTTCTCTAGGAACAGAGTCGTCTTTCTCAGTTGTGCAATAACCATAGTTGACAGAATTCCCCTGACAGAAATTCGGGTGGGTGGTTTATATTTGCCTTTCTTTTATTGGATGGGTCAATGATTTTTTTCTGTGAGGATGAGGTAGGAAGTCTTCTGGAACCTAAACCCTTCTCAGCTTCAATAATTTTCTTTCTACCCCCCAGCCCTTTTTTTCCCTGCTAAGAGATTGTGTGTCTAGCTTAATGCCTGAACAACCAACGACCAAGAAATTTCTGGTATGGAGGGACCCAGCTGATGGCAGGAATTAGGAAAACTCCTTATATTACTCCATATGGCTCTCGAACCCATAGCTGTTTTTCTCCCCTCAGATGTGGCCATTGGCGCACCCAAGGAGGACGACTTCTCCGGGACCGTCTATATCTATCATGGCGACGCTGGCGGGATCGTCCCTCAGTACTCAATGGTAATTGCAGTGAGAACGACATGGTAACTGTCCATACATTCATCTGACAAACACATAGGGACCCTTTAGTCTGTACCACACCCTGGAGTACAGAGGAAAACACAACATGGTCTCTACGTTCAACCTTCCCGCCCTCCAGTGAAAGACAGAGACCATTGCTCACCATCAGGGAAGCATTCTGCCTGTGGAAGATTATATCCACACCCTTACCCACATTCAGAGTTATTTCTTGAAGAAGAAGAGGTTTTCTTTTTTTAGTTACTCCTTTGTCAACCATCTGTGCAGGGCAAAGGAATATGTTGTAAAATGTAATTTAGAGAGAAAACGGTCCACGGAGGAGGGGCCTGAAAGCTTCCACAGTGCTGATTGTTGTAATTGGTGTTGCAGTGAGGAGCTGGTCAAAGCTCTGGCCTTGAGCTCCAGACTTGGGAACGTGGAAGTGGTGAGTTTTGTTTTTTGCCATATCAGCTTGGTGTTCAATCTTGCTGATGGTCTCAAGCCCAGCCCATGGGAAAAAAGGAAGTCACTCTCTTGACAGAAGCATCGTCAGGCTATTTGTGGATGTCTCTGTCTGGAGTGGCACAGGCCTGTGTCATTCTCCCAGTGAGTGGGTCAGTGACAGAAAGGGACTCAACACAAGTTGAGAAATTTCCAGTCAGCAAATATTGATCTGTTGAGCGCTCCTTATGTGCTTATCACTTCCTACCCATGCTTCTATTTCTCATCACGAAGAAGCTGGCCTCATATCTTGATATCTCTAAGGAAACAGAACTCTCAACTGAGTCGTGTTCTTGTAAAATGTTCTAGAATTGTTCTCTAAAATGAAGTATTAGGAAAGTGTCCAAACCTGTTCATATATTGAAGTCTCTAGGTAAGAAAGAGACTTTACAAGTGGATTTTAAGAGCCAGTATGTAAATGTAAGTTCAATTCATGCATTCATAATTGTTCTTCTTGCAGCAGATACAAGTGAACTGATTAGAGGTTGAGGGTTCGTTAGTGGCCAGCTTCCTGCGCCCTCTGTGCTAGGGCCAGCCCAGCTCAGTGACTCCCTCACGAGGCAGAGGGCAGAGAGGGGGGACCACTCTGCCCTCTTTTCTTTAGTCCTTGTCCTACTCCTGTGAGATGGTGACTTTATTATCTGCCTTGTCTTTATGAGGTGCCTCCTGCCCGGGGAGGGGACTCAGCTTGCCCAAGGTCTCTGGCTAATAAGTGGCAGTGTGGCCCCTGAAACGTTCCCCTTCTGACTCCGAACCTTTTATTGTAACCACGTCCTCAACTCCACATTGGAGGAAGGAACACCCAGGGAGGCTCAGCTGGAAAACTTAGAAATATGGAAACTTACTTTGCTCTGAAGCCCACATACTCCAAGGGGCATGGGTCTACCGGAACCATCTTCTTCTCATTAGTAATGAATAATGGTGACAGTAAGCACTTAGGTGACTCAGCCAATGTGGCAGGAGGAAGAGGGCTTTGGGCACAGGTTGGGGGCCACATCCGCATCAGGAGGGCTGCTGTGGTCTGAGTTAGGGACCCTCTTCATGATGTGACAAGCAGGAAGTCATCCAGGGAGCCCGGTCCTCCAGCAGCTGCCGGGGTCACTTTCCACGCATCCTCCTGGAAGCTTGTTCCCAGACCTTGGAAGCGAATCACACAGAGAGGCAACCTGTCAGAGACCCCCGCTTCCCCTCCTCCCGCGGCCCTCCAGTGTTTTGTTTTGTTGCTGGGTGGAATCCCTGCAGAGAACTGCAGTACAGATTTTGTGGTTAGCATGGAGTGTCTCTAGTAGGAAGCAGGGATCAGCAGCTGGGTGCGTCCTGCCTCTGTCAGCATGCCGGTGGGCTCGTTAGCTTTGACAAAGAGAAGTGGTTTGGGGCGCTTTAAAAGAAAGAAAGAAAGAAACAACTATGTTTATACTTTTCCAAGCTGGTGATATGTATATGATAAGTTCAGTGATTTAAAAGGAAAAAAATAATCCTTTAACGACAGATTCTTCAGGGCTGGGGTCTGGACAGAGCGGGCATTGTGTGGGTGAACCAGAGGAAGAAATCAGAAACAGCTCTGGGCAAAGGAGTTGCTTTTCTTTGGCCCAGACTGGTATTATTTCTGCCGGATAAATTGTGAGATCAGGGCTGAAGTTCGTCCACATTACTCTTTAACTCATTCCTCTTTCTTGAGTTCATCATGAAAAGTGTTGATTTTAAGATCCTTGTGTGCCTTTCTCCATTTGAGAACCCCCTGGGCATGTCATGGCAGCCCCTGTGATCTTTCTCCTGCCGTAAGGACACTGCCTGTAAACCTGGGCAAGCGGAGTTTTTCCAAGGCTCCTGGTTTTCATTTAGGGTTATTAGCACTGAGCAGACTTATCTTCCTGGCTTTATGGCCTAATGGCCTGCAGATGTCTGTGGGATAACTTAAGCCTGCATCGCCACCCCCAAATGGACCACCCCTTCACTCTTCCCCCTTGTCCCAGCCACAGCAGAGCTTAGAAATGCCTCAAAATGGGGCTTTTAAGAAATAGACATACATACATGTTTGTTTAGACAGAGCCATGTGGGATGTGGAGCTCTGCATGTTGGCAAGAAACATTTCTTTAGTGTTTGCTACGGTGCTCTGATTTGTACTGTGAGGCTTGCACATTTCCTGGTGGATGGCTTAACTGAAGATGCCAAGTGGAAGGTTATTTGCAGTGATGGGCTCCTGGGAGGTGCTGGGGGGGGAGGGGTTGTTCCCTGGTGTCTCCATCTGTAGATCCTATGGAAACTCCCTTTCCCCACGCTCATGACTTCTCTGCAGGATGACTCAGTATGGAAAAGGATACAGAAGGAAAGTCCAAAGTGAGCCCCTGACTATCTGTAAACCTGGTTCCGATAGGGATTGTGCTGTACAGCATGAAAACAAAGCATTTTTCTTATCATCCACAGTGAGGGCATTGGGAGGTAAGCCTCCCCAAAGAGACTGTAAAAACAAAGGGAAGAAGGAGCAGGTCAGATCCCTGGGACTTTTCAGATTCAGGAAGTTTGATATCTTTTGAGGAACTGTGCTACGCAGATGTCAATGAAGGCTGCGTGTACAGTAAATAGTCCTGAACCAAGGCAGTGTGTGTTAATATAGATTGAACTTCATGAAGAATAAAAGAACAGATGCCCCTTGGTGGTAGAGCTGTGAACTCTAACTGGTTGATTGGGGAGGAGGGTGGCTTCAGCTGATTTTTTTTTTTTTTTTTTAGGATTTCCTACAGATTATAGAAGGTTCAGGACCATGCAGCTCCGGATTTACTAGATAGGCCAGTCTCATCCTGTCTGTGAAGCTCTGGAGCCCTATGAGATCTTCTGGTCAGCTTGACTGAGGAGAGGTGGTTTCCATGTGGCATCTTTTCCAGCTAGACATGCTCATTGCCTGTCCACCCAGGGAAAGACTCACGTGCACCTCCGAGGACAGGGGTGGTCCATGTTTAGTATTTGGGTAGAGAGAGCTAAGGAAAACATGTTCTTAGAATTTCAGCCAGCTCCACCTATGTGGAAATGAAACAGAACCGCTATTGGAAATGGAAGTAAACATCTATTTCGAACTTCATGTGGCATGTCAAAACATTAGCATACTAGTCTGCGTGGGTTTTTCGTGAACACTGAGCTTGGAAAAATTTTTAAACAAGGACATGTAGCTAAGGCAAGTCACAATAATGGAGTGTGTGGTCTTCATCCGGGTGCTAAAAACCCCAGGATCAAATTAGGACTACAGTTTTCTCTTTCCACAGCCTCAGGACCGAGTGTCCAACGGAAGCTGCATAGAACAGTCATGGGTTCTTATTTACCACTCTGCTCCTATCCGGTGATTCAATTTCCCTATTATCTGTTTCAGAAACTGTCAGGCCGGAAGATAAGTCCAGTTCTGCGGATGTTTGGGCAGTCCATATCAGGGGGCATTGATATGGATGGAAATGGCTATCCTGGTAAGCTGTTTCTCTTTGAAGGCATATGAGATAAATGAAGATAAATGCTGAGGTAGTCATTTCCAGTCTGGTTAAGCAGTGGTGAACATCTATTTAGGATGAGGAAAATTCCCACAATAGAAGGGGATGCTCTGCCTGGTACTTGATTTTAAGGTGTTGAAGTTTATTTTGGGGTTTTAGAATGATCTATTCTGAAGACTTTAAGCACCAAAAGGATGGATTGACTTCAAAAGAAACTAACGAACAAAAACAAAAAACCAGTGATTTCTATGGTGGCAGCTCTTTCTAATGAAGAAAAAAAAAGCACTGACCACATTAAAAATGATAGCGAAACCTCATGTTTTCCTCGATATTTAAGCATAGAGGCTTCTAACCCTTGAGAGGGGAAAAAAGATCTGGGCAGCACCTTTCCCACCTCCTAACCCCTGCAAGAGAATTGAAATATTTGGAGCAAAGAAGAAAACCATGCCCTCTTCCTGACGGACAAAGCAGACCTTCACCGTTCAAGGCTGGCTGCCTTGTCTTCAGGGTGAATTCATGCCTCGTGGTGGTTGAGGCTAATTGAATAAAAATCCGCATTTCCCACCTCAATCCCAAATGTTGTCCAGTTTAGGGAAAATGCACTGGGCAGGGAGATGGTGGTTCTTCTGGGGTTTGAAGGGGACGGAGTGGGGTGAGGTGAGGAAACACAGATGAGAATTTGAAAAAATCTGAAATCGTCCTGGAATTCAGGAAACATTTCCCTGGAACTACCGGTCATCTTGCTGTCTTGAGGAAGTATTTCCTTCCACTTAAAATGCCCCGAAGGACTTCTGAGACCCAGGGCAGTGCCGCACGAGGGCCGTGCATTTGGTAGTTTCTCACGGGCAGCAGTTCTGATAATTTCTTGTGACCTTACAGAGCCAGGAGGAGGGGATAGGTAAGGGTCATTGCTGAAGCTTTTGTTCCTATGGACCCTCATGGGTCCTCTTAAGTCGGAGAAAGCAGTTCTTCTTGTTTTGGGTAATTTGTGGCCGTCCTGAAATAATACCTGATGTTGGCAAAATGCTCCCACGTGCAGTTCACCTCTTATAGTTAGTGCAGCAGGTGGGTAGAGGTGGGGTATCCCCCACTTGATAAACAAGGGTACCGAGCCACAGAAAACTTAGGGGCCCAGCCAGAGGCCATATCGTGGTAGGCCGAGATGCACGTGCAATATGAGGAGGTGTGTCCACGCTTCATGATGCATGTGAATTTCTTACATTTTTCTCTTTTTTTTTTTTCAGATTTTTTAAATTGTTATTTATTTGAGAGTGAGCAAGCACATGAATTGGGGGGAGGGGCAGAGGGAGAAGCAGACTCCCCGCTGAGCAGGGAGCCCAATGGGGGACTCGATCCCAGGACCCTGGGATCATGACCTGAGCCAAAGGCAGATGGTTAACTGACTGAGCCACCCAGGCGCCCCTGAACTTCTTACATTTTTCATGAAATGACAAATTCCTCAGGTTCGTTTATTTTCAAACATCCAGTCAACTCAAAAAGACTTAAAAAATAGCAAAATTAACGAGCACACCCAAGTGCAGAAATTTAACAGCACTATAATTCATGGATTTACTGTTTCTTTTTCCTTAATGAGGGCACTGTATAGACATGTGGATTCAGGCTCTCAGATTCAGATGCTTGGTTCTGTAAAGTGGTAATGGTCATCTTGCTGTCTTGAGGAAGAACTAAGGACTAAACACCTAGGACTAAGGAGTTTATAGTCAAGGGGAAAGAAGGCAGAGAGCTATTGGATGAGTATATACTTCATAAAGTTATTTAAGAATAAACATTACTGGGATGCGAGGGTCCTGGGATTGAGTCCCGCATTGGGCTCCCTGCTCAGTGGGGAGTCTGCTTCTCCCTCTGCCTGCCACTCCCCCTACTTGTGCTCTCTTTCTGACAAATAAATAAAATCCTAAAAAAAAAAAAAATAAACATTACCAGCTAACACTTGTGTCTTGGTTTGTAGTGTACTAAGTATTTCATGAATTTTCTGATTTAAATATGTGATTTAACATATGTCACGTGTATTTAAATATTTTAAAAATACAATATTTAACAACTAATATTATGTTTAGTAAATATTTTTTTTATTTATTTTTTTTAAAGATTTTATTTATTTGAGAGAGAGAGAATGAGAGCCAGAGAGCACGAGACGGAAGAGGGTCAGAGGGAGAAGCAGACCCCTTGCTGAGCAGGGAGCCCAATGTGGGACTCGATCCTGGGACTCCAGGATCATGACCTGAGCCGAAGGCAGTCGCTTAACCAACTGAGCCACCCAGGCGCCCCTTATGTTTAGTAAATATTTAATAGATGTCTTCTGATTTAAATATTATGAAATGTTATCAGCTTTTGAAGAAGACACTGGGGATAATTATGTCCACAGTACAGACAAGGACTCGCTCAGAGATTCTGAGGTCACACGGAATGAGGGGTAGAGCAGAGATGATTCACATGTTCTACAGAACCTAGAGCTTTTTTCCAGCTCATTTAGTTCTAAGTATCTGTCTCTCTAATTCACTGGTGTTCAAAAGATACATAGTGTGAGCCACATATATAATTTAATGTATTCTAGGAACCACGTGAAAAAGATAAAAAGAAATAGGTGAAATCAATTTTAATAATATAAAATTTTTTGAGCTAGTTCATGGTTTTTGTACCAGACACATTTCAAGGTCTCACCAAGCCACACCCGGTGATTGGCTGCCACGTGGTTCAATGTGGCTCTCACTCTTACAAGATCATCGAATGGCCCAGAGGAAGGCTGTCAGGGGCCCCCGACCTCAGTGCTGGGCCCCCGTGGCTGTGGACCTTGCCAGGGGGTGGGTGGGCTGGGAGGGGCTTCAGCACGTCTCTGAATGCTACAAACTTCTGGTTTTCAGATGTAACTATTGGAGCCTTCATGTCTGACAGCGTGGTTCTTCTAAGGTGAGATGCTTTCCTCTTGCTTCCTGGACTCCGTTCTTCACGGTGGGGGCTGGAATTTGGTGATGGGGGTGGTTGGGGGAGTTATTCCCCCTTAGTCAGCAATTCCCTCTGTCCTGTTCCTGGAGGTGCTCGGGAAGTGGAAATGTGGCCTTTCTTTTCTTGTCCTCTTACCCCTGTTGCAGAGTTTCTAGCTGGTGGGCCTCCAGTGGCTTGCAGCTCTGAGACCGTAGCATCCCTGGGGCTTGGGGTGGCTTCAGCCCTGGGGGTTTTGCCTTTTGCCATGATCAGCTGCTTCATAAATGTGTGTATACTATGTCGTCATTTCCTACGGGTGCCAGGACACTCGGGCTCCAAAGCACTGCCTTGTCCCAGCTCTTCATCCCTACCTTGTCAGTCCCCAGATCCCCAGGGGCCGGGAGCCTCCTGCCCTGTGGACAGTACTTCCTGGCCTGCGGAGGCAGAGGTGAGGGATGGGAGCCCTTGCAGCCCTTGCAGCCCATGCAGCCTGAATCTCTCCTACAAATGCTGTGGCCTGCCATCCCACCATGAACCATCTCCAAGTATTTCTGTCTGTATGAGTCAGAGGAGGTGGAATTACCCTTTGGAGTGGGAGCCATCTCTTAGGTTTTGTTAATAACCTGATGGCAGAACTTTCTAAAATAGGCCAGTGGGATATTAGAGCTGGAAGGGGTCCCAGAGGCCATGTAGTTGCACACCCCAGATTCTTCTCATTCAGCAGCGCCTTCCTCCGACTCTCTGGCTGCAAAGCACCCGGCCTCCTCCTGAGTGAGGTGCCCCTAGGGGTGAGAGCTTAGTAACTTTGGAGGGAACCAGTTAACCCCCAGCTAACTCAGGATGTTAAATTGTTAAGGAGGCAGAATTGCCTTGGGTTAAGAGGGTGAACTCTGGGGCCAGGCGGCCTGGGTTCGAACCCCCACTCTGCTGTTGGGAGGCGAGTTTCCCTGGGTGAGTCAGGTAACCTGTCTTTTAGGATTCTCACCTGTCCAACAGGAGAACAGTAGTACTTCCTCACTGGGTCTGTAGAACTCTGTGAGTTAGGACTACATGCAAAATGCATAGAACAGGTAGGTGGTCAATAAATGTTAGCAATTCTTAGATAACTTATGCTAAATCTGCCTCCCTAAAATTCTGCTTCTTTATCCTATATCTTGCATGTAGCAGCCCTTTAGTATTTGATGGTGGCATGTGTGTCCCCCAGGCGGTGACCTCACTATTGCTTTGTGATTGGATCTCTGCTTTCTTCATCCCCCCCCCCGTCCTGTGGGTTGGCCATTTCCTCTCAGGTAAAACAGCTTACGTGGCCTCCAATGACTGAGGTGACACTTTAGAAGCTGAGCTTACCCACCGCCTTTGTGGTGTCCTTCTCCCCTCTTCGCTGTCCCAAGCAGCTTGCTCCGGCTTGTCACGATTCCTCTAGAATAAAACACGTTCCCTGGCTCTCGCAGTTGAAAACAGGCACTCTTAAAACCGGGAGCATCTGGCTTAAGGTAAACTTATAGATTCTGCTTTTTTTTTTTTTTTTAATTTTTTTTTTTTTGTTTGTTTGTTTTATTTATTTATTCATGAGAGTCAGAGAGAGAGATAGAGAGAGGCAGCGGCAGAGGGAGAAGCAGGCTCCCCGCCTAGCAGGGAGCCCGATGCGGGACTCGATCCGAGGACCCTGGGATCGTGACCTGAGCAGAAGGCAGATGCTTAACCATCTGAGCCACCCAGGCGCCCCTAGATTCTGCTTTTTCATCATTCTTGTATTTTATAAGCTTCCAGCTGTGAACCTCAGCCCCAAGGGACTTTTTTTTTCTTTCCTTCTTGGTGACGTATGGCCTCCTCTGGGAGTTTTGCCCACACGTGGATGGAGACATAAAGTGGGGCAGTTCCACGGCAGATGGGAGCCCCAGGCCCCAGCCTGGGGTGGAGGCTGAAGCTGGTGAGGGGAGATCATCCAGGGACAAAGGCAGGGTCCTTTGGGAAGAATGCCACGGACTGCTTATCAAGAGCAGAGGCTTTAGGAGCGGGGCTGCTGGGCATGCCTGGACGAGGTAGTCAGCAGAAGGCCCTGATAGCCGAGGGAGGAGTGTGGAGGGATGAGGAGATCAGAGATCCATTGCCTCGTTTGTTCAGCTAATACGGTTGACCTGTGGTGTTCAACTATGTGTCGGCTCCCAGGTGTGCCTCGCGGAACAACTATACAAGTAACTAATACAACCAGTGTTTGCTAAGTGCTTACCACATGCCAGACACTGCTTAGGCTCCCACACGTGCAACTCTTTCTGGAGGTTTTTGTTTTTTCTCTTCGTATTGGGGTATAATTTGCATACAGTAGAGCCTGCTGATTTAAGTATACTGCTTGATGAGCTTTAAGCAGCGTACACGCGTGTGTAAGTGCCACCGCCATTAAGATAAATAACAATTTCCATCACCCCAGAAAGTTTCCTCCTGTCTCTTCCCAGTTATGTCCCCTCCTGATGGACAACCGTTGGTCTGATTTTCATTGCTGTAGATCAGTTCTGCCTGGTCTGGTTTTTCACGTAGATGGAAGTATGTAGTACACACTCTCTTGGTTCTGGCTTCTTTCACTCGGTACAGTGTGTCTGAAATTCACCCATGCTGTTGTGTGGTGTTCATTTCTTTTTCCCCTTACTGAGCAGTAGTCCATTTACTGAATACCCTGTAGTTTGTTCTTCTCTTGTTGCTAAAACATAGTTTTTTTAGAGGGTGGAGGGGCAGAGGAAGAGAGCGAGACTCTTAAGAGAATCAACCCTGAGATCATGACCTGAGCCAAAATCAAGAGTCGGAGGCTTAACTGACTGAGCCACCCAGGGGCCCTGACAGAACGTGTTTTAATTATTAGTTTTCTTAACAGCTCCATGACCTAGATATTATTACCGTTATTCCCATTTTATGGATGAGGAAACCAAGTGACACTGAAGTTCTATTAATTTTAAAAAGGAGATAATTGTAGATTGTGGTCAGTGCCATGAGGATGATAAAGCAGGGTCGTGTGGTCAAGGGCACCTGCCCACCTCAAGCGCAGCAGAGAGGGCCACATAGTCTTGTTGGAGGTGGTGGTGTGAAGCCAATGGTGCCCTTGGCTCTGGCAGGTCGAGAGAAGTGAGGTGCGGAAGTCAGATCACTGTGGGTGGGAAAGAGAAGGAGAAGCAAGAAAACAGATGATGAAGTGTGACTCTTTTCCAGAAGCTTGGCTGCAGAGGAGCAAATGGGATTGCCAGTGGCTCAGAGATTAGCCTGAGAGTCTTTGAAACCTCTCCTGCTCTCCTGGGTCCTTTCCTGTCCTGCAAGAACCAGAGGTTCTTTAGCTTCACCTTCATCCATACAAACCTTGCCTTGACCCCACTCCTGCCTTGGGGCCTGAAGAGACAGAGTGGGAAGGGGACGAGGATGAATGGGGGTTGAAGGAGGAGAGGGAGGTGGGATGCCTTGTATAGGCTGTGGGTGGCAGGGGCCTGATCTTTGAGCCAGGCCCCAAGATTGGAGCAGGCCCAGGGCAAGGTTCAGCGTGGAACATGGGTGAGGGTGACCACCTCAGGTATCTTCTGGGAGCAGGGAAGGCAAGCTGGGGCCCCTTAGGCAGAGGGACTGCTGAGCATGTCTGAGGGGCCAGGAAGGCTGGTCATCCACAGTGGCATCTGTTGATAAGGTGCTGGACGTGGCTGAACGACTATGGACAAGAAGGTCTGGAGATATCAGCTGGCTAAGCTGGGGGGCATCCCAGGCATGGCCTAGCTGACCGGCAAGTTAGATAGACTTTGAGTCCCCTCAGAGTTTGGGTGGGACCAGAAAAAGAAACCAAGGATGTGCATGCACGTGAAACACACCATGCCCACTCTGACACATCCTCCAGAAGAGAGTCCACATGTGTACGGGCTTGAAATCCTTTGGGCTGCCGAGAAGAGAACACCTTACTGCGGGTGGCTCTAAGTACATAGACGTGAATTAGCTGCCTGGAAGAAATGGCTCCAGGGCTGGTTTAGTAGCCTCCATCTTCCCCGGGGGTGTAGGCTCTCAGTGTGTCCACCCGTGTCTGTCCCATAAACAGCACTGCCCCTGCAGAGGGCTGGGGTGAGGGAGCGATAGCCCATCAGAGGGCATCCTGACTGGTTTTACCTGGAAGTAAATACAGGCGAAGTGCAGACCTACCTTGACTTAGGAAGGAGTTAATGTTGTGATAAACCCATCATAAATTGAAAATATCCTAAGTGGAAATGCATTTACTACCCCTGACCTCCTGAACACCATCGCTTAGCCTGGCCTACCTTAACTGTGCTCAGAACAACTTGCATCCGCCTACAGCTGGGCACAGTCATCTAGCACAAAGCCTGTTTTGTAATCAAGCATTGACAATCTCATGTAAATGATTGAATACTGTACCTAAAGTGACAAACAGGCCATGCGGGTACAGAAAGGGTGTCAGTGTATGGGGCGTTCACCCTCGTGATCGGTGGCGGAGCCCAGGAGCTGTGGCCCTGGGCCAGCGTCACCACACAATCATCCCACATAGCACCAGCACGGGGAAAGATCCAGATTCACAATTCAAAGTTCGGTTTCTACTAAGTGCACGTCACCCCATCATAAGGTTGAAAAATCGTTACTTCGGACCGTGATAAGTCAGGGAGCATCTGTATCAGGATTTGAACTGTCGGAGTCATCAGAAAGAAGTATTTTAGCTACCAGCTTGTTAAAAATCAGGTCTTGGTGCTGTCCTTAGGTGCCCCTTTGCTTTTCTCACTGAGCCTGGCACCTTTGCAGGCAGGACTGCGGGCTGGCCCCACTCTGCCCTCGCTGATTTTGCGCTCTCAGATTAGCAGGGGCGGGCAAGGCCTGTGTGAGGGTGATAGGCGCCTGGTGCTGTGCCAGCCGGTGAAGTTCAAAGGAAGCGATGAGAGAGTTTAGGAAAGATTTCTGGGCTTTCCCTGGTCCAAAAACAATTCTTGGAATTGACACAGGTTCAAGGGCCTGATCTGACTGATGTTGGTGAGACATGTGCTTCTGAAGGTCTTTGTCCTCACCTCAGGATTCTGTGTTGACAGCCTCCATCGACGTCAGTTTGCCAGCCTGCCCACCCTGCCTTCCTCTGCAGGGCCCTGCTCTGAGCAGGGACCAGGTAGCCTCCCCGACATGGTGGCCCCTGGGACGGTGGGAGGGGGTGAGGCCTTTATTCCATGCGGTGACCTGGCAGGATGTGCCCTGGGCAGGGTGGAGGCTCTCACAGGGTGGAGACCAGCTCTCCCTGGTGCCTCTGTTTTATGAAACTTTGGGCACTCCGGTGGTTTTCAGTCCCTGGGCCTGGAGTGAAATTGGCACCCGTTTAATAAATCACCTCGGGTTTTTGAACACCTGTCCTGAGGCTGTCATGATGAATTTGCCGGGGTCCAAGCCCTTGAGGGGCCTGAAGGCTGGTGGAGCAGGTGTGCAACTAGACAAAGACCTTAATCAGTAAGTGAGGTGAGGTGTGAAGATAGTGCTGGGGACGTGGAGGGGGGCATCCAACTGCCAGGGTTCTTGGAGGAGACTTCCCAGGAGAGGGAATGGAATGTAAGCTGGCTGTGGAAGGACCCCGGCGCTTTATAGAGTGTCCGTTGGCATCTGTACAAACACATAGACCAGGAGCAGAGTATTTGTTTTCTGTGTTATTTATAGCATCTTCTAAGGATGAACCCAGAAGGAAATTGGAAGGCCAGGACCTTGGATTTCTTTCAGGCACTGCTGTTGTCTGACGTCTGTTGGCCTTACAGCTGGATTTGCTCTGGGAGACCCACCGTTCCCTTGTACTTGTCACAACTCTTCTGGTCTTGACCCACATCCATGGCAGTGGTGGCAGCAGTGAACCCCCCCCCCCCGGCCACGTGTCTCCTTCCTTCCCTCTTTCCCCGAGGTTTTCCTTAATACTGTCTTCTCTGAGAGTTGTGTTCCTTTTTCCCCATCTGTCTTCTCACCGTGGGCGCTCTTCGGGGTCATTGTACACAAGGGAGGTCATTGTTCTCAAGCCACTAATGCCCCTTAATCTTGTTATTATCACCCCAGTGGCATGAAGGCCAGGGCTCCCTAGAGGTAAAAGGGTCTCTTTGTGAGGCCTGGAGGGGAGGTTAAGGCACAGCTTAGGCGAACTGTCCCTGAGCAGGTGTTTGCAATGAGAGCAGAATGCCTGAGTCATTATCAGCTTTTGTGGGCTGACCCTGGGGATCCATGGAAGGTGACGCAGGGATGCAGTGCATTTATCAAGCATGGGGTGGGAGGTAGTGCTGGTGGTCCATGTTGGTGATAAGGGATGCAGATGTTTATAGGGTTTCACTTGCTCCTGAGGCCAGGTAGGTTGATTCCTTCAGCTCTGAAGTACTTTGCTGTTACCAGCTGGGACTCTGTTAATCAAGTTCTTTTAGAAAAATGCTTAATGAATTGCAGGGAGGAAATGAAGGGGGAAGGTTTAACCTACTGGATGGGACTGGAATTCTGCAGTTCATGCTTACAGAGACAGTAAATGCTCAGGAATTCCCAATGATACATCTATTTCTCAAGTCCCAGCATCTGCTCTAGGAACACCTCTTAAATATATTACTATTTTCCTAATAAAATGAAAATCGGAACTTAATTGGTGAAATTTTAAATAATCACCCGACATCTGGTGGTTCATTTATGGCTTCAACCAGATGTGTTTTATTAACAACTTACTTGCCTTTATTATTGGGAAGCTAACTATTAATTTATTAGGAAATAAGCCACTTCTAAAACCAGGAAAAAGTCTTTACAGGGCACATTGGCCCCTCTCTTGTTGGTTATTTCATGCTTTAATTAAATGCCAGGCTGAAGGCCTAGGATTTCTCTTGCTGGGTTAGTTCTTGTTTGGTTCTGAGAGCATGACTAAGTCACCTCCCTCTCTTGACGTGCAGGGCAAGACCTGTCATTACAGTGGATGTCTCCATCTTCCTCCCAGCCTCCATCAACATCACGGCGCCTCAGTGTCACGATGGGCTGCAGCCTGTGAACTGCCTCAACGTCACCGCCTGCTTTAGCTTCCACGGCAAGCACGTTCCAGGAGAACTTGGTAATGAGCCACTGAGTTAGGGCTCGGGATGGCCATCTTAGCTGGAGTGGGCTTGTGGCCACTGAGGGATTCTTCTGGATCCTTTGCTCTCACTGTGCGTTCTGGCTGGTTTTGCAGGCAGCAGACGCACAGGCCAGACACCCCTTCCCTCCGCGGTTCCTGCTTTTTTCTGCTTCCCATAGTTTCCCAATTTAACATAACCTCCAGCTCTAGAACAAATAATATTTGACCCCAAGCATCCTTTCCCCAAATGTGTGACCAGACTGAAACCTCACTGGGCTACAGGTGTCACAGGCCAGTGGGACTTGTGGAAAGGTAGTGACTGGAGCCTGGCCCTTACAGAACATTCCATTCAGTTAGAAAAAAGAAGTGGTGGGTCTTTGGAGGCTTCCCCTGAGCCCGCGGCACCAGCCAGATGTCAGGGCCTTAAGCCCTTTACTGTGGAATCTGAGACCAGGGATGGAGGGTAGGATTGGGATGCTGAGTTTTATGAAGGCTTAGACTTACAAAAGAGGGGGAGCTGCTTTGTCAGCTTCAGATGAGTGAAAAGAGACAGCTGGCCCTGCTGTTTTCTCTGGTTGGGTAAGGCCAACTTGCTAGCCAACTCCAGAGATCCAATCCCTGGATCAGGATAGGATCAGTGTGGAGTAGAACTCAGTGTGTGGTCACTTGAAGGAAATGAATCTGGAACATTCGTACAGATTAATAGGTGCTTTGTTTTTACTTGAAAGGCTGATTTAATAATAGAAAATAGAATTCTAGGAAAATTAAAAAAAAAACAAACCACAAAACAATAAGGACCTGGACTTACTGCCTTTCTTAGACATTCTTAGAGTCAAGTGTTTCCCTTCCCTATTTCACAGTGTGGTCCCTGGACCCAGCAGTACCAGCATCCTCTGGGAGCTTGTGAGAAGTGCAGAATCTCAGGCCTCGCTCTGGGTCTCAGAATCAGAATCTGCATTTTAACAAGATCCCACGGGATCCATGTGCACATTTATGTTCAAGAGGGGCTTCTCTGGAGCGCGTGTGCACGTGTGTGTGTGTGTGTGCTGGTCCGTTTCTCAGCTGTACCTTGAAAGCTGTACATTATTTAACGGTGTGCTAATCCTTCTAGGCTAATGGTCTCATTGATACTTCATCTTGATCTTCAGGTGGATTGAATAAGTTCAATAATCAAATCTTGAACTTGTTCCTAGAGATTTCTTTTAAAAAAAACTTAGAAATTTCAAAACTGAATGTAAATATACCAGGAACTCAGGGCTTGGTTGGTGAGAAAGGACTAACGTTTTATGTAGAGCCCAGTGAGAAAAAGACCATGCTCAGTGAGAAAACTGCTTGCTCAGGATCACATGGCTGTTGGTGAAGCCAGGAGTTGAATCCTGGTTTGATGATAGTTAGTTTTGCTTTCCAAAAACTATTTCTCATCTCCTCCCTAATTATTTTAAGATACCAGTCTCTAGGGAAAAATTTTTTTCTATTGGTCCTAGAACTCCTATGTCCTTTGCCTAATTAGATGGTGTGTCTTCTATCAAATACCAACTCATGATGTAGTTGGACTCCATTAAAAAACATTATAAAAGAATTGTTGAGTTGAAGGTTTACGTTGGTGTGCATAAAAATAAGCAGAACTATTCTATAACTCTAAAATAAGCAAGTGATTAATAGTTCATGTGTGTGTTCATTTGACAAATGTTTATTGTGTGCCTGGGTGTGCCAAGCACATCCTCATGGAGTCTCAAATGGGAATTACAGAGTTTCTATTATTTTGATCCTGAAGCAGTGTACACAGTTTCCAGGCTCTTTAATGACATCACTGTGGTGGTAATGAAGGTAATTTGGCAGAGTAGGAACAGACGAGAAGAAACCCAAGATGCCAGTTTTGAGCAAGGGGGATTTCAGAGCGTAAGACAGGTGGTAGAGTGAACTCTGATTAGAAGTTTTGTGGGCTGAGTCAGGAGGAGATGTGGGTGTCTTCTCCTGCTGCTCCACACCAGTGACTGGGGCCCCTTTCATTGACCTCTAGGCAGAATTATAATGAAGGCTAGGTTTAACCATGACCCCTGAAGAGTCGGGGAGGATCAGGAGGAAGGGGCGGTTGGGTAGCACACCGTACTGCCCCTAGTGGGCAGTGTGGAGCAGGCAGGAGGCCGCCCATGTGCAGGGGGTGGACTCTGAGCGGCAGCGCACTCTCCCACTGAAATCAAACATCCCTTTATAATCTAAGTGGTATTTCTCCACCTTTATTTAAGATCGAGGCTTACAGATCATGATAACTGGGGAATTTTGGTATCAGTGGGGCAATGCAGAAAATTACCCATCCCATTTTTCTTTGTCCTCCCCTGGCATTCAGGGAAAGGTGCTAGATCTCCATCTCTGCAGAAATCTGGTAAAACATGAGCTGACAGTGGAATATGGAGAGCCTTGAGGAGGGGAAAATGGGCAGTTGTTATGGAAATGTGATAGAAATCATGGGAGTGACAGGTAGCTCGTGGGGGTCCAGCTGCAGTGGGGTGTCCCTGGGGTCCGGCATAGAAGGCAGTGCCTTGGCTCTGTGATCGGGAAGATCAGGTCCCTGGTCTCCGGGTAGTGGAGGGTGGGGGCACCGCCACCCTCCACTGTCTTCCAGGCTCAGCGTCATTGCCCAGGCCTCTGTGTTGGGAACCCAAGGCCGGGGCTCTGGTGATGAGCCTCCCTCTCTCCCATTGCTGCAGAGGAGCCTGGGTGGTGGTGGGTTTGGCCACGGAATGCCTGGCAAGTGAATGTCCGGCAAGTGAATGTCTGCTTCGTGCCGACCTTCCAGGCCCCTCTCCGTGTCTGCATGTCCGGGGCCAGGTTGTGTCCGTCGAGTGGCTGCTTTGGTGCATGTGGCTGGCACAGTGCAACCAAGAAGCACCAGTGTGTGCTGGGTACTTCTGAACAGCTGTTGGAAGCATTTTCTATCTGCTGACATCTTGAGCCACGGGACCTCCCCGGGGATGGTTGGGGGAGCCATAGATGCTTCATGTTACTTACAGTCTGGCCTCTTTGGTTTCTTCTCTCCGGTAGGACCTGGTGGGGACGGGACTCCATTCTCCTCTTCATTTTCAGCTTTAGCTTTAGCTCCCACTTGGTCTCCGGGGTGTTCGGGGCCAGCTGATTTGCCAAGCCACTGGAGGGGCAGCTGTGGCCTCTGGCAGGACCGTGGGAACTCCAGAGATTTTCTGTAGGGGTTGACTCTGCCATGGCCCCTGGAATGGCAGGATCCAGTTAGGAAAAGAGAAACCAGTTATTTTGACAGAATTTAACATTGGGAATCAGGAAAGCAGGTCACAGAGGACCTGGTAGTCGCTGACTTCTGGGTCAGCACCAGGGCGTCTCAAAGCGTGGTCCCCAGTCCAGCTGCAAGCACAGCACGTGGGAATGTTAGAAATGCACATTCGAACCGCATCAGACCCTGAGGGTGGGGCCCAGCAACCTGCCCTTCAGCAAGCCTCTGGGTGGCTGAGACTTGAGAACCGCTGGTCAAGTGGACAAAGAGGGAAAAAAAGGTCACACTTGGGGTGATCAGAACCTAGAAACATGGAGAAGGGACCCTGCAGACCTGAGAACTCAACCTTGGTGGGGAGGGGGCAGTAACCAGCGCTGCCAGTGTCTCCGAGGGGTGCAGTGGGGAAAAAGCTGAAACTGGTATTAACTGCTGTTGGAACCAGATTCCGGGAAGACTGTTGCCAGGTTAAGCTGATAGGAATAGGAAGCAGGCAGGAAGATGCAGTCCCTTCTCCCTCCACCAGCTTCCCTCCAGCTGTCCATCCGGGTCGAGCCTCCCACGGAACCACTGGCAAAGCAGCAGTGAGGTGTGCTGAGCCCCAGACCCAGCCTCGCAGAGCAGGGTGGGTTGGGAGCAGAGAGACAACAGCTTCAGGAACCAGCCCAGCAAGTAGCCAGTCACACGGAGTTACTGATGTACCTGCTGGGTCATTAACCAACAAATAGCTCTTAAGTTCTTAAGAGTGCCGGACTGTGCGCTCCCTGGGTGCAGAGCATAGGCCGGGCCAGACAAAGCCCTGGCCCTCAGGAAGCTTGCATTCTGCAGGGAGGGAGGCAGATGCAAACAGCCGATGCTCCCCCACTCACCCTTCTGGATGTGTCCGGGGCCCCTTTGTGTGGTAGGCCCTCCGTTCCGTGCTGGGGTGCGGGCACATGTCCAGCTGCAGTGGTTCAAAGAACAGATTTACAACCCATTTCACCAAGCAGCTTAAAACAAGAGTTCTGCCCATCCCAAGTCTTATTAATCACTTCATTCTTGGCCTGGGAGGCAGCTTGCCACTCCTCGGAGCCTCTTGGCTGCCGTAAGTAAGGGTGGTGAATGTGTGCCTGGAAGCGTTCTGCCCCTTCCCCACGGGGCTGAGCCTCTACCTACTTAGGCTAAAGCCTAAATGTGCTCCTCAGTCTCTGGAGGCTAGGGATTGAGCCAGCAATTATGGACTCTCACCAGATGCTAAATGAAAACCAGGGAGGGATGAGCCCTAAATGGTTGTGTTTTGTGCTCTGATCTGGCACCCCTTGTTTCCATGGCTCTCAGAGACTTCTGGACAAGCCGTGGAGCCTAGATCCTGAGAGAATGGCACCAGGTCATCCAAGCCAGTAGCAGAAATAGGGTCCAAACCAGGAGACTTGTCCCCAGACCCTTCCTCTGGCTTCGGGGGTGGGGGGGGGTACATTTCCACTCCAGAGAGCATTCACACACATAGAACATTCTCCAAGCTCCTTGTGGTCTCTTGAGAAGCATGGAGATGGGATAACGAGGCAAATCCATATATATGAAGCATGGGGTAACCTAATCTAATAATTACCACCTCGTTCCTTTGTGGGGTGGGGAGCAAGCTTAGGAGAGCTAGTAAAGGGGGAAATATCCTTTCTCTCCCCTTCTCTTGGGAGACTCTAAGGGAAACTTAGTAAGTCTGGAAGGAGGATTTTTTTTTTTTTTAAGATTTTATTTATTTGACAGAGAGAGAGACAGCCAGAGAGGGAACACAAGCAGGGGGGAGCAGGAGAGGGAGAAGCAGGCGCCCTGCTGAGCAAGGAGCCCAATGTGGGGCTCGATCCCAGGACCCCGGGATCATGACCTGAGTCAAAGGCAGATGCTTAATGACTGAGCCACCCAGGCGCCCCTAGAAGGAGGATTTATTAGTAGGATTTCACAGCTGAAATCATGTTGTGATGGAGAATGAGAATGAGTCAAAAACTTGCTGGGACCGACCAGAGCTCAGTTGATGCAAGACAGCTGGCTCCCTCCTGGCCCAGGCCAGTATGGGGGGCCCTTGGGAACCAGCTGGGGGCAGAGAGAGGAGGAGGCTGCCACATGACTTGCGGCTGGTCAGCTTTTCCATCAACATGACATCATTCGACATGGCATGGACACAAGCTGCCAGAAGGAAAACCTGAAGATGTGGGCTGTGCGGTGGGATCAGGCACTAATCAGAACCAGCACCCTCCCCGGGACGGGGGCTGGCTGGCCTGGCTTGCATTAGGGGCAGCCACCCTCCCATGGGGCCAGGCTGCTTGAGCGTGCCAAGTGATTGGCTGCTTCTCTGGCATCTCTTCCACTTCTTAGGGGCTCCCTTTCAGACACTCCTGGGGTAGGTACTGTTTAAAACTGCCAGTTGAACTCGGGGCTCCAGAATGGTCTGCACTTCTTACTGCCCTGACAACTATGGGACCCTCCTCACTCAGGCTGGGCTTCCCATCATGAGTCTTCGGGTGGCTTTCTTCTCGAAGAGAGAGTGTGATATGGAACCGACTTCTTTTTGTGTGATTTAAAATGTCAAAGTAAATTTTAAATCAAGGAGAAGTATTAAGCAGACAGTTACAAAGATGAAAAGCTTCCAAAATGATTATGCTTGGTGAATTGGATAATTCGGTCAGTCTGTGATTGTATATTTTAACATTTTAGAAAAATCTGATAGGTGAACGTGTTGGCGTGCCCACGCTCTGCCTGGAGCAGAGCAATGGTTGTGGTCCTCAGCTCAGGTTCTAGTAACTGTGAGTTGTTTCTGTCCTCTCTTCAGTTGTCTGAGGGATATATTGGGTCAGAGATTTTATGGCGAGATGGGGTGTTAACAGGCCTAAAGTGGTGTTTGAAAAGTATCCGGCACAGTGCTTGGCACACACTGAAGGCTGAATCTGTTCCCTTTTCCTGACCTGCCCCATCTTAATTCAAATTCTCCCAGAAGCAGAGCCTGAATCAAGGATTTGGTGCACATGGTTGATTCAGGCTGTGATCAATCCCAGGAAGCACCAGTAGGAAAGTGAGACAGGAAGGGAAGGAAGCTGTGTCAGTCAGGGTTCTGCAGAGAAACAGAACCAATTGGATGTGTGTATATTGATGTTATAGTTTGGAGGCAGCCTGAAGGCAGAATTCCTTCTTTGGGGGTGACTTTAGTCTTTTTCTCATAAAGCCTTCAAGTGATTAGATGAGGCCCACCCACATTATGGAGGGTAATCTGCTTTATTTGAAGTCTACTGATTTAAACATAATCTCATTTAAAAATACTTTTGCAGGGGCACCTGGGTGGCGCAGTCAGTTAAGCATCCAACTCTTGGTTTCGGCTCAGGTCATGATCTCAGGATGGTGAGATCGAGCCCCACGTTGGGCTCTGTGTTCGGTGTGGAGTCTGCTTGAGATTCTCTCTGTCCCTCTCCTTCTGCTCCTCCCTGCGCCTCCCTGCCGTGCTGTCTTGCTAGAAAAAATCAACGACTCTTTAAAAAAATAAAAATACCTTTGCAGTGACATCCAGATCGGGTACTGCAGCCTACTCAAGTTGACACGTAAAGTAAACCATCACAGCAGCCAAACAGAAGGTGTGTTGCTATTGAATCCTGCTGGGGAACCCTGACAGTCCATGGGGAGCACCCTTCCTAGTTACCCCACCCAAGGAATGAGGGAGCTGGGCTTCTGCAGTACTGAGGTCTGCTGCAGGGACTTTGGTTCTCTGGCACTTCTGGTCTGCCATAATGTGGACAGAGCCACCAGAGAAGGCTCTCAGGAGGTACAGGTACTGACAATTACAAGTTGGGCTGGACAGCAGAGAAATGGTACAAGCCAAGAGGATATGGGTGGGTCATTGATCCTATCTGCTCTGTCTTCCTGTGATCATTTCTACCCTGGCTTTCTCTGAGCTCAGCTAGCTTATCACTGGCAAGAGGGTTCACACTCTCTGTTCTCCCCATGCCCACCCTTCCCAAGGGAGGGCAGCTCTTGCAACTGGGAGGAAGGCCAGGGAGGGGTCCACTCAACAGCTACCATGTTGGTTTTGCCTGGCTCATCTTCCAGCAATGTCCATCTCTAGCTCTGGACTTGCTAAACATAACTTGGAAATACAATCCATATATACTTATCCTTTCTTACTGTTTGGCTGTTGCTCAGGGAAATTGTCATGAGTAGAAAGTAAATGGGCCAGAGTTTAGTTCTGGATCACTGCATGTATTGGGTTCTGCTGTCTGGGCATTCAAAAAATTTCAAAAGTGCACCAAGAACCAGTGTGGTAGGAATAGCCCTACAGTGGAGGTTAGGAGGGTTCTAGACTCAGCTCTGTGGTGGATGGCCCTCTGGCCTGGAGCAAGTCTGGCTCCCTTTTGGGGCCTCAGTTCCTCATCTGAGAAATGAAGGTTTTGAGCCAGATGGCCCCTGGATTGCCCTGAAGCTTTGACATTCTATGCGTCTGCCCCGTTCCCTGGTGTTGCCAAAGGAGCCGGCGTGTAACTCTTGTCTGGGCTCCCGTGTTTTCTCTGTCATGTTACTTTCCCACAGGCATTCTTTTCTTCTTCACTATATTGCCTTCGATTATCCGGGTCTCAGGTCCCCTGGTGACCCAGCCTCGCCTTGGCAATCAGCTGTTTGCTGAAATAAACAAGTTGGGGCAGACCGGCCCTTGCTGACCAGGAATCCACCAGCTCTGCATGGCAAGATCCCTGAGATGGCAGAGGCCCAGGAAAACCATTAGACGCATCCAAAATACACCCTGTGGCAGCTGCAGAAGGCCTGTCCTGGTCACTTTCCTCCCTCCTGGCCCGGACCTCCCCTGGGGGCTGATTCCTTTGATGTTATTAAAAGCCAGAGCCACCCCCGCTGCCCTGCTTCACATACTTAATGTGGGCAGGTGTGGGCTGCTCTTTACTGGGGCAAGAACCCAGCTTCCAAGGGGCTGGTTCGTGGAGACAGGGTCATCTGTTTTCCCATGGCTCTGCAGCCTCGTCTGGGCATTTGGGGGACAGAACGTTCCCTCTCTCTCACTTCAAAAATGCCACATTCCCCTGAATCCACAAAGCAGTTAAAGAGTAAAAAGGGTCCCCGAGGGCTGATCTCTGCTGTGGTACCGAAAAGCAGTGAAATAGGTCTATTGACACTGACACCCTACTCGCCTAATGAAGCACATTGTTGTAGGGTGACTGACTCTGAAATTATGAAAGGAAGACCTTTTGTGTTCATCCAGTGTGCATCCTGTATTGTGACCTTTTTTAAGTTTCAGATTGTGTCCCGGTAGGTTCTGCTATTCCTGACATTATGTGTTCAGGAATAGGTGAGGGGTTTTTCTCCTCAGGAGTGCAGCTCAGTACGCCTGAGCACAGGCCCCTCAGTGCTCATGATTCTGTTGAAATGATAGACGCTGTAATATACGCGATCCGTATACTCAGCTCCCTGGGAATAAAGTCAGCTTTAGCCTCGGTCTGAGTTTCCGTGAGCGCCATGAGGGCAGGGCTTTGTGGGGCTGTTCTGTTGTGGCCTCTGAGGGTAAACAGGGGAAGAGCAGGGCTTTTCTATCCTCTGTGCCTGGAACAGTGCCTGGCACATAGTCGGTGCTCGGGGGACGTGATGACACATGGTCATAGAGCACAAGTCAACATCTGGGAATTATTGGGTTAATTGCTCCTTTGTGTTGGGCATATATCCCATTGCTTTATAGGAATCGGGATTATGTGCAGCCGTGATAATTTCTGCAGTTTCTAGTAATATTCTGTAGGTTCACCTTGGTGTGAAGGATGCCAACTGTGCTGGGCACAGCTAATTATTGATGTGTACATTGGTGACTCAGTTGGTAACTCAGGGGATTTAAGACAGGGAGAGCCATAACATGTGATACACAGAGCATCACTGGGAAGGCAGGGGGCGGCCCGATTGTCTCTCGATTCTGTGAGGACGCCGGCTGCGTGCTTCTCTCCAAGAGGGTGTTGACTGGGCTGCAGCCCTCGGTTGCAGTGGGGAGGCAGGAAGCATTACCAAGTGTGCTTGTGAGCCTGAGAGGGGGGAGCGCAGGTGGCCTTGTCCCCACATGTGAGTCCTTGCTGACGTCTTGACCTTATTTATCGGCAGGCCTCAATTACGTTCTGACGGCTGATGTGGACAAAAAGGCAAAGGGCCAGTTGCCCAGGGTCTACTTTGTGTTGCTGGGAGAGTCCGTGGGTCAGATCACAGAGAAGCTGCAGCTGGTCCACATGGAGGAGACGTGTCATCACTACGTGGCCCACGTGAAGGTGAGTCCTCCCTTTTCTTCTCCAGCTTTGATCTCTGTGGATATTCATTGAGAACTAGTGGAAGCTACTTTTATTGTGTGTTATGTATGCTCTGACTTCAAACATTTTATTTCACAAGGGGGAGAACATTCGTTTCTTCTTTTCAAGTTGGAGTCTGACAGCCCTTTTATTTTTCTTACTGTGCTGGTTTCAGCCTCTGAGGGGAGTTATGGTGGGCCAGGAGACCAGTGACACTCCCTGACCTTGACTTGTCCTTTTGGGAGGCTTCTCATCCTCTTCCTTCTTTTGAAGCTCTGTGGTCTTCTCAGAGGAGAGCCGTAGAAGTCCACGTGTCTGGGTCGGCGGTGGTGCTGGATCACACTGCACCTGATGGCTTTCTCAGTGGTCCACTACATGTTAGCTCATCGTGTCATGGTTAAGGCGTTTTAAAACTAGTAGGATTCGGTTTTTATCCTTTGATTACTTTCTGTTTATTTTAGGAGTGCTTTTTTTGGCCCCCTTTCCTTCTCACTCTAAATAAACTTTCAAATGTTTTTTCCCTCTTGAGATTGTTTGTTAAATACACTTTGCTGCTAATTCAGGAGGCCAGGCTTTGATTAGCTCCAAAGTGGCCCCTGCGTAGACAGGTGCTGACAGGGTGGGAGTCCTGGTGGTGCCCAATGCTGCCGGAATAGCCAGGCATCAACCCACAGGCAGAGAGTCCAAGAGATAGAAGGACCCACACAAACCCACCACATGGTGCATTCAATGAATATGGCTTTTGGAGTAATACAGACCTGGTGTGTGTCCAGCTGGATGAGTACTTTGACCTCTGTGTGTCTCAGTTTCTGCATCTCTAAAATGGGCACATGTACCGAAAGGACCTTGCATGGAGTCTGACCCCCAGCAGGCACTCAGCATTATTATCTGTTTGGGCCATATGTAATTGCCAATATTCTAACATTCTTGACTTAGGAAAATGGTATTTTCATGTAGTTCAACCTAATATTAGCCAGGGGCTTTCTGGGCAATAGTAACAATAGTCCACGGATTAGAATCTCATTCCGTTATTGAGTCATTAGTGCCAGAGCAGGAGAGTAACAGCTGCTTCTGGATTGTATATAGAGAAATGCCCCCCACATCCATGGCACTTGGTCTGGCCTAGAGCCCATGAGTCCATGCCCCTGAGATGCTTTTCAGCGGGCCTGGGCTATGTCTCTTTGCCAGGACTCGTGCTGGGGCCTGCCCAGACCTCTGCCCTATGGCCCGGTGAAGGCCATTTATAAAGGGGCTCATGCTTCTGTTAAGCCAACCAGCCACTCGCGTCTCTAGGTCTTAGATTACATTGGCTCATGCGTGCCCTTGGGGATGTGAGGCTGCCCAGGACAGGCTCACATCTGCATACTGCAAGACCTTTAAGTGCCTGTGCTTGGTGTCTCCATACTTCCCAGAGGTGGGGCATCTTCCCTCGGGCTTCCTCATGCTGGGTCTCTTCCACAAATGCTTTCCTTCAGGGCTCTTGGCGCCTTGACTTTTTGCTTTGGCTGAGGGGTTGCCCTCCATGTCTTGGCCTCAAGATAGGGCCCCACAGAGGCTGCAGGCCTTTGCAGAGTGCACTCAGGGAAGAGCAGTAATGAGGTACCGGCCAGAGGCGGGGCTGTTTTTGTGGTGGCCTCTGGGGGTAAACGGGAAGAGCAGGGCTGCCCGAGGCTGTTGGTCCTGCTACTTCCTGATAGCCAGGGCTGCAAGAGTTTAGCAAATAAACATAAAGCCTTCCTCATTAAATCCAAAAGTCAGATAAACAGCGAGTCATTGTTCTCAAAGAAGTGTGGCCCAAAGAGTGCATGGGATATACTTACACTAAAAATGATTTGTTGTTTATCTGAAATTCAGATTTAACTGGGCATTCTGTTGGAAGATTCAACCTTCCCGATACCCTTCACCCCACAGTTTGGCACTTCTCCATTTGATCAAAACATGGTTGACGGGGGTTCCCTTCCCCTGGGTGAGCTACACAGCCCCCAAAGGGACCAAGTGGGAGCGCTGACTCTGGAGCCTGTGGGGCAGCTGGTCCCCCAACAGATCCCCATGCCCATGCTCGCTCCTTGGTGCCTGGGATGCCAGGAGATCTGTGCTCACGGGCCCTGAGAGCCCCTCCCTGAGGGTGAGTCTGTGGAAACCTCCCCCAGGGAGTTTTTAAAGCAAATCACTGGACACCGGTTGTGCTAGAATGAAATTCTGGAGGGGCTTGCCTGGATGGCTATGTGAGCGCAGCCTTGGAGTAAACAGCAGAATTCCTGAATGGACACCTATAGAACAAGGCCATAGATGTGTTTCTCCGAGGAGCCGGTGAGTTGTACTTAAATGTAAAGGCACCAAGAGTACAGTACTTTCATACTTGGATATATTTCTTCGTGAGCTTTCTTGGTTCTTCCGTGATACGATGTTTCCGATTCACCAACATGTGAGATAAATGTGTAGAGTTGTGGGTTTAATTGTAGAGTTCTTTCATATTTAAATGTCATTTTCTTTTACCTCTGTGTCAGCGTGTAGAACACAAAAAGAATAAAAAAAGAAAAAAAAATCTAAAACCACAAAGGAACCATGGCTGTCAAGAAGAGAGATGGAGATGGTGGTCACAAGATTTTGGAGGGTGAGGGCAGCCCAGGAGCGCAGAGCAAGCACACACCTCTCTGTGATGATTTGGGTCGTCTTGGGGAAGAGCCAGAGAGTGGTCCAGTACATCAGATCTAGAGAAGTTTGGATGTGATTAGTACTTGGCTGTTTTCTCATGCAAGGACATGGGGGTGGTGGAATGCGTCAGGAAAGCACAGGCTTCTGTGGCCTTTATGGTTCAAGAGGCAGCATGCCTGTTAAGTGGTGCTCAGGTGGCTGATCATTCTTAGCCACCAGGAAAGTTTATTGACCAGTTGTTGTCTGGGCTGTAGCAGAGGACGCTGGTGAATGGCCCCATTAGGGTGAACACTCATGAGCTGGCTGATGGTACATGTGGCCCAATGGCCCAGCTGGCCAAGGAGGCAGCAGGCCTGGCCCTGGTGTGTCCATTGTGGGAAAACTGCTGGGGAGGCCGTGGCCCTTGTTGGGGTCGAGGCAGGCAACAAGGGTGGGGTGGGAGTGGCAGCAGGTGGCCTCCTGGAGTGGGGACTGGGGACTGGGGAGCTGGTCATCTGGGCCTGAGGGCATGGCATAGCCTCTGCTGCAAGTGGGGCCTTCTTGATGGGCTGGTTCTCGGCTTTGTAGACACTGACGGAAGGTAAATAAAAGTGCCCCGGCTTATCGCACACCATATGGCTCGCAGACTGTGAGGCAGGCACGAGGGGCTGGGTGTGTTTTGTTTAGGCTATCTTTAGGTTTTTTTTTTTTTGCTTTTTTGCTTTAAGGCTATTCCAATCTTTTTTTTTTTTTTTTCTCTTTTTCCCCTTTTCCCTAGAAGTTTTTTTTGCCATATATGGTGATAAGTATCTCTATCGTGGAAGACTGTTTGAGCTAACACCTGCCTCCCAGACTAGCTGTGTTGTCCCACACTTTGTTCCCTTCTCAGCCCTGGTGGGGCCTGCAGGACGTACAGAATTTCATGATAAGCCCCATCCTCCTGGGGGTGCCGGGTCCATTCTCAATGGCTCACTGGGGCCTGCAGAGCTGAGGCAGGTCAGGCTGCTTCCCTGGCCTCTTGGCCTCAGAGTCCACATGCCCTAGGTTATCTCCCCTCCTCCCCCAGATAAGCCCAGTTTTGGGGATTGGCTCCCTCCTACTAGTGAAGTGGGCTGGAGGCGTCTCGGGGGTCTTCCCAGTCACAGGTGAAAGCCCTTGCAGGTCCACTCAGCCTCAGGGCTCTCCACAAGCTGGTCTCAGCTCACACTGCTAGCGTCGTCTTCCTCATGATAACACACATGCTCTGGGCTCTTGTCCAGGTTGAACTGACTCTTTTTCTTCTGGAAGGTGCCTCGTGTGGTTCCGGACCTTGCTTCTCGGGCTCACCCCAGTGTCTCTGGCACCTCAGTGATCAGAGTCCCCATTTTTGTCAGATCCATGAAAAACCACATACCCCCTACATGGTTTTTGCTTTTTTTTTTTTTTTTAATTTTTATCTTAAACACACACCTCCTGTGGTATCTTATTTCATATTTTTTCTTTAAATCAGCTGACTTTTTGCCTCAAAATAATTTGAAACAGAAACTTTGTACCCCCCTCTACCAATTATTCTATACCAAACAGAAAGTAACTATAAAAGTAAATACACTGAAGACACAACAATGTCATCAAACCCTAACTGGATTTCATCGTTTGCCAAAGTCTGTGAAGAAGCCGCCCACTCTTCCTGTGTGTGAGAAGGGGAAATTATGGAGTGCTAGGGAAGTGTTAAAGACGTCCTGGCAACCATACTGAACTCTCCCCCTGACGCAATCAGAAGGACTGGAAGGGTGCTGACCGGGGAATACTTTCCAAATATGTGGGTCCTGATATAGTGCCATGGAAAACCGTGTCCTGGGCCCTGTCCAGGAAGGCCTGGCCGTGCTCTGCTTTGACAGAGTACACCTCATCCCTCTTGCCTGCTGAAGGTTGTCTGTTCAAGGCCCCATCAGTCCACAGCTGGCCATTGTCATGAGCCCACGGGAAGCCACCGGCAACCGCCTGTCTCCTGGGAGCTTCTTTCATGCCGCCTCATTCTAGTTTTGGGGATGATAGGCACAAAACCAATACTCGTCCAACCGAGCCTTGTTGAAGTGACTTGTTGGGTCAGCTGGAGTGAGGGGTCCCAGGGAGTATCTTGTCAGGGTGGGGCCTGCCCGCCTCCCTGGGAACCTGCTGCTGGGAGGTGGTGGTGTGAGGTGGCGGGGAAGAGTTGCGGGCACAAGGCCCAAGCTGAAGACCGAATAAGCATGACCTGTCATTGCTCCGTTGTTTTCGGGTCTCGGTCTATTTACCGGGGTAACAACCGTGCTCCGGCCTCAGGTCTTGCATGGTGCCTTGCGAAGCTGGCCCTCTTAGGCCGGATGCTTGTGTGTGCTGGACAGGTGAGGGCCTCTTCAGGAGCTGGGGATCAGGGCAACAGCCTGAGTCTCTATAGGGAGGACGGGGAGAAGCCCAGGCCCAGCCGAGCATGGCGTCGGTGACATCATTCCCAGCTCTGAGGATCAGCCACCCCTCTAGAGGCCTTCAGAAAACTTTCAGTGAGCAAAGCCATGTGTCAGACGCTGTCAAAAGAGCCAAGAACAAGGATTAATGTAAAAAGGGGAAAAAAAGCCCCCACCCCACCCCAGACAAGGGAATATGAATGCGCACTGGCTTTCCTGAGTAGCTGCAGATGTTCATGCGGTTGTGCTTTTATGTTGCTGGAGGGCTCTTCGAGGGAGTTCAAACCTAAGGAACTGCAGCTCCTTTGTTGCTTGCGGGGGCAGATGGTCGACTCGGCCTGGCAAAGGGCAGGGCGTCTCGGGCCACCAGGGCTCCTCAGAGGTCACGCTGTGGGCTCTGCCCAGGTGGTCCAGTCTGTTTCTGTTTTCTCATCCAACGAGATGCTCCGCTCACATGACAGCCTGTGAGTTTGCAGGGCTTGGCTGTACTGAATGCAGTGGTCAGATGTCGGAGGCTTTTATTTTCCTAAGTTTACGAAGCACATAGTTAAGGGAGATTAAGTTGGAGTGTGTAAGAACTCCATGAGGACGGGAAAACAGCAAAATTTCCTTTTTTATCTGGAAAATACCCTGTTAAACCTTATCTTGATAAGTCAAAGAAATAGCTAAAAAAAAAAAAAGTTGTAAGATTTGGGGAAAAGGGATGCAGATCTTAGATGGAGGAAGTCATCTTAAAACCATTTTAATCGGTAATATATGTACATAGTTAAAACAAATTTTTATTAACTGTACTAAAGGGTATACAGAGAAAGGACATCTCTCAGCCACTCTATTTCTCTTTCAGAGGCTACCATGATTCCAGTTTCTTGTGTGTTTTTCAAGTGCTGGTCAATAGACACAAAGTTGTGTGCATCTACCCCTTTTTACACGGATGGCAGAGTGCCACAGGACACAGTGGCGCAGCTTACTTTTTTCTTCTCGAATGTCCAATAAGATGGATAAACAGATTTTGGTAAATCTGTACAATGGAGTACCGCTCAGCAATGACAGTGAACTACCAATGTACACAATCACATGTGTATGCACGTGTGTATAACGTGTGATAATGTATATACACATGTATGCAATAACATGACGAATCTCAAAAGCATGATGCTAAGTGAAAGAGATCAGACGTAAAAAGCTACTAGCAGTATAATGGTTCCATTTATATGACATTGTGGAAGAGGCCAGCTACAGAGACAGAAAGCAGATCAGTGGCTTTGGGGGCCAAGAATGGGGAGGAGATGGGGATGATTAAGTGCATAGAGGCAAGAGGGACCTTTTTAGGGTGATGAAGATATTCCGGATCACGATTGTGGTGATGGCTATATGATTGAATACATTTATTAAAGCTCATCAAAGTGCATAGTTAAAATTGGTAAATGTTACTATTTGTAAATCATATTCCCATCAAACTTATTTTTTAAAAAATGGATCTTGAGGGTTGTTCCATATTGGTGCATGAAGTTTCCCTGTTCTCTTTCATGTCTGCATGGTGTCCTGTTGAAAGACTATCCCTTCATTTATTTAACCTGTCCCGGGGTTCTTCTCAATGCCAGCTCCAAGCTGACTTCAACTGGAGTTTATAGATCAGCAATCTCACTTTGCTTCTCTAGATGTGGTTCAGGGTCCCTTTTCAGAAAACCCTCAACCTGCCTTGGGAGGGGGGATGAAATGTGAATGAAATCCCCTCCACCTACAGTCATTTCTTCTTCCCTGCTTCAGGTCTTATAGTGTCCTGGTTGAGGGTTTGTTAGGGACCCTGAAGAGGACAGATGGAGGGGCCCGAGTGGTCCCTGAGGTGGCCTTGGACAGGTGTGTTAGGGAGGATGATGAGCCTTCCCACCATGGGGTGCCCAAGAAAAACTGGGGGTATCCTTCTTCATTCCTGCAGTTATCTTTGTCCCTTTGGCAGGTCCTCTTTGGCCAGAGGTGACACAGGTAGCCTGAGTGTTTGCTAAGGGCATGCTAAAAAGTAGGGCATGGGAAGTGGGGAGGCTGAGATGGGTCGAACTGATGTGTGGGGAGCTGCCATCATTGTTCAGCTCAGTTGTAAAGCTGCTCAGTTGATGCACTCTGGTCACACAGATGTCTCTAAGGAGCTGGAGCCTAGGCTCTGCAGACCATGCTTGAAGCCCCCAGAGTGTGGTTACTTTGACCACCTCCTCCAGGAAACCATGTTGTGCATAGCTGGAGAGCAAATTGGGGAGGTATGACAAATTCAGGGGGTGTGGTGGATGTTCCACATGGGTGTTGATATCCTCTGTGAGTACCATGTGGCCATTGATTTCTTTGCTGGGTGGAATGAAGTCTTCGGCATTTGGACAGTGCTGCAGGAGACCTTATGATTAGTGAAGGTACAATAATTCTAATACAGTGGCTTTGCCCACCTCACCTTTTTTTTTTTTTAAAAGATTTATTTATTTATTTTAGAGAGCACGAATGAGTGGGGGGGAGGGGCAGAGGGAGAAGCAGACTCCCCGCTGAGCAAGGAGCCAGATATGAGGCTCAGTCCCAAGACCCTGGGATCATGACCTGAGATAAAAGCAGACTCTCTATTTTTTTAAAAATTTTTTTATTGTTATGTTAATCACCATACATTACATCATTAGTTTTTGATGTAGTGTTCCATGACTCATTGTTTGTGCATAACACCCAGTGCTCCATGCAGAACGTGCCCTCTTTAATACCCATCACCAGACTAACCCATCATCCCACCCCCCTCCCCTCTAGAACCCTGTTTGTTTTTCAGAGTCCATCGTCTCTCATGGTTCATCTCCCCCTCCGATTTCCCCCGCTTCATTCTTCCCCTCCTGCTACCTTCTTCTTCTTTTTTTTTTTTCTTAACATATATAGCATTATTTGTTTCAGAGGTACAGATCTGAGATTCAACAGTCTTGCACAATTCACAGCGCTTACCAGAGCACATACCCTCCCCAGTGTCTATCACCCAGTCACCCCATCCCTCCCACCCCACCCCCCACTCCAGCAACCCTCAGTTTGTTTCCTGAGATTAAGAATTCCTCATATCAGTGAGATCATATGATACATGTCTTTCTCTGTTTGACTTATTTCGCTCAACATAATACCCTCCAGTTCCATCCATGTCGTTGCAAATGGCAAGATCTCATTCCTTTTGATGGCTGCCTAATACTCCATTGTATATATATACCACTTCTTCTTTATCCATTCATCTGTTGATGGACGTCTTGGCTCTTTCCACAATTTGGCTATTGTGGACATTGCTGCTATAAACATCGGGGTGCATGTACCCCTTCGGATCCCTACATTTGTATCTTTGGGGTACATACCCAGTAGTGCAATTGCTGGATCGTATGGTAGCTCTATTTTCAACTTTTTGAGGAACCTCTATACTGTTTTCCAGAGTGGCTGCACCAGCTTGCATTCCCACCAACAGTGTAGGAGGGTTCCCCTTTCTCCACATCCCCGCCAACATCTGTCATTTCCTGACTTGTTAATTTTAGCCATTCTGACTGGTGTGAGGTTACGGTATCTCATTGAGGTTTTGATTTGGATATCCCTGATGCCAAGCGATGTTGATCACCTTTTCATGTGTCTGTTGGCCATTTGGATGTCTTCTTTGGAAAAATGTCTGTTCATGTCTTCTGCCCATTTCTTGATTGGATTCTTTGTTCTTTGGGTGTTGAGTTTGATAAGTTCTTTATAGATTTTGGATACTAGCCCTTTATCTGATATGTCATTTGCAAATATCTTCTCCCATTCTGTCGGTTGTCTTTTGGTTTTGTTGACTGTTTCTTTTGCTGTGCAAAAGCTTTTTATCTTGATGAAGTCCCAATAGTTCATTTTTGCCCTTGCTTCCCTTGCCTTTGGTGATGTTTCTAGGAAGAAGTTGCTGTGGCTGAGGTCACAGAGGTTGCTGCCTGTGTTCTCCTTTAGGATTTTGATGGACTCCTGTCTCACATTGAGGTCTTTCAACCATTTGGAGTCTATTTTTGTGTGTGGTGTAAGGAAATGGTCCAGTTTCATTCTGCATGTGGCTATCCAGTTTCCCCAACACCATTTGTTGAAGAGACTGTCTTTGTTCCATTGGACATTCTTTCCTGCTTTGTCAAAGATGAGTTGACCATAGAGTTGAGGGTCCATCTCTGGGCTCTCTATTCTGTTCCATTGATCTATGTGTCTGTTTTTGTGCCAGTACCATATTGTCTTGATGATGACAGCTTTGTAATAGAGCTGGAAGTCCAGAATTGTGATGCCACCAGCTTTGCTTTTCTTTTTCAACATTCCTCTGGCTATGCGGGGTCTTTTCTGGTTCCATACAAATTTTAGGATTATTTGTTCCATTTCTTTGCAAAAAGTGGATGGTATTTTGATGGGGATTGCATTGAATGTGTAGATTGCTCTAGGGAGCATTGACATCTTCACAATATTTGTTCTTCCAGTCCATGAGCATGGAACGTTTTTCCATTTCTTTGTGTCTTCCTCAATTTCTGTCATGAGTATTTTATAGTTTTCTGAGTACAGATTCTTTGCCTCTTTGGTTAGATTTATTCCTAGGTATCTTATGGTTTGGGGTGCAATTGTAAATGGGATCGACTCCTTAATTTCTCTTTCTTCAGTCTTGTTGTTGGTGTGTAGGAATGCCACTGATTTCTGTGCATTGATTTTATATCCTGCCACTTGACTGAATTCCTGTATGAGTTCTAGCAGTTTTGGGGTGGAGTCTTTTGGGTTTTCCACATAAAGTATCATATCATCTGCAAAGAGTGAGAGTTTGACTTCTTTGCCGATTTGGATGCCTTTGATTTCTTTTTGTTGTCTGATTGCTGTGGCTAGGACTTCCAATACTATGTTGAATAGCAGTGGTGATAGTGGACATCCCTAAAGGCAGACTCTTAACCGACTGAGCCACACCCAGGAGCCCCACCTCACCTTTTTTTTTTTTTTTTCTGGAAATAAGACTGATATAAATACAGAGCCATGGCATTGACACTAGTAGTTTATCATAGGCTTTTTTTTTTTTGTACTTTGTATGAGACAAGCCTTATGTCAATTGTGGGTGAAATTTTCATTTTAAGCGACAGCTTTCTCTTTGTAGTTATGTACTCTAGGTTTAGTATGTTGTTGATACCCTATAACACTAATATTCTTCTGAAGTCACACATGATAATGTGTTCTGTCTTACTGGTTTTGTCCCTGTATTTGAGATATGATTTTAAAGGGTTACAAGGATTTTCTCTACCCCTCAAACCTAAAGCTTCCATGTTTATTATAAGAGTGATTTCCTTCAAAGTAATTATGTTTCAGTAGTTCCTGTTTTGGAATTTCCTTCATGGTTTATTCACTTTTTTAAAAAATTAAGATATAATTGACATATAACATTAGTTTCAGGTGTGCATAGTGGTTTGCTCTATGTATGCATTGCAGAATGGCCCCTACAGTAAGTCTAGTTACCGTCTGTCACCACACGTAGTTATAAATTGATTTAAGATTTACTCTTGTAGTAACTTTCAAATATTATTAACTGTAGCACATACTGTATATTATATCCCCAGGACTTATTTATTTTAAAACTGGAAATTTGTACCTTTTGACTCCCTTCACCCATTTTACCCACCCCCCCCATCTCTAGCAATCATCAGTCTGTTCTCTATCTGGAGTTGTGTTTGTTTTAGGCTCCACATATAAGTGAGATCTTAAGGTATTTGTCTTTCTCTGGCTGACTTATTTCACTTAGCATAATGCCCTCAGGGTCCATGCATATTGTTGCAAATGGCAGGATTTCTATCTTTTTTATGGCTGAATAATATTCTTGTATGTGTGTGTTGTGTGCACCACATCTTTATCCATTCACTCATCGCTGGACACTTAGGTTGCTTCCATATCTTGGCTGTTGTAAATAACGCTACAATGAACATGGGAGTACAGATAATCTTTTCAAATTAGTGTTTTTGTTTTCTATGGGTGAATACCCAGGATTGGAATTACTGGATCATATGATGGTTCTGTTTTTAAATGTTCACTTTTAATTAATGATAAACTTTTGGAGTTCATTTGAATTTAAAAAACAGCAGGATTTCTCTGTGCTCCTCTCTAGTAGATAATAGTTTATTTGGGAAAAAGTGAGGTGTGATAATGTGGAAATTAGTAAAGAATTTGGTAAGTAACCCCTTGGAAAATGATTCTTCCTAAAAGAAGAATTACCACAATAGCAGAAGCCACAAACATGAGTCGAGCATTTACTTAGTACGTGCCAGTCATTGTCCATTACTACTTTTACTCTTCATTTTCTCTTCACACTAGCATGAGAGGTAGTTACTATTGTTGGCCTTCTTGGGGGGGATTTAGAAGACAAGGCGTAGAGGAGTGAAGGAACTTGCTCAGGACCTTCCAGCTGACAAGGAGCAGAGGTGGGATTTGAACCCAGCAAGTATGGTTCCCAAGGTTGGGCTCTTCACCAACACACCGTAGCCCCTCTCATAAGCATAAGCCACAGCGAACGGAGTACTTGTATGCCAGGTACTCTTCTAAGGGCTCTGCACGGATAAAGAGGGTATGTGATTTGCCCAGCGTTGCAGAACTAGCGAAAGCCTTTACTGGGATGAGCATGTGGCCCCACAGGCAGGCCACCACAGGTGGCAGCTGTTGATGAGCACGTTGTGGAGCGATAGTGGGCTGCACCTGGTAGTGTGTAACAGCCAGCTCTCAGGGGAGGGGACCTGACCTGGAGCATTTTGCCAGTCGGCCTGGTATGAATATTCCCACCATGGCTGATTTCATCCTATCAGTGTGACATCACTGGATGTGGCATTAGGAAGAAAGGCACCATAGCGTGCTATTGTATAGTATTTCCACACCATACATGCGAGACTATGCCAGATCTGATAACAGTAAAACATAATAAAATAACTAGGAAGTGAGGAGTTTTGAGTATTTATTACCCACCTTTAACTTAATATAATTCGCTTGATTATAAGCTTATGCAATTTAATAGTGGCTGTTATCACCACTAGCTCATGCACTTTCTGAAAATTGAACAGTTGGCTCTTGCAAGCCTACTGCAGAATGTTCCACTGCGTGACCACTATGTCTGCTGTGTTTGTCTCTAAGTTGATAGTATCACTCACGTCCTGCCTTACACACTGTGTTTGTCTCTAAGTCGATAGTATCACTCACGTCCTGCCTTACACACAGATGTTTGATTATCAGAGTCTTTCATTCTTGTTTCCTGTGTTTTTTTTAGATTGACAAATAATAGGAAAGTTAAATTTGCAGGGTTAGTTTAACCACCAGACCACAGCTTTTCTATTTGTACATTTGGTTCAGAGACACTCTGCATTTTGATTGAAATTTTTAGATGGTTTAATAGTTTCCAGTTAAAATAATGAACAGGATTTTATTTAAATTTATCGAGGTAGCCATTCCTCACTCCCTACCCCATATGCATGTTGGGATCCTGTTCAGCAACCCCTCTACACACCAAAGAGTAATGGGCTGATTGTTCAGTTGTCTTGGAGGAGAGAAGGGGCCTGGTGAAGGGGAGATTACCTCCCTTAGGCCACTTTAAACCCTAGCAATCCCCTTACCTCTGGAGACTGAGTTTGGCCTAGTCCTGATTAGTGTAAGGTAGGTTGGATGCACCGTGAGGCTTTCTTCAGCCCCTTGGTTTTCTTGCTTGGTCATCTGATCAAGTAGAACCTTCGGGCTGGTCCTGCCCTTTTGTTACCAATTGCACTAATCAGAAGCACCATATCAAGGTGGCCCAAATTGTACTATTATGCTTTTCTTGGTTGTCTTCACTCCCTCCCGAGGCCTCCATTCCGAAAGCCATCTGGAGGGTTCTCTGGCCTAATAAATGAGCTCCACACGAATCAAGAAGCACCAGGCCTGGGAACCACCCTTCACTGTAGTGGCTGGTCCACCAGACCACATAATCCTTGCTGTCTCTTCCCAAGTGGAGCAGTTGCATCTGAAACATGTCCAGCTCCATGTGGGAGGGCCCACGGTGGCCTCTGAATGAAGGTGGTGAAGCCGAGTGGACCCAGCCACAGTGTCTCCCTGCAAAGGCAGTGGACCTTGCCGCCAGCTCGCTGGGCACCCAGTGCTGTCTCTGAGGCTGGCCATAGGCACCTGGAGGGAAGGGCTCAAGCCCAGGCTGATAATGAGAATCCTGTGTTTGGGTGCGAGCTGCAGTAAGGGGGAGTGGAGGAAGAGAGCTCCCTTTGTGCTGTGCTGCACGTCAGCATAGGCTATGGATAAAGACATCTGTCAGAGGGTGAGGACTCTTACTGGGTGGAAGGGTCACGGGGCGGGGGGCGGTCCAAGGAATTCTTCTTCTGAGGAAAATTGCAAGCCAGCTAAGGATTTGAAGAGATGACTATAATAATGGGATCATTTGCTTCCCACCGCATCTCCTCTGCTCCCTGGAGCCGAGGCGAATTTCAGCTCCTGCGAGGTAAGGCATTGATTGGGTCATTCGTGGGCCTTCCAATACCATGACCTCTGCGAGGACCCCCCAGCTCACCCTGCACACTGAATGCAGCATGATACCCTTGGCTTTTGCAGGAGTTCATTCAGCCACCAGGAAGGGAGTCCTGGCTACAGGGGCTTAAGCACATCAGTTCACCTTTCCCCACGTTGTAAGACTTATAGGAGGAAGAGAGGTTGCTGGTGCTCTTTCAGAGGCTCAAGGATGCGATTCTCATGACCTTTCACTTATCCAGGAAGTATGTAGTGAGTGCCTACCATGTCCTGGGCCATGTGGGCCTTCAGGTCCATCCATGAGCAGACAGAAATCCATGCCCTTTGGGAGCTTACATGCCAGTGGAGAGAGACAGATATATAATAAAGGAGTAACTTCTGTTGTGTTAGATGATGAGGGCCCTGGAGAAAGAAAACAAATAGAGCAAGGTGAAGTGGGTTGGGAGTGCAGGGTTGGGCTTCTGGAGGTCAGGGCAACCTTACTGAGAAGGTGGGATTTGGGCAGAGACTAGGAGGCGGGCGGCTAGCAAGGTGGATTCCTGCAGGAACCAATGAACAGGGCCCCAGGATGTGAGACATGTTTGAGGAGGAACAGAGGGGGCTGTGGGAGAGAATGGGGGAGAGGAGTCTGAGTGGCAGTGGTGGGCATGGGGCAGACCCCATCAGGCCCCACAGACCATGGGGAGGACTTTGTGTTTACTCTGAGGGTCTGAACAGAGCGGTGACATGGTCTTACCTTCCGCTTTAAAGTAAGGGCTCTTACTTCAAAAGGACCCTTCTCGCTGTTGTGTTGTAATGCACTGTGGGAGGTGGGTAAGAGCAGGACACGTCTAGGGGACTCTTCAAGCATCGGGGAAGAGAGCTTGGTGGCTCTGCCAGGGGTGACAGCAGTGGAGCTGGGGAGAAGTGGTTGCACTCTGCATTCATTCCAAAGGTGGATCCTGAGGTTTCGATGGTCAGGTATCAGGGAATTAGATGTCCTAGTCAAATCCAGGATTTTCAGCCTGAGTAACTGGAAGCAGGGAGTTGTCAATGGTGTTATCTTTGACTGGAATCAGAAAGGTTGCTGGTGGACCAGGTTTTAAGTTCATATTTAGATACATTGAGTTAGAAGGGCCCATTAGATCTTGAAGTGGAGATGTGTATATGAATCTACAGTTTGAGTAGTAGTTTGGGTTAGAGGTATAAATTTGGGAGTCAGCAGCAGATAGATTGTATTTAAAGCCATGAGATTTGATGAGGTCACAAAGGTGGAGGGAGAGAGGAGGAGCAAAGACATTCCAAGAACATTAGGAGCACTTTTTCCTCATGATCCCAGGATGGCTGCCGAGTTCCAGCTACTGTGTCTGCTCTCCATGAGTGGAGAAGGGGAAAAGGTCTTGCCATCTGATCTGAGGCCCTGGAGAGAGTCCTCAGTGACTTCTGCCAACTCACTGACCACATCTTTTTTTTTTTTTTTTTTAAGAATTTATTTATTTGAGACAGAGCATGCACAAGCAGGAGGGGGGGCAGTGGCAGAGGCAGAGGGAGAAGCAGACTCCCCACTGAGCAGGGAGCCCGATGCGGGGCCTGATGAGATCATGACCTGAGCTGAAGGCAGATGCTTAACCAACTGAGCTGCCCCTCACTGACCACATCTTAAGGGAGGTTGGGAGATGTCAGTTTTGGTTGGACATCCTACCAACTCTAACAGTGTAGAGCTTTGCTGTCCAGTAGAACTTTCTGAGATGGAAATGTGCTACATCTGCACTGTCTAATATGGTGGCCACTGATTGACTATTGAGAACTGGAAATGGAACTAACTGAGGAATTGACTTTTTACTTTAAGTTTAAACTTAAATAATCACATGTGGCTGGTAGCTACCATATTGGACAGTGCTCATATTGAAGTTTGATTATTACTGAAGGAGGAGGCATGCACACTGGGTAGGTAACTTGCAGATTCTGTGACCGATGGACATGGAGTCTTCACAGGACATTGGTCACATAAGTCAAGCCTTATAAGCCAAATGGAAACATAAATTACTGGGTTGAAATTAAATTGACTGTTTCACTTTGTATTTACAGTGATTAAAACCTGAGTTTCAAGAATGCCATAGACCACAGTCTCTCTTTCCAGGGTTCTTGTGGAGCACACGCACATGCATGCACATGTATATGCACACACACACACACACGCACATGCCTGTATCCACAAACATAGTGTCCGTAGGCCACATACAGTGGGGGGCGAGGAAGAGCATTAGCACTGAGCAAATCGGTCATTCGCCCAGAGTCCCTCATTTAAGGAATGTCACAATCTTGCATCTGATGTCTTCTGTTTTTTTTTTTGTGGCATGAAACTATATACCCAGTGGCAACATAGAGGATAGAGATGCAATTGCTGGGTCCGAAGGGAGAGCATTTTAAGGTTTGAGACGCATTATAGAACTGCCTTGTAATTCATAAAGGCCCTACGTCCTGATGCTCCTGGCAGGAGCAATTTCTTCTGAGCTCAGGATTCATGCAGCATGGGAGCTAAAGCACTTTCCCGAGTGGCCAGGCCAGGAGAGGCAGGTCTGGCTGGTCCTTCATGTGGTCGTGGGCAACCCGTTTGACCTTTCTCGCCCAGCTTCCGTTTCCTTGGCTGAAAGTGAGAGGGAGAATATTGACTCCATAGTAGGGGGCCAGGAAACATGGGGCCCCTTTTTCCTTCTCTAGCCCATAATCAGTGACTCTACCTTGCTGCCTCTCTGTTTGGAATGGGCCAAGACTCGTTTCATAGGTGTTCAGGGGATTGTTACTTTAATGATTAGAAGCAGATGGTGAAAAAAACTAGAAAGTATGGCACAAGCAAGAAATCCATATGGGAAGAGAGGAGGGCAAAGGGTAGCACCACCGACGCCTTCCTTCACCTGGAGCTGAGCGAGTCAGAAAGGCGGAGTTACCTTCATGAGTCCGTTTACAAGGGCCTCTTAGACTTCAGTGTGCACACCAGTCACCTGGGGACCGTGCGACGTGTCAGGTGCAGATCCTGATACAGCAGGTCCGGGTGAATTTCTGACATGCTCTCCCATCACACCCGTGCCGTTGATCCATGGCTCACACTCTGCGAAGCAAGGAGCTGGAACCAAATCAGTAACCAAGAGTTACAAGTAGAGTCAAAGGATGAAGACCATCATCCAGCAGTTTCCCAGGCATCAGAAGCTCAGGGGCATCAGAGGGGACAGCTGCCTCTCTTCTCATCCTGCTGGTGGGAGTGTTCCCCATCAGTGAGGAGGGAACATAGTTCTGCCAGTAACACTCTGGCTTCTTCCTGACCTTGTGCGAGCCACTGGTTTATGCTGATGCTTGGCGGTAATAGAGGGTGTGTCCCTTACAGGGGGGCGGGTATGGGCTGCAGCATCTCCTGTTCACCCACTGCCTGGTGCTTGAAGGATGGTGTTGTTAGCAGTCCACTTAATGAGCATAGCTTTTTTGGCAGTTTTGTTTAACTTCACTGGAGTGTTTTGGGTATAACCATGTCAGAAATCCATTTCTCTTCCCCAAAGACTATGAACTTCTTGAAGTACAAACTCTTATTAAGCAGAATAATTTTAAATGTTTTTTTTTTCTTTTTCTTTTCCTTGGGTCTGCTTTCTCGGAGCAAACAGAATGAGAAACAACTTAGATTGTGTGGGTTCTTCCCACATTTGAGAGAAAATGGTGGTCACATGAATTTTCTTCCTAGGCTCCTGGTGACCTCTGTTTTTGAGGATGGGGAATTTGCTGGTTGGAGTGGATATGGATGGCAGAAAGGGGGCTCTCACATAACAACCAGCCAGGAAAGCCCCCACACTGAAGAAATCTGCCCCTCCCAAGTGGCTGCCTACAGATGGCTTTTAGGGTCTTCTCCCAAGACAGATGTGGACCTATATCATTATAGTTGGAATAATGGGGGCCCCAAAGAAGAGTCTATCCATATGCATCCCACACTTTTTGTGTGAAGAGGGTAACAGGAAATTGCTTCTTTTTCTAAATGCTGCATTGGGGCTATGCAAAGGAAAAGAGAATAAGCAGCAATGATAACAGTCGTAATACCTATCTCTTATTGAACATTTATTATGTGCTAAGTGTTTTATGCATACATTTAGTCCTTATAAGAACCCAGTGACATCATATTATACATAGAATTACATGTATTATAATTCTATATACATATATAGACAAATCCCATTTTAGAGTTGTCAGATCTGACACTTGAGCATTTAATTTGCTCAAGACCTCACAACTGACCCACAGCAAAGTCTTGAGTTTGAATCCCATCTGGCAACTTAGTAGTTGTGGGACCTTGGACAAAAATATGTCATCATAATACTGGGGCCCATAAGAAATGATGGTTAGTATAATGGTGACAACAGCTCAGTCTGAGGAGGAGAAGGTCCTGGCTCTGGGAGCCCCGTCACCAGGCATATTTGCACTTGGGTTCCCACATTGGTTAGAGAACTTGACTCATGGCTGCATGTGCCTGCCCACATCTGATGTGGTCTGTTCAGGAGAGAGGCTTGGGGTGGGGCAGTGAGCCCAGAGCAGGGGAGCAGCCTGGCGAAATGGAGGTTCTCTGTCCTCTCTTTGGTCTTCCCAGTCTGTCTTTGGCCTCAAACATTTAAAGAATAAATGTCAGGTAATCCTCTTGAGGACCTCAAAGTCTGGTTCATGCATTCAGCCCACCAGTGTGTATGTGTTGGGCACCAGGTGCCACTGAGTGCAGGAGAAGCTCAGATTCTCCCATCTGCATTTGGGTCGTGGTCTTATTTGGCCACGCGTCAGCTTTACCTTTCTCACCCCACATTCCCTGATTTGAGTTCATTTTGACGTGCATCACTGATGTGATGACCTACATCACTGATGTGATGACCTACGTCCAGGTGGGTCAGTTGTGGCCCATGAAGTGGGCCACTCCATTTGCTGAGCACCCACCAACAGTGCTGAACCCCCGAGGGATGGAGCACAGTCGGACGCAGCCTCTGCCTCCCAAAGAACACTTGCTGTGCTGGGGCATCTGTTCTGAAAGTGAGACTTGGCAAGTCAGGCAGCCCAGACCTTCCGGACTCCTTGCACTTGCTCTTGTTGCTCACCACCTCCCTGCACAAACCAATCCTTCCCAGATTCAGCTATGAGGCTCCCTCTCCAGAATGACTGCCCACTGCTTCGATTCCTCTCCCCATCCCCATTCCTCAGGTGGGTTGAGGCCTTCTTCCTGCTTGTTATTTGGTGTCCTAGTCTGCTCGGGCGATCAACAAAATCCCACAGATCAGGTGGCTTCAACAACAGGAATTTTGTAGCCCCAGTTTTAGAGGCCAGAAGTCCAAGATCAAGGTGCGGGTGGGGCTGGTTTCTTCTGAGGTCCCTCTCCTTGGCTTGCAGATGCTACCTTCTCCTTGTGTCCTCCCTTGGTTCTTCCTCTGTGCTTGTCTGTGTCCTAGTCAACTCTTCTTATAAGGCAGCAGTCATATTGGATTAGGGCCCACCCTAAAGACCTCATTTTAGCTAATTACCCTATCTCCAAATATGGCCACACTCTGAGTACTGGAGGCTAAGGCTTCAACATAGGAGTTTTGGAAGGACACAATTTTGCCTGTAACACTTTGGTACTTCCTGTTTGTCTCCTTTATTTAGGGCAGGGAGCTGAGGACATCAGGCATGGTTATCCTGGGCCATGCCTAATATGGAGTAGGACCCCCAAAATGCTTGTCAAATGACTGATTAGATTCCAGCATCATTTCTTCCTTACTGTCCATTTCAAAGGATGAGTAGAGTTCATGGACTGAAGTTCGAAGGAGAGATTTTTTTTTCCCCTCATGTAATGAATCAAACTTCTCTGACCCTGGAAAGAATTTGCTGGATGAAACCACATGAACACATACACGCACAACATTACCATTTTGGGGTCATTTATTTAAAAAAAATAAGGAATTGCTTTCTGGATAATCTCTCTCCTTGGCTGTAAATATAATACTGGGAAAAAGGCAGGGCCCAGCTATTTACCCCACCGTGTTGGTATGAGGATAAAATGAGACCTTGCTTATAATGTGCTAAGCCCAGCACACTGGAAAATATGCAAACGCATTTGTAAGAGTCTTCTGTAAATCCATTGAGGTAAATCAAGGCAGGTGCCCTCATCACCTGTTTTTAGTCTTTTGTAATTTTGCTTTTTAATACCAAAGGCCCACCAGATGGTGACTGTGGAGTCACATGCGAACTCGACCCCACATGCCTTCTCAGATTACTTAACCTGGCTCAGAAGGAATGAGGGAGGGACCAAACAATTTCGGAAAGTGGTCCAAGGCTATACCATCCTTAAGGAAACCACAAAGAGCTATCGCCCTGTATAGAAAGTCAGCTCTGTGGCTCACTGGGATGCCTGGTGGCAAGAAGTTGTTTTAGGTGACAGGGAGTCATGCCTAGGCCCTAAGGTAGTGGTGGCTCTTTTACTTCTATCCAGGAAGAGTTGTCCCCAGAGTGGAGAGTCTAGAGCAGTGCTGCTCAATAGAAATATAATATAGGCCACATATGTAACTGTAAATTTTCTAGTTGCCATGTTGAAAAAGTTATACAGATAAGATGAATTTTAATAACGTATTTAACCCAGTACGTCCAAAATACTATCATTTCAATATGTAATCAATGGAAACATTGTTAATGAAATACATATTTTTTATACTTGATTTTTGAAACTCGGTGTGTATTTTAGCCACATGTTACATGCTCACTAGGCCCAGGTGGGTAGTGGCTGCCATATTGGTCTAGAGTCAGACCTCCTAGTTGGGATTGCTGCAGGGGCCTGAGTGTGAATTCCTATATGTGAACACATTTCCTTAATCAACTAACAGTAAAAGTATAGCTCCTATCACCTGAGGTTCTGAGAAACGCTTTAATATTGTAAAGGTTGACCTCATGCTTCGAAGAGGAAGCATGCTTCTCAATTTCCTGAGCTGGAGTTTCTGGAGCCAAGTGTCCATAAACATGGTGGGCGAGGGCCTGTGAAATCCTTTCAGCATCTCAGAAAGCCTGTGGGAGGCCCAGTGATTGCCATCGCGCTGCTGACAGTGTTGGCTTCATTGCTTTGAGCTGGGGTGTTCGCCCAGCTTGCTGGTGACCCTGTGCTGCTTAGCTTTTGATGACATTGTCAGGCTTCCTGGGGTCACACCGGAGAGCATGGGACCAAGGGAGTGGGTAAAGAAGCTCTTGGGGCTGGAGAGGCCTGTTTCCGGTGTCAATGCTCTCACCCACGGCGCAAGGACAGACCTTCCAGGGACTCGTTCGTCAGCCCTGTGAACACCCAGGGGCCCTGGCGGGTACAAAAGGGGAATGAAGTAAGCCAGCATTATTACTGGTTAAGTGCTTCCTGTGTTGAAGTCAGGGTGTAAGCATTTCCTCTGTGCCACAAATAATGCTCTCCACCTGTGGGAATGCCTGGGAAATGCAGCTTTGGCAGGCCTTGTCCTCTGCCCACAGCTGCTGCTCTGGTGGGGTTTCCCCTCTTCCCAGAGCAGAGAGCCATGAATAGAGCACGGGGTGGGGGTGGCCACTGTAGGTATCCTGCGGCTCTGGCCACCCTAGCTGTGGGAGGATTCCACTGGGCTTGGCAGCCCATCCAGCTCTGGGTGGTGCATGTTACCCGAAAGTCCTTCCTGACACCGAGCCAGAGTCCACCTTCGTGTAATCACGCCGTCCTCCTAGTTCTGGGCCCACCAGAGTAGCCGTAGGCATTTGTCTGTCCCCCCAACTCCCTACTTCCTCTTTCCTCAGGGGCTCAATGTCCCTGTTCCTCTGGGTCTCCAGTTTGTTATTGCACTAGTGAGATATCCATCCTCTGTTTTCATTCTTCTCTTCCTTTGAATCCATCCTTCAGCCAGTCTGTGCTCCCCACCCACTGACCCTCCCACCAGAGGTCAGGGAAAAAACAAAGGAGAAGAAATTCAAAGCAGCCAGTTTTCTGTTTATCCACAACAGTGTGGGGAAGATGCTGTAATAAGGAGGTTAAATGGATGTGCTAATTCCTTCCTGTTAACTTGTTCCCTCTGAGTGGTGGATAGCCTCTCACCTGGTATCCCAGCTGGCTTGACTCTTCCAGCACATTGGAGCATGTGCTGGGCGGGATTTAACAGTGATGTGTATCTGTTAGGCTCTCCTGAATCTGATGTTTGTTCCCCTTTCATCTTATACTTGCCCAGGCTGGATGTCCTCCTTCCCATCTTCCTAGTAAGAAAATGTCAGCATATAGCGGATGATATTCTTCCCTGATCAGGTAATGAGCCACAAAGTTCTGTAAACCTAGGTTACAATCAAGGTAGTACTGGCAGGAAACAGACATGGATTCAAAGAGGTTTGGGATAATTTCATTAAAGACAAAGCTATAACAAGCTCCTAACAGATGCTAAGACATTTGGCATCAGGGACTGTCTCGTTCCAACCATATATCCAGCACCAGGCAGAATAACTGACATTGACTCATCACTCAATAAATGCTCACTGAATGTGAGAAGAAGCTGGGCTCTAAGATGAACATATGCCCAAGGTATGCTACTAGAAGTTTATGGTGTTAGCATTTACATTTAAGTCAGTGATCCATTTTGAGATCATTTCTGTGTGTCATCCAGGATATCGTAAACAGGTATGAATAAAAATATTCTGTTCGATTGTGACTGTAAGTAAATGGATATCTGTCGGACCACGGGGCCTGAAAGCCTGAAAAACAGTTGCCTGAGAGGTGCTGTATTTTAAGTTTGGCTTCAGAGAAGGTAACCAGCAGCTCCCTAAATGTGGGATTATCATAGCTACATGGTGGGCTGAAGCGGTGCATTTTCAGCCAGCCCTTCTGGGGGCGGGAGTGCAGGCAGTGCTCAGCTGACCATGCTCAGCTGGGAGCTCCAGGGTCTGTGGGAAGAGAAGCCCACTTCCCCTTCTGGATGTGTCAGCTACTGTTGTTAAAGATCCTACTTCTTCCTCGTTCCTCCCCCGCCCCCCTGTAACTGTCAGGCTGCAGCGAACATCTTTGGGTGCCTGATGGTCCATTCTGGAGGATAAGTTCCTACCCGTGGCTTTGCTGGGTCAACATTCCAGCCACTTACCATCCTGCTGATGTTGGCATGGGTCACAAGTGAGGCTGTCCTCTCCCTCTGTCCCATCGCTCTAGAAGTCCAGCTTCGTGTGCAGAAGACAGTGGGCCTGGCTGGGTTTCTCACACCTTTTCTGCCATCCTGTGGGTCAGCAGCAATGCACAGGTGGATCATTTTTATGGAACCGTCTTTGATCACACCCAGGTCCCTGTTTAAATCACACTGACAACATAAAGAATATGATCTAGAATTTCCCAAAGTTACAGTGTTTCTTCCCCATAGGATGGTAACAGGTTTTATGTCAGTAACAGAATAAAGTTTTGTATTCAAATGAATTTTGGAAAATACTGCAGTTAACATTGGACAGGTTTGCTTATTCCTGGACCTCCTAGGGCTTTAGAAGCCCATGTGCACAAGGGGGACACAGCTTTCAGCATCTCCCCAAATACACTTGACCACATAATGCTTTCCTTTCCTGAAGTGTAGATTTTGCTACCATGTAGATTTGTTCTAAGAATTTGTTTTCTCTAAATAATTTGACTTTTTACCTTCCTATGCCTTTTCTCCCTACCCACACAGTTACCCTTCTGTAGCTTCACATTTTAATAACAGAAGAACTTAGTGATATTTCACATCCAGAGGTTTTCCTCTGGGCCCTTCTCATCGATAAGACCTGTTTAAAGGTATGGCAGGCCCTAGTACCAGTCTCTAGGGCCCTCACCATTTATAGACCTCCATCAATCCTGTGGTGACTTAATTGTTTTGTTATATTTTTAGTGGCCTCCTACACTGTGGAAGACTTTCTGAAAGCCCATATCTCGTGCTAAATTTAGCCTGGCTTTCAGCAGGCTTGATTGATTGCTGGTCTTAATGGAAGAAAATGTGATCCTCTTTCCTACTCCCCATCATTAAATTTTTACTGATTTATGACCAGAGGAAACAGCCACTGGATAAGTGGGTGTCTTTTTAAAAACTGTGACACATCACCAAGATAGATATATATTTGCCCCTTTACTTCAACAGGCATCTGTTGAATGCCTATGAGCGCAAACCTTCTGCTGGCTTAGGGCCCTCATGCTTTGGCTGAAGGGCCTTGGAGCTCCAGCCACACCCGTCCCCACCCACACTTAATGAGGAGAAATGGGCTGAAGCCCAGAGGATTAACAGACATTCCAAGAGACCAACCCACCAGAGGAGTGGAAATGGGTATTGGGATTCAAGTCATGAGTGAAGGTTAAGGGTTTGAACAAAACAGGCTGGGTCTTGGGCTTCTGTAAACCTGTCCGGTGTCATTGCTGACCCAAGGTCAGTGACTGTCCTGCAGTGAGCTATAGGTGAGCAAGGACTGAAATGTTGCATGACTTCCGCCTCTGCGCTCCTCAGCCTGGGGACCTGAGGCACACTTCCCACCTCCTGTGCCCCCCAGTTTCCCTTTCTGCAGAATGGACACAGCATGGGATTGTAGTGAGGATTAATGGAGGTAACAGAGGGTGCTTAGCACATAGCTGGTGTTCCTATGGTCCATTTCCTTTCCCTTCCCTGGCTTCCTGGGGGGCTTGGGTGTTCCCTGGGCTGCTGGGTAAAGGCCAGGTTGGCTGATGTGAGCAGGGACATGCCTCATATTGTGGATAGTCCTGGGCTGGGGTGGCATTACACTTGGACTGGCAGATAAACTGATTGGATTTATCTGGTCTCAAGATGCCTATAAAGTAGTGGGTAAGAGGACAAGGCTGTGGAGATAATAGAATTTGCCTTACGTTATAGATGGTAAGGACCTCAGAGAAATGAGTCCATACCCAGAGCATTCCATTATGGGCACGTACCCTCAAGACATTGACCTTGCCTCCCATATTTCTCTCTGTATATATATAATTTATTTTTAATAATTTAATAACTTATTAAAATTTTAGTCTTAAAAATTTTGAAATCATTTGACTCATAACAAGTTATAAAAATGGAAAATATAGAAAGTTCTCACATACGCTTTATGCACTCATAACATCTTACCTACCTATAGAACATTATCAAAACAAGGTCATAGTATAATACCATACTTTTTTTCTCTTTTTTTGGGAAGAGTACCCAGCTCAAGACTAGGAGTCTGTTTGCAGCACAATTATTTGAGTTGCCTCCATTAACTGCACTTTGGTGAGATAAGTGCCTGGGATCCTGGGGTGGTTAGCCATAGTCCTCGGCAAAGCTTGGTCAAGAGGAACAGGACTGGACCAGATGGGGTTCTTGTGTTTATCGTCTATGGCTTGTGCCTGATCCAGCCTGTTCTTTGGAATAAAATGGCTCATGTGGTAGTAAGTTTCTCATCACCAGAGACATTCAAGCCTGAGCTTTAGGATCCCTGTCCCCAGCACTAAGAGGGAGCTTGGACCAGATGCTCCTTGAGGGTCTCACCCTGAGAATCCTGTCATTCTTAATTGCCTTGGCAGAGTTTGCAACTAACATTGATTAGACTATGAGTCAAGTGATACTCCACGTTGATGTAGTTGCCAAAGTGATTCACTTCCTGGGCTATGGTCTCCTTAGTTCACATGAATTAAATCCTGGCCCTCCGCATCCCAGGCAATGTTCTAGGTCGTGCAGTACAGAGATGAAGAAGACATTGTGCATACAAGGCAGCATATAGCGGGGAAGATGGATACAGATACACAACTATAATGTAAATAAGTGCCCAAGTACATGCAGGTGTGAAGTACTGACAGATGCGGGGAAGTAGTTGTGTGAATATCTACAAGGCCAGGAGGGTGTAAGTTTGAGAGAGGAGCTAGACCACAGAAGATGGGCTGGAGTTGGCTGGATTGATGAGAAGTTGGGGGTAGAATCAAGGGAAACAAAGACATTCTGGGGAGAGGAAATAGCACATGCAAAGGTCCTGTGATATAGCCTTTGTAAGCATGGGAGATGTGGAGAAACATTGGTATGACAAGATTGTAGGTTCCAGAGGGAATGTAGTGGCTGAGCATGAAGCCAGATTAGAATTGGCCACCACCTGATGTGGATGACAAATGTCAGTACTACTGAGAGCTTTGAGAATTGTATTACTGAGTCATGCCAGTGAGAGCTTTTAAACTATCTGAGGATCATGCAATTGTGAGAAACCAGCTTCCCAAAGTGAGACTGGCTGGTGATTTTGCCCTGTCCTGAAGCAGCTGTCCCGGGGGCGGTGGGTGAGCGGGGGGGATGAGACTCATCCTGAGTCTCAGCATTTCTTCCCTGGGCTTGGCTACCCCTGGCCTTGGCCGACCTCCTTCTCAAGGGTACAGCAAAGACCCAACGGGATGCACCTCTAAGGTGTTTGGCAGCTTCTGCCGGATAGCTTTAGAGTCCTGTGGGCTATTCTGGCTGTCACTATTCTTACACTATTCTGTTCTCACTTATTCTATTCTTCAAAAGTTTCACAAGCTGAATCTCAATTGGGTGGGTCCCTTTGGGACAGGAGTGGGGGAATGATACAGCTATGAACTGCAATGAGGAGTTTGGGGACCAGATGGTTTTATAGATTTCTTCTGAACCACATAGAGGCCTTGTACTTCTGGAAGTACCTGTTCTTCCCCATCCTGTTGCCCCTTGGTATCATCTCAGACTCCCTTTGGGATATTTCATGGTCAGTCCGATCAGGGAACATGTGAGATTTCCAAAGCAGGAGGCTCTGTCTCCGTGGCTGACTGGGGTGAGGACCAGTGAGAAAGCCTGCACCTTGCCACCAAGGCAGACTGACATTTGACCGCCTCCTTCAGTTCCTGAAAATAGAGCTTCTTATTTTATCCCTTCTTCTTTTTAATCGCACTTCTTCTTTTTAATCGTAAGAAAATAATGGAATAATGGCAGAAAGGAGAGAGATGAGAAAATATTAGGAGACAAAACAGTTCAGAAGTAGTGCTGGATGAGACTCCAGGTTATGAGAACCCACTGGTGAGAGGTGAACAGAATTGAAAAACCCTTGTTCAGTCATTCCCATCAGGGCTCCGATGAAGCTGTTGGTATTGGGTGCTAGGAGCATGTCTAGCAGTGGGCTAGATATTAGGCCCACCACTCTCAATTTCCTAAGAACCTGGAGCTCTTCAGGCCAGAAACGTAGGACTCACTTTTTCTGAGAAGGAAATGTGGACTTCTGGGTGATAATACACTTTTTTCAAGTTTTTATATTATCCATGATGTAAGAAATTTCCCCTTAAAAGTTGAATCACTCTGGACAGTGATTACTTCATCAAACTTGATGTGTAAATAGTAGTCAGTCAGTTTGATGGTAAGAATTTACCGAATCTCTGTCACGCAAATTGCCTGTTCATACAGATATGATGATTTAAAGCAGAAGAACAAGCCTAGCACAGAGCCCCTGGGAAAAAGCTGGTTGTTGGGAATTATCTCATCAAAGGCACTTGCTGAGGGCAGGGGAGGGATGCATAGCAAGACCCAGTGCCCAGGGGCAGCTGCTTCCTGGCCAGGGGTCAGCCCGGGGCGCGGGCGTCAGCTGGAGACGGTGCCGTGCGTCACGCACAGGAGTGATCTAAGAGATTGAGAAAGTACTCTTTATCATTCCCTCATGTTTCTTCAAGGGAGCTGGAGTGGCAGATTATCATTAACAGCACTTTTTAAGTTCCCAACAACTGGATAGGACGTGAACCTAATGTGAGGTTCACATCTGACCCTCAAGGAAATCGTGCAGGGGTGCACGCATGGCCTTGCTTCCAAAGGCCTCCTGTTTGAATTCTGGTTTTGCCACTTCACGCCGTGTGATGTGACCTCCCTGTGCTTCAGTTCCCTCACCTACAAATTGAGATAATGCTAGAACCTATTTAATAGCATTGCTGTAAGGACTAGATAAAGCAATGTCACGCAATTAAAATTGCACTTTTAGAAAAAAGTTTAATTATTATTCCTGGAAGGCTTAAGCTAGCAGAAGACCTGTAAAGTATGCTGTATGTGCATGTATATTTTTAGGAATGGAATTCTTACTTTTCCCACCTATCCAAGATTGTTTTATAGAAGCAATCAGTGTGCATGCATTCTAGGGAAAATCGGCTAGAGGGAGGAAAATGGTACAGTTATAAATTTCTTTCAGGCTTATCTAAGTTTTTACTGCTACTCCCATCACTGTCTCTCATTTTACTTTTTCAGTAGGCTTTGACAGGTATTATGGAGTCATGAAATTCAGATGTCCAAAATGAAGATGTATATGACATCATCAGACCTCCCGTGTGCTGGTAATAATCATGCCTCATACTACCCCCCCCCCCCCCCTTTGAAAGGGTCTTTGCACACTGTGTTTTGTTTAATTCTTACAGTGGTCTTATTAGGTTCTGTTAGTCCCATTGATGTTCCAGGCATTAGTGGGGGAGATGCATGTGTTGGGGCTGGTATCATCTGGGCCATCTTCCCTTCCCCGTCTGGCAGCTACCTGGCTGGGGCAGGGACCTCAGGTGGGCCAGTGGCCAGAACACCTATATGTGGCCTCTCAGCTGATCCAGGTTCCCTTGCAACACGGTGTGGTATTCCTTGTGGGAGTCTGAGGAAAACAGGGTGGAAGTGCGTGGTGTGTTATGACCTGCCCAAGCTCAAAGGGAGGGTATATAGACCTTGCCATTCTGTGGGAGGAGTGTCAAGGTTACATTATAGAAAAGCAGATGACTTTAAAGAGGGAAATACTTTTTTTTTGTTTGTTTTTACATTGACAGTAGAGAATATGAGCTGATAGGTTCTGGGCAGAGGGAGCCATAAGTGAAGATCCTGACTGCAAAGTCTGGTCTGTTCAGACTTGGTGGGGAGTAGAGGAAGAAAAGAGAGCGCTGGGTCATCATTCACCCCACCAACATTTGTTCAGATTATCTCGGAGCCAAGCAGAGTGAGCAAGCAGGGCTTCTGAGCAATCACTTCTCAAAGAAGTCCAAGGACCCTGGAGTATAGGCTCATCCTGTTGAAAATTTGACCTTATTGGAGAGCATGCTGAGATTTATTTATATTTAGCACAGGACCTACAGGGTTCCATTTACTGTGTAAAAAAAAAGTGAGCGTCCTCCGTCAGCGTCCTGTCTCACTTGTATTTAAGTCAGAGGGGAAGAAAAAAATTAGCACCAGGACCAGATTGCTTGTCAGAGTTTATTTTACATTTGTGTGGGGTTTATTTTTGGTCCTGGTATTCTTCATAGGGTAGGTATTTCTTTTAAGACTGTTAATTGTGTATTTCCTTTTCCTTTGCCACTCCCCACCAAAGTAACTCTCTGGTTTTTGAGCCATCTTCATATCCTCAGAACATCTGACTTTAAATAATGGTTGGAGAAGCTCCAGGTTAAGTAGAGAGTAAAATCCTATTGCTTTTTGACCTTTGGGTTAGGATCAAGTGTGGTGTAATAAAATACCAGTCCCAAGAGTCACCTTTGCTGATTTTTTCCTATTATTCTTTCCTGTTATTCCATATTCCTGCAGCTCTTGCAGCCAAGGATTGTTACATTAAGATCCAATCTGAAATTAAAACTCAAGGTCTTAACCAATAGCTTTATAAAGGCGTTGAACTCCCACTGGGATGTGGTTACCTTTTCCTCAACTTCCTGATTTGTCTCTTAGCCCCAGAGTTGATTTCTTATTGAGCCTTTGGAAAGGTCCCTGATGTTTCACTGCCATTTCTCATCAGAGGGGGACTCTTAGCTGCGCAGATCTTGTAAGGTCATAGGCTCTGCAGCTGCATTCCTTCAGTGCAGAGGGAGAGCTCCCTGGGTGGGGCCACGCAGCCCTTCCTGGTGGGGCAAGTCTGAAGTCACACTGGAGAACGGGTCCACGTTGGCACTGGGGCTTGAGCAGGATCTGAGCCACCCGGTCCAGAGTTACACGGATCCTTCTGGAACATTCTCAGAACCTTCCAGTAGATCTTGCCTTGGAATCGTCCTTTTGGTCTGTCCACAGTGTCAGTTTCCTTGAAGGCGGCTCCCCTGAAGGAACCCTTGAGCGAGGGCTAATAGAGGTGGAGGGGCAGCTGTGCACAGTTACATGTGGGCATTTGGTGGTAAAAGAACGACACCCACTGGTGAGGACATTGCTGGTGGGGCAGCTCATGCAGCCACAGACTGCCGTCCCCCAGAGGACTCACACCCCAGGCCACTGTTGTAGCTCACCCTTATGCCCCAGCAGATCCTAGATGATCCAGTTTGCCTGTGTAGAGGTGGCTCAGAGCGCTGCAGAGAGGAGGGAGTCCCCACGCAACCGGCGGGCCTTTCACAACACAAGCCACCAGACGCACACCTGTTCCTGTTTCGCTCGGGCTGCTATTTTATTTGACATTATCTGCTGCCTCCTATTTCAGCGTGAATAAATGTAGTGACGGTGACAAAAATAACGTCGGTGATGATGGCTAGTATTTACTGAATGCTAACTACGCCCAGGCACTATTCTAAGCTCTTAACCCAAGTTGTCTGCTGACCTTTACCTCAGCCCTCTGAGGTACATGCTATCATCATCCCCTTTCTACCCACAGGGAAACCGAGGCCCGGGGAGTTGAGTGACTCAGCCCATACTCTTAGAAGCAGAGAGTGGTGAAACAGGCCCCAAGCCCAGTTTATTTGACCCCAGAGCCTGTACTCCTACCCTGAGGGCTGGGCTGTTTCTTTGAATGTCCCGGCCCATCCTGGTAGAGGATGGGCTCTGGGACCCGGGTAACAAAATGCAGCTGTGTAGTTAATCCTGTCCCTTGAGTAAAGCTCACCAGAAGTGGGGCTGTCTGGAAAGTGCTTTGAGCACTCTGGAGGCAAGTCATTAAAACCAAGAGATTTTTTTTTTTTTTCATAAAATGTCAAGTTTTTCATAATTGAGTTGGAGGGGTTGCTAATTTTAGACCATCTGACAATCTTCTCAAGAAACAAAACCTGGTGTCAAGTAGAAGGCTTCTTCGGGAATGAAGGTTTCTCAGAAGTGATGAAAGGGTCAGCTATGACCCTGGGGAAGGCCCAAAGCACAGAGCCCAGAGCCTGCGGACCCTCGGGTGGCTTTAGTTCTGTTGCTCTTTGTGGAGCACTTGCCCCGGGTACTATCGGGTCTCCTGCTGGTCTCCTGGGACACAGAGGTAAACCAGCCACGTCCTTGTCCTAAAGGATGTCATCCTCCCGGAGGACACGGGGTGATGGGGCCCTTCTCTGGCAGGCACACAGGGCTAGGGAAGCAGAGGGGAGAAAAACGTGACTTCGGCCTTTAGAAATACTCAAACCTTCCTGCAGGGCACTTCCTGTGAATGGGACCTCTTATTTTTTTCCCCCTTTAACAAGAGAAAGCAGGCTTTTGATGAAAGTTACACCCAAGTGCTGAGATCTCCATTTGGTTCCGGGAGCTTTCAGTCCCGTGTGAGGGGGTAGTCAGGAGAAGTTGCAGTGAGGATCATTTCCCATGCTGGAGAAGTCGAGGTGGGAAGACAGTAAGTAGAGGAGTTCCTGGAGCATGGCAGGGTGCTCTTGTGAGCCTTAGCCAAGCACGCAGGCCCAGCTACAGCTCTCGTTTCAAGAAAGTGAAGCAGGAACTAGAGAATCAAGTTGGTGTGCTTGAGCTCCGAACCCAGGCACTGCTGGGATGCTCTGGGATGCTGCGGGGCCCGAGCTCTGTTCTCTGACCCGGTACAGCGGGTCATGGGGGTGGGAAGAGCAGGCGGGTGAGGGCCACATGCAGGGAGGTCATTCCCTTCCGTGGTACCACCCATTGCAGCGCCCTGTGGATGAGGGGATCCCCCTGTGTCTAGAGTTGCACACAGCTGGGCCCCTCAGCCTCATTGCCCTCACTTCCCCCTTCCTTGGGTAGGAATGCCTTGAGCCTCAATTAATTGTTTTAGTTTTCTTGAGTACAAAAGGAATCCTGGCTGGACATGGAGTGACTATAATAGTCATAAAAACCAACTGATGACTTTGGCCTCAGCTGAGCCAAGGGTGTGTTCACACCCTCATGGCTGACAGCTGTGAGGACAGCAGGCTTTTCCGTGTCCTTCAGAGGCAAGTAAAAGAGTCCTTTTACTTCAGGGTGGACTTAGGCCTCTCTGGAGCCCCATAAAATGTGGCCACACAGAGCCCCAGGATCAGCAGTGAAACCAACTCTTTCTGCCTCGAGTGGATCAGCCAAAGGGGTTTTTCCAGCCCCATGTGCCATTTCATTTTTAACGTGGCCCTTATAAAAGCATAAAGAAATGGCACAGATATGGCTCAAAAGGTTAAGTCCCTTTCAGTGGCCTCTTTAATTTTGGAATAACCAGCTTTTTTTTTTTTTTAATTCTTATACACCAGAAGAGTCTCCTGAATTCTCTGTGTTCAGTCCTGTTTTAAATTTGGTTGTAGTATAAGAGGAACAGTTAATAAAGTTTTCTATTTCCCCAACTCCCATGAAGTTTTGTAACATCTTCCTGTTCAGTGACGGCTAAGTGAGCAGAACATGTGAAATCGGAGTGGATTTGTGGAAATATAAACACATTTTTATTCAACAGCAAGTGTCACTTGGGGTATAAACAGGGCCCTAAATGATTCCTGTATCGGTCGTTCCTCCTGGACGCCTTCAGTATTATCTTGAGCTGCCATCTTTATGTTGTATTGGAAAAATGTGAGATTCTTTTTCCCTTGGTCATTATTTACTTTTTAAAAGTAATGTAGTTTTAAAGAATTCTTGCTATTTAATCTCAAGCCCAAACATGGTTGCTAGTGAGAAAAAGATATAAATTTGGTATTTTTAGTTCCAAAAAGAATTTGCAGGGGTGGGGGACAGGGATGGGATGCATCTAAAAGGTGGAAGACGGGGCACCTGGGTGGCCCAGTCACTTAAGAGTCTGCCTTCGGCTCAGGTCATGATCCTGGGGTCCTGGGATCAAGTTCCGCATCGGGCTCCTAGCTCGGCAGGGAGCCTGCTTCTCCCTCTCCCTCTGCCATTCCCCCTGCTTGTGCTCTTCTCTCTCAAATAAATAAATAAAAGCTTTAAAAATAAAAAAATAAAAGGTGGAAGAAATGTTTAGTGTGGGGAGATACTTCGCTTCCTGTTCCTTTTGCTCTTTAAAAATTTGCATTTTGGGGAAAAAAAATTAGGTTTTGGAACTTTTAAGTGTATTGCTCGGTGTTGCTGAGTTTTAGTTCATTGCTGGGAACTTTGGAGTGAGTTCATTTCATAAACATTTATATGTCTTAAGAGCTGGTGTGGGGTAGGGGGTGGGAAAGCTTGCCTCCTTCAGAAGGCCCTGCATCCTTGGAGGGACGTGGGATGGCCTGCTGCTTTCTTGTGGGACAGGTAAAGGCCGGTCTCCTTTTGGCTGAATTTTCAAAGAAGATTGCAGGTTGCCCCCTTTTCAGTCTCGTCTTGGGGTGCCCTTAGGGAGTGCTTCCCTTTTATGTGTCCCATGACTTCCTAGCCTTGATTATTACATCTGCCAATGCAGACAAGAGAGACCAACTTCATAGGCTCTGGTCTACCACTCTGATTTGGATTTACATGGGATCAGGAATTTTGTTGGGCATCCTTTTGTCCTTAGAGAGAGAGAGAGATGAGGGGAACCTACTTCCCATAATCCGTAATCTCAAGAATATTTCTTCCTGGCATGTCCCCACGTATTTCTGTGTCCAGGTCCCTGAGAGAGCTGCAGGGATAAGCCTCATTGTGGTGGGAGGGAAAAAGGAAGGTAAGAAGGAAGTCCCCAGATTACCTCCCCATTGCTCTTGAGGGTCAGTCATGTGTAGCTATGTACAGTCACCTAGAGCCATGAGGGAGACCAGGCAGAAAGAGAGGAGAGAAGGATGGCTGTTCTGGGTGATTTATAACTGGTGAGTGGAAGTTAGATCCTGTTAAGAGCAGGGGACTTGCCCCTGCCTTGTGGTCCCCTCCCTCATCATGGAGTATCCTGTCCTTCCTAAGAGACTTCTGAGAACCTGGCCTTCGGTGTCTGGGCCGTGGCCTGCAGCCCCAGGGAAAACCTCTCACCATGCGTCCTCCTCACGATTCGTCCCCTGGTGACTACTTGATGCCACCACTCTTTTATGCCAGGCCAATAGCATGTAACAGAAAATGCAAATGAGAAGTTGATAAGATTCAGGTTTATTGCTCTCATGCAAAAGAAGTTTGGGCTCGGTCTGGTACTTCAGGGTCATCAAGGATCCAGATTCTTCTTTTTCTGTTCCACTGTCCTCAGACCATGGCGTCCAGCGTCAAAACTGCTTTATCACCCAGTATGGCTGTTATATCTCCTGCTATCACGTCCAAATTCCACGTAAGAAACACAAGGAAGAGAGACGAGTGCAAAAGAGTACAAGTCTCAGTGAAGCTGTCTCCCTTAATAGAAGCCTCTCGTGGTTTCTGCTTATATCCTATTAACCACCTTTTCCTCCAGGGGGGATAGGTTAGCCCGTTAGCTCGAGTAGATCAGCCAAAGGGGTTTAGCCCATTAGCTCGGCTTGTTGGAGTCTGGAATAAAATTGAAGTTCAGTAAAAAGGGAGAAGGGGAGAATGGGTATTGAGTGGGCAAATAGCAGTCTCTGCTACGATCTGGTGTATATGAAGTACCTCATGGATGAACCATAACATACTCCTCCTGGCATTCTAGCCATTTATAGAATATCTAACTCTCCTATCAGACCCCAAGCTGTTTGAAAGCCCTGAGCATATCCCCCTCCTCTTTGTACCATTTACAGCTACTAACCCAGGGGCATGCGTGGTGGGTTCTCAGCCTATCTTTGTGGATTTGAATCAGATTCACCTTTGCCCCTCCTACCCTCCATGGATCTATAGTTAATAAGAAGTCACTTTACAAGCATTTTGTAAAAATTAACTTCTTCCCAGAGGGCTTTTACATGATCACCAGTTTAAATGTGTTAATAATAAAGGTGCTCACAATTATCAATAAAACTGGAGAAATCTAGGCCATGAAAATTGGCAGTATTAGTAAATACATAGTCATATTACCAGTTTTAAATGTAGTTGTACTAGCCAGATGTTAGAGAAGCAAGAGATAAGAGTTTCACCACTCATCAATATTAGTAGAACGGTGGACATTTTTACAAAAAATATTTATGAAAAATGTTGGCTGTTTTGTGTGAGTTCGAACAACAATGTAGGATGATGGGATCTTGCTGAGAAAACTTGTGTCAGTACTTCATATTTGTAAAAGGCAGGGAATCCTTCTGAAAATCTAGTTACGTAAATTTATGTTCCACCACATGAAAAAAATAAATAAGTGGACGGAAAGAAATCAGCGTGATTGGAAGGAAGGGCTTTCCCTTTTGCTCTGGGAGGGAAGGAAACTCTGACTGTGCCGGACATCTCAGTTGGAAAGTGCCTCTAGTGAGCCCTCCCGATGTGACCGGCTGATTCACTGTCTGCTAGGTCCCCAAGGAGGTGATGTAACCAGGGATGGCAACTTCTAGGGGAGGGGGATAATCATTGTTGGCCCAACCCTCTGGCATTAGGAACTTGGCAGAGTTCTGGCCAGCAGCAGATGGAGTTTTACAGCTATGTTTTGTAATTCTGTTCTAAATGTCATTCGAAGCATCTCTTGCTGCTGCTTCCTCATTTTCTCTTCTTCCTGCCTCTTTCTCTCTCTTACTCTCTCCCCACCCCCGGTTGTCTCCTATGTGCAGCAATCCTGCTCTCCTTGAATTAACCTGGGTCTGATCTTTGGAAATACATGAGCCAGGAGCCATGGGGGCTGCCTTCCATCTTTCTGTTTCTGAATCTGGTTAACGTGAGCTCGAGGGCAGGTGGAAAGAGCATGGGCTTTGGTGGCTGAAAGATGCGGGTGTCAACTCAGGCTCCACCATTATTGGCTGTTACTTCACTTTGCTGAATCTCCCAGATCTCATCTATAAACTGAGGTTAATTCCTACTTGAAAGGGTTATTAGGAGAATCGCATGAAATCATGTATGAGAAAAGCCCAGAGAGGTAGATGAAGACCAGACTGTGTCGGGCTGCATAAGCCATGCTGGGAGTTTGCATTTTATTTGAGTGCTTTGTGAAGCAGGGTGGTGACATGGTGTGATAGGTCTTTTCGGAAGGTCACTCCGGCTCTGTGGAGAGAGAGCGCATTGGGGTAGGCAAGCAGGAGTGGAAGTGGGCAGCCCAGCTAGAAGGTGAAGGCGGTACACTACATGGCTGGGGTTGGGGGAAGCAGATGGGCCTGGAGACCGTCTGATGGTGGAGACAGTAGCTGAAGTCTTAGATGTGGACAGGGAGGGAAGGGAGGAGAACGATCAGGTGGGAATCCTGCGTTTGGGGGTAATGGTGCAGTGGTGCCCATCACAGAACCTGGTAAGGACCATGCACGTGGCTGACAGCTACAGAGTGTTAGCTGGGGGGCCAGACTCATGAGTACCCCGGGGGAAAGAACGGTTGCCTGTCCTTGGGCTGTGTGGATGAATACAGTGGAACAGGCCAAGGTCCACTTCTGCTCTTGCTTTGAAGCCATTGTGCTCTGACCATCTACCCATTCAACTTGAGTCAAGTTGGGCAGTATTGAGCAAGGCCTGGAAAGCGACACAGTCTCCTGAAAGCTTGAGGGACCTCTGATATTCATCTGGATAACACCTGAGATGACACCGCCCCCCCCCCCCCACCCGACCTGCAGCTGTCCGCTCTAACAAAGTGAAAGCCAACCCAGAGTTGGATTAGCCACAGACTTTGGACCCTACGCAGCATTCTCAAGTCTGGGCGCTATGATGGGATGACTGTAACTGGCAGGGTCAGGCCCACACCCTCTGGGTTTCTACCTAAGTAGATCTCAGGGGCTTCCGGGGGGATGGTCACCTGGAAATCAGGGTTTTGAGCCACTTTGAGAAACCCTGTCCTGGGGGAGGAGTTCCCGGTGACTCCTGCTCTGGGTCTTTTCCTTCCACTTTTATTTATTTATTTATTTTTCTAACAACAATCAGTTCGGTGGTGGTGTTTCCTCTTCCTGTTCATCATTCAGACTTGGGGTGAGGGGTGCGAGGTGGGGCAGGCAGCTTCCCCTCCAAGGAAGAAGAAACCCTCCGTGTGTTTTACAAGTATATTTCAAAAATGACAAGAGCCGCAAACAAAGGCACAGCGAGGACTTCATGCTCGTGAAGTTATTGTCACAGAGTCAGGGCCCAGATGAAAGTCTTTGGCAAATCTGTAAAGAATATTTCAGAGACAGAAAGAGAGAACAGAATTTATAGGGTCTAAAAATAGCGGCTGAAGTGCCGCTGTGTTTAGCTTGTCGGGGAACCTGTTGAGCCGAGACAGGCAGGGGATTTTAGTCCTCCAGCCCTGAGGTCACTCGTCTTGCTGAAGAAGGCATAGCAAACATTTCCAAATAGGGATTGCTTTTGAAGGGGAGGAAGATGGCTGAATGCATATGGTATTTCTCGTTTTCTTCTCTTCCTTTTCCTACCTCCTGCATCACTCCACACTTCCTCCTAAGAAAAGGAAGGCTTGGTTTTCTCAGTAGAGTCGGTGGGGGTGCCGGGGGGAGGGGGCAGAATTTCGAATGGTGTCTGTGATGATGCTCGTTGATGGCGGGTTTGAGGACAGCCGCTCTGAGGAGTGGTGGTGGCAGTCTAATTGATCCATCTTAGCGGGTTCTGCACAAATCCACCAAGTTGAAGAAATAAACCCATAATTGAAGAAATAATGGTATTAATTCTCTCAGACCAATCGGCTGATTCCTGGACCTTCCCTGTTCCGTTTTCCGGGCAGGGACACTAACTCTGTCCTGCTCCACAGCCCACAGAGGTGTCTGTCCCACCCCTGGTCGAGGCAGTCCTCAGGCTTCCATACTTATCTAGAATTGGAATATTAGATAATATTCCAATATTATCTAATATCAACATCCCCAAATTTGTCAATCAGTAGGACTTCAAACTTCCTGCTCTTCAGTATTTCTATTTGGCTGAAATTAATTATATTTATGGTGGGGGGCCTGATGGTTATACTGTCCATCTGTTTCTCTATGAGAGGTTGAAAACTGGTGGCCCACAGGCCAGATCTTGCTCAGTCTTGTTTTGCTTGCTCTGCATGGTGTTGACTTATGCAATTGTCGGTATGGAAAAGTGGAATATTTTGTTCACAGACCTTGATTTCTGGATTCTCGCGAAGGGTCTAAGATAATTCTTCATCTGATAGTGGAGTTCCCAGACTTGTGCATAGATGCCTGTCCTCCCAAAGACTGCTCTCTCATGGGTCAGGATGAGAAACAGCCACTGCTCTTTCTTAGAAGATAGTAAGAAAAGGATTAAATAGCTTATATGTTAAGTACGTAGAAAACACCCACATGTGCATGGCCAGCACTCTGTAAGCATTAGCTGTTGTTTTCATCATCATTGTGGCATCAGTGTGTTTTCTGTGAGGGTCTGTTGAAGCCACTGTTCATTATGTAGGGTCTTATGAGGACCCCAAAGAAGACGTGTCTATCAGATCTCAGTTCCAGGAAATAATTGTCCTTCTTCTGAGTTTCTGGCCCATGTGTGCCTTACTCATGCCATGAATCTTGTTTCTGTCTTTGCCTTAGCTTCTGGGCAACTCTGCAGCTCACATCTAGCAGGAGGACATGGCTTTATGGCGTGCGTTTGGTTTATTGAGCCCTTGGTTTCACATACCATCATTTTCTCTCTGCTGTGCTATTCTTACTTGCTTATTTTATTATTATATCTTACTTGCTTATTTTTAGAGATTTATTTATCCACTTGAGAGAGAGAGCATGAGTGTGAACGGGGAGAGGGGCAGAGGGAGAGGGAGAGAAGGAGACTCCCCGCTGAGCATGGAACCCAATGAGTGCGTGGAACCCAATGAGCATGGAACCCAACGTGAGGCTCAATCCCATGACCCTGAGACCATGACCTGAGCCAAAACCAAGAGTTGGAGGCCCAACTGACTGAGCCACCCAGGTGCCCCTATTATGGGCACTTTTATAAGCATACTTCAATTCTGTACGGAACAAGGCTAGGTGTAAATTTTTTAAAAAGACAGTAACAGAGCATCTATTCCTCTGAGAGAGAGTTTATGTTATCACCGCAAGTAGGCTCCCATATCAGTTCAGGCCCCAAGTCTAAGCCTTCGAATCTCACATGGTCTCTCTCGCTATTGAGCACTACTGACCTTTAATGCCCACATTAGACCTGGCTCTAGCAGGTGTGCTCATGCTTTTCTTTTAATCTCCAGCCCTCTAGCTTCTGTTACTGAATCAGGATGGCTTATTTACTATGTATCAGTCAGCCATTTCTGTGTAACCAACCACCCCAAAATTCAGGGCACACAACAAGCAGAATTTATCATTCTCACAGATCTAAGGGATGGCCGGACAGTTCTGCTTCAAGCCGCAGGTCTGCAGGCTAGCAGGGGAAGCTCTTCTCCTTGTCACTCACTCTTCTAGAACCAATGTGCTACTGGGGCAGGCTCTTCTCATGCTGAGGGGTGAACAGAAACACGTGAGGCCTCATGAGGCGCAGACTCAGAACTAGCACCGTCATTTCTTCCACACTCCCTTGGCCAGAGCAAGTTCATGTGGCCAAATCCGACATCAGGGGAGCAGGGAAAAAGAGTTTGCCTCTAGTGAGAGGAACTTCGGAGTTAATGACAAAAGGGCATGAACACCAGCTGGCGGGGAGGCGGTGCAATCTCCCATAGGCAGTAGATTCAGTTGAAGAGTGCCAGGGTGGGCAGACTGCAGTACCTGGCCTTTGGTGGTGGGTATGTTGGATATTCTCCATTTCCCTCTCCACATCCATGCTACGTCATCATCCCCCATGCTTTGTGCCCTGGGAGGCTGACCTTCCCTCTGGCTGTCAGTTGGGTTCAGTCAGAGGAAACACTAGAAAAGGAGGGGAGAAGCGTGCCCGCCCACAGGTTGGTGTGTGACCCTCTGCAGAAGGTTGTAGCTTTGCCAGGTGGCTCATCCTGATAACCTTGGTGTCCTAATAACCTTCAGCCCTAGAGGCAGCAAGACTCCCTGCTGTTGCTTGCTTGGGGTGCTTCACTACGGGGTCTACCTGTGAAACCTTCTCTTCTCTTCTCTCTTCTCTCACAAATCGTCCCTTTCCTGAGCTCTTCTCTCTCTCCCTGTTTCCAAGAGCCACCTGTTCCTGGTGGGGACCCTCGCGGATTCATTAGGTGCTCAGTAAGTGCACCTGAGTGAGTATCAGGGCTCCTTGTTTTTCCTGCCCTCTGGCCTTTATACCACTAACTGGTCACTTCTACCTGAAAACCCCATAAGATTTCAGATCAGGAAGCCCTCCCTCTCTGCCATTACTGGCCTACCACCCTCCCCTCCTACAAGAACCTGGCCCAGTAAGTTCATCAGCTGGAACTCACATTGATACAGTTGTGCTTTTTTCTCTGAGGATTTTGGGGATAATTAGGGATTCATTCAAGTGCAACATTTCCTCCGTAAATTGTGGGGGCTTTATTTCTGAGATGTGATTTATGCCATATCAGTTCCAAGAAGGGAATGTAGGTGATGTTTGTAGCTAAAGAATTCTCAGCGTAAGGAAGAGATATGTAGAGCCATCCAATAATAATTGCCTTGGTTAATTTCTGAAGGGCTAATTAACACCACTGTGCCCGACTCAATAGAACAATGCACTTGTTTTTTTCTTTTTTAGCAAGAAAAAGAGGGACCCAAATTTCAATTTCCTGAGTGAGTTTGGGAACCACTGGAGTATTTCCTGAACTTCCCTGGTCAAAATAATGTTTTGTTAAAAGTTCAGATTCCCAGTGATTCAGGATCACTGGTCCTGGGGTGGGGCCTAGGGATCTGCTTTCAACATGCATCCCGGGTGAGTCGTATTAATCAAGTGGGGGATACACTGGGTCCGCCTATGATTCTGACAGGTTTTGGTCTTTTGACTACGGAGAAATCCAGTGATGATGATGATCCTATTCAAGAATATGTAACATTTAGAAAGCATTCTATAGATTGCCAAGATTTTATGTGTATTGTTTTACTAACCACATTGGCCCCTTAAAGACTTGTTCTTGTCGAATATTGGCTGTGCCAATGTTAGTTTACCAGAATCGAATGGGAAGAATGGTACCAGCAGGTTTTTGTTAAATATCCTATTTGACACCACAAGCAAAGCTGTAGCAGTGGTCATATTATACACGTGATAGCTACAGACAGCCTTTAGCCCACCCTCTGAGAACCACTGCAGGACTTCTTGAGAAGATTCTTTCCACCTCACCCCATGTCTGGATCTTGCAAGAGGAGTTTCTAGAAAGCTCTGCAGAGGGTTTTCCTGCAGACCTCTCTAGGCGAGGGCATGTCCCATTTGACTGTTCTCTGGAGAGGAGCACAGATGTTCCCTCCTAAACAGGGCATGCTGGGCTATTTCTCTCTTGCAGGTTGGGAGGCCCGCCTTCAGGAATGCTCTCTCATGTTTCTCTAACAGTTCTGCAGAGAGCCGTGCCTAGAAAACTTTGAATTACTCTGAGACCAGATGACTTTGCAGCCTTCGGGATCAAATGTGTTATGATTGTGCTCTGGGATTCTGGAGGGGAAATTCCCAAACTCTATTAACTAATACATTTGGGGAAGCTTCATGTTATTTATTTTAGTAAGAGATCCCGGGCTGCCTGTTAACTTATAACTCACCTGGTTATTGTTTTCTGTGTCCCCCACCCCCACCCCCGCCCCGAGGAAAGAAAGGTCTTGCCAGCAAAGCTGAGTTCTCTCATGGGGCTGACCACTCCGTTTTTGTTTCCCCCATGCATGTTGTTCGTAACATTTAGTTCCCTTGCTTACTTTCCTCCCTCAATCCACACTCTTTCTTCTGCCTTTGGCAAAATCTCTTAACAGTGTTGAATGAATAATAGGAGCCCAGGGGCTTAGAGGGTATGCAGAGCTATGATGTGCATGTGTTGTGGTGTGGGCACATTTTCCTCATCCCTGGTAATACCTGGGATTGAGGCTGATTTACCAGCATCCCTGGTCGAGCATATGTAGCATTGCAGGTCTGGGAAAATGGTATGATATCTGTTTTCTCGTTCTGCACTGACTGAGATTCGGGCCTCAGTTAACTGAGTCAATAATTGTGATGTTAATAAAGGTCTCCATGTTCACAGGCAGAGATTAGGCCATGGTGGATATTGAGACCCTTGGGGCCATGAACCTTGAAAAATGCATCTTCCAGAACTGAGCTTCTGACCCTTGCTTCTGACTGTTGCACATGACCTTAGAGCACATGTTTTAGGAGAATACACTGAAGTCCAAGTCCTAACTCCAGTAATGAATTCCACGCTTTTTGTTATTGTTTTTCTTCCTGAAAGACAAAGGGAGTTTTATGCCCTGGTATTTGAGGTTCAGCTCAAGGGCAATGTTGGATGGGGAGTTTGTGAGTGCTGGGAATTTGTAATATCCTTTAAAGAATCCAACCAAGAATCTACTCCCTACTCTACTGTTCATCCATCTGCCCATCCATCCATTCATCCAAGTCAGCATTTACTAACTCCTACAAGGTACCTGGCACTGTATTTACAATATTGGCTTACCACAGAAAAGCATAGCATTACTTTGTGTATCACACACCTGTTATTGCCAGATAGTCTGCAGTGTTCAGAGCATCTTTGTGAGGTAACAATTGGTGTCCCTCCCCTTCTGTGAGAGGACAGAGCTAATGTACCTTACCCGATCATGCAGCCAGTCAAGGTGGAGCAGGCCTGAGGCGTCTTTGTGACATTTAGGACCAGAGCAGCATTTCCTTTTTGACGTTGCATGGACTCTTCTCTTTGCCTGGACCCAGACCCACACTGGAATGTGGAGTGAGCATTCTGTGGCAGGGTCAGAACTGGAACAGTCCCTGGTTTGTCACCTCTTCTCTTCCTGGGGTATCTTCCTGCTATCAGTGAGACAGGGAGAGGGGGGTACACCAGACGGAACCCCCGGGGAAGCCCATCAACTCTCACTTCTCTGCCTTGCCTTTTCCGATCTCTTGGAAACTTGAGGTTCTGTTCAGACTCACCCTGTCATTGGATGGTGGCACCAGGGCAAGAATATAAATGCGGATCCACTTAGCAAATGACTAAATATTAAAAAGCTACAAATGAAGGTCACTGTTAAGTCAACTTTGTTCTTTTCTCCTACTGTGCCATATATACCTTTATGACCACCTGGAAGGCCAGGATGGAATTTAAAATTTTCAGGTTCCTCAGAGCGTAGAAATTGATGGCTTGAGGAGAGAGGTCTCTAGCCCAGCTCCCCAATTCCCTTTCCATCTGGCTCCATCCCACATGGCAGTGTGTGTCTGACACACACCAGCCAGGGTGATCATGCGTGCATGGGATGTCCACCCAGCCTCCACCCACCCAATCCCCACAGAAGGCCGCCCTTGGGCCCGGAGGTGGGCCTGGAGAAAAGCCCAACATAGACCTTGAAAGTAGACTTAGGACTTTGGGCAGGAAATGTGGGGATCCTGGGCACCCAGAGCATGTCTGAATGGGGAGAATGTGAATTCTGTCCTCAGCTTTACCAACTCCTTGCCCCTGGTGGATAAGTATAGCTAGAGGGTTCTTTTGAATGTGGGGTTCAAGGCAAGGGCCCCTTTGCCTGGATCCTCGGTGATACCAGCTCTGCTAAGTCATCAGCTAGAAGGGGCTGCATTTTATGCAAGAATGAGCCTCCTAGTAAATCTCAGAGCCACGTCTAGGAGCCCCCGTTTCCCAGTCCCTCAGCCAGCTCTCGGTTCTCATCTTACAAGGTAAGCGGGCCACTTGCACACAGTTTCAGAAGACTGAGCTTTTCCAAACCTCATCCTAGCAGCGTTCTGAGGTGTGAAGATCCGAGGCCAGGCCTGAGTGGGTGACTACAGCTTACATGAGCTCTGCTGCAGAGATTCGATTTCAGAACACAGTTTATACAAAAGCTGCAAGCTTTGGGGACAAGCTTCTGAGGTGCATAGTTCTGTAGCACCACGGACTACCTTGGTGATTTTTCTTAAGCTCCTGGAGCCTCAGTTTCCTCATCTGGAAATTGGGAATAAAATCGAATCTGCGGGAGGAGTTGCACAGGTGGAAAATGAAGTGTTTGTAGAAATCTAGCATGTGGCTTTGCCCACAGTGAGCGCTCAGTGAACAGCAGCTATTGTGATAGGCACTGTTCTCCAAGAGCCCTGGGCCCTGCTGAGAAGGGGCTGCCGGCCATATGTCTGTCCATCCATTCATCCATCCAACAGATATTTTTAGAGCACTTACCATGTGCCAAGCACTATTCTGGGAGCTCAGACTTCACCAGTGAACAAGAGAGGCAAAATTCCTTCCCATAGCAGAGCTGGCCTCCTGATAGGCAGAAGCAGAGATAAATCATTAACAAAATAATCATGGGAGTTGCATAGGAGCTAATAAGTGCTACGGAGGGGAAAAAAAAAACTTGACAGGGGAAGAAGATTTGGTCATGACAAGGTGGGCTGTAGTTTTAAATAGGGTGGTCAGGGTAGGCCCTATGAAAGAGGACATCTGAGCAAGAAGTGGAGGAAGAAGCCATGAGAGATACAGGAGAAGAGCATTCCAGGCAGAGGGAACGGACGGTGCAAAGGCCCTGAGGCAGAAGTTCCTATTGCTCCAAGGACAACCAGGAAGCTTGTGTGACTGGGGCAGAATGAGTGTGCGTGTGTGCGTGCATGTGTGTGTGCATACAGATTGTAGATGAGGTTGGAGAAATGATGGGCCAGTTCAGGCAGGGCCTCACAGACCACTGAAAAGCCTGGCCTTTTACCCTGATTGAGGCAGGGCCTTTGCAGGGTATTAACAAGGAAGTGACCTCACCCTCTGCATCTTCCTGTGGCTTGCCTTGTGGCTTGGGCCCTCAGGCTGCCCCTACATCATCCATCTGAGCCCCTACACCTCCTCCCCACCTCCTGTTGTAGGCTCACTGCCCCCCACCCATGTTGCAAGCTCCTTTGCACCCTCATGCCCTGGGTCCCGTTCCCTCAAGTCCCAGATGTCTGTCTACAGCCAGTGATCTGATATATTGTATTCCGGAGCCCCTTTTATTTTATTTATTTTTTAAAGTACTTTTTTTGTTTTGTTTTTTGGGCTTTTTTTTTTTTTTTAAGATTTTATTTATTTGTCAGAGCGCGCACAAGCAGGGGGAAGTGGGAGGGGCAGAGGGAGAAGCAGACTCCCTGCTGAGCAGGGAACCCGATGCGGGGCTCTATCCCAGGACCACGAGATCATGACCTGAACCAAAGGCAGACAGACGCGCGTAACTGACCGATCCACCCAGGCGTCCCTGGAGCCCCTCTTAAATGGGAGTGACCTTGTTGGTGGGAATGCAGGCCTGGGGCTGATTGGGGGCGATCACTTCATCTCTGAAGGGGGCTGCTTATGACCACCCTTCTGTGAGCCTTGGTTCGGCTGGGCTCTCCCTGCTTCCCATGGAGCCCCAGGCCCATGCTCAGGCCCCTGGGCCCCTGGTCTCCTGGCTGCCTCTGTCCTGGTGCACTGTAGTGGAGGACAGGAAGGCAGGAAGAAGCTCTCCTAGGCTGGGTGGAGGGGCAGGGTGGAGTGCAGCCGACTGAGGGGGGTGTGTGTTAGGGAGCCAACAGGAAGCAGGGCTGGGTTTTGTTCTCTGACCAGTTCTCAGGCAAGGCTCTCCCAGGGGGTTTCAGGGCTCAGTCTGAAGACGCATTGTTCCTCCTATGGATGGTACAGTCCAGACATTTAGCTGTGACCACATCAGCCCTTGCTCTGCTTGGCACAGACTGTGGCACAGACATCAGTCCGGTCACCCTCCAGGAGATATCTGCCTTGCCCTTGGCAGTGGCTTAGACAGCCTTGCTGGGGCCGGAAAGCTCTCCTGGACCCTATGCTAAGGGCAGCTGTCCCCCTTTGCAGCTCTGTGGGTGGACCCTTGAGGGGACAGGATGGGGATAAGCAAGGCTGGCCTCACCCACTGCTCATAGCAGCAGAGGTGAGGGGTGGCCCTGGGTCAGAGGGTTTCCTGTTGAGTCAGTGCTCCTGCTGATATGCTCATCCCTCCCACCACTACCCCCCACAGGGTGTCAGGGTTGCTCAGATTGAGGAAATCCTCCCCCCTGCTACCCTGTACCGCTCTGCCCCACCCTGCCCTGCAGAGGGGAAGGAGGACTGCCCGCGGAGAGTCTGGCTCACACCAGGCAGCACGGCTGACCCCCCTGCCCCTGACGCCAGGGCCCTGGGCTCTTCTTAGGATAAGCTTTGTGATCAGGGCAGGATCCATTTTTCTTCATTCTCCTTTTCCTCGCATCTGTGTGAAGATGAAAGCTATTGTTTATTTAAAAGGGCCATTTGCCTAATGCCCCTGGAATTCACTTGCTGGAGCATTTTCCATTTTCATATTTAGTTCAGACCTTGGCTGCAGCCAAGAGGTTATGTAACCTGGGATGGAATGAATCCCATTGGCATCTGGGGACCCCCAGCGCACCCCACCCATAGCCATTCCTGGGAGGGTGAGCATCCTGGGCTGCACACCCAAGTTGCCTCTGGGAGCTGCCAGAGGGAGGGAGCTGGAGAGTGGGGGCAGTTGACCGAGGAACGCTCTGGCAGCTGTCAGAATGGAGTCAGGAGGACAATTTCTTTGGGGGGGGGTGCTGAATTCTTAGACCTTCTCTGGGTCTGCTGCCTCCTCCTCAGGGGCCCAGGCCCTTCCATCAGTCTGCTCTGGACCTCAGGAAAAAGTCCGAGCATCACTGCCTGAGCCTGGGCAGGATGTGGGAGCTGTTTCTGGTGCAGTCCTTCCTGGCTAGCTTGTGGAATTTGTCTCACCCTCTGTGGATCCCCAGCGGAATCGGCCTGAGGGCCTCACCCCGACTGAGGGCCACTTCCACCCCTAGGTTCCAGCCCAAGATCCCGTGGTGTCTACTCTGAAACCTGTTTTGGGTCTACAGGGAATTACTTTGACAGGGGACAGGGTGTTACCCTGGGTTATGAGGGGCTAGAGGTTTAACCAACTTCTGGATTTTAAAAGGAGACAAAGGCATAGAGTGGTTTTTGGAACTCTGAACTTTGTCAGCTTAGTCATGAGGAGGCCGTTAGGGCAGATGGGGTGGGGAGGGAAGGGGATGCAGCCCCTGCCTTCCCTCCTGCACCCCCATCTTGGGAGATGGTAAGAAACACATTCTTTATTCCCACCTCCCTCCCTCCCTACCCTGGTGTGGTCTGAGATGACTCCCTTCACATCATTTCTCTGCTTAAATATGCTTGTTAGCCCACATTAAGAACAAGGTAACCCAGTGTGTGTCTGTGTTGTTAACCCAGTGCTACCTGCTATAGCAAATAAAGCCTCGATTTTCAGTGACTTAACCCACTAGCAGTTGGCTCATGTATCCATCAAATGAGGCTCTTCCTCAGTGGAGGCAGCTTCCTCCACGTGGTGATTCTGGGACCTGGGTTCCTTCCATTGCTGGCTCTGTCATCCATCAGGACCTCAAGATTCTCTGCTTTCCTTGGGGGCCAGAGGAGAAAGGGCCAGTGGAGAAGGCACATCCACTTCTTAAACACTCCAGCCTAGAAATGACGCACATCTCTATTAGCGAGACCCAGCCACGTGGCCACAGCTGGCCTCCAGGGAACGTGGTCCCAGGTCGGGAGCCAGCACAGTGATCACTCCGTGTGGCATCAGTGGAAGGAAGTGGAAAGAAAGAGCTGTGTTGGAGAGGTGACAAGGTGGTGATGTCAGCAGGACTTTGTGAGTGTCTGTTGGGGGCAATGAAGAGAGGTGGGGAGTCCAAGGTCCCCCGAGGTTTCTGGTTGGGAGAACAGGTGAGATGGCGCTGCCATCCAAGGAAATGAAGTCTGCGGGAAGAGGAGCCGATGTCGAGAGGGGAGGCTCCTGTCTGTCACATGCCCAGCATGGGCTGGGTGCTATAGGAATGTTTTGTGATTTGGGAAAGAGTAGGAACAGTAGTGAATGAACGTGAGGCCCTTCTTGCCCATCTAGTTGAGAAAAGGTGTTTGCTAGCTGTACTCACAGCCTGAAACCACAGCACCCGATGGGATCAGGCCAACCAGTGTGCACATACAAAGCTAATAATAAGAATAATCGGGGAGAGAAAAGGCATAATCGGGAACCCAGAAGAGGATGCCGCCCCAGGCATCGAGCCCTCTTCGATGCTGGGTTCTCGTTTCTCTGAGCCTGGGGAAAGAGGTGAGGGCAAGCCAGATGGGGATCCTGGTCCACCTGACTCAGGTGAGGTGGGCCTGTGGGCCTTGTACCAGCACAGCTTCCTCTGCCCTCCGTGGCCTCAGCCTCATTGCTCTAGGGACAGGGCTCCACGAAGGACCAGGAGCTGGCATTAAACAGGCATCTGACCAGAAGCAAGCAGGCTTGCCCCTTTCCCCCCTCATCAGAAAGAAAGGGGAGCCAGCTGCAGGCCAGGTCCTGGGCTGTCGCCACAGACTGCTTTGCTACTGGGCTGACCCCAGATGCCAGGCAGCCTGGGCCACCTGAGCTCTGAGTTAGCAGCACATCACGTCACGTCACCGGAGCAGGGATTTAAGGAAACTTTGCAAGTGAGAGTTGAGTGGGGGGCGGGATGAGGGGGAGCTTGGCCCCTTTCCTGTCTAAAGGTCAAACTGCAGTCTTCTATTATGCCTTTACCCCGGGGAGCAAGAGGGAGCACTGCTGACTGGCCGGGGGCTGGGGAGGGTGGGACTCACACCGTACCTGGAGGGGCGGAGCCTGGGCTGAGGAAGGGGAGAGTTGACAGCTGAATTCCGCACTGACCTCTCCCCTTGCTCTCACCAAATCCCTCTGTCCCTTCTCCCTTCCTTCTGTGAAAGCCTACAGAGAAGATTCCACAATGAGGAGCACACAGAATTTTATAGAGTAGGGAGGTCACTGTTAAGGAAATTGTGTTTGTTTAATTTCTAAATGAAGCCCAAAGTGTTTGTGAGTCTGCATAGCAGAGGTTAAGGGCATAGACTCGGGAGCTGGACAGGCCAGGTTTGAATCTAAATTCTACCACTTACAACCTTGGACAAATCACTTAGCTGCTCAGTGCCTCAGTTTCCCCACATGTAAAATGGTGATAACATTACCCACCTCCTGAGATTATTATGAGGACTAAAGGAATTAATACTTACAAAGCGCTTAGGACAGCACATGGCACATAACAAGTACCATGAAATGGGTGTTACCTTTTTAAAAATTGAATTTAGTTGAAGAGTTGGTATAAACCAGAGGGGTGGTGATTCCTTATTTTCCCCAGTCTTCTCCCTCAAGAATCTCTCAGGCCCTTCTCCAAAAAGATCTGCTTCCTTGTTTTTTTTGTTTGTTTGTTTTTTGCTTTTTGTTTTTTTATCCCTAAGCAGTGATGGAGATAATCCTCTTTGGTACCATTTCTAGGCTCTGGACAAGGTAGTCCAGCTGCTAGGGAAAATGCAGAGGAAATAAAACTAGCTGGCAGGTGCCATGCAAGGCAGTTTGCATAAATTGTCTTTAATCCTGAAACAAAACACAAACCCTTGAGGGTTGGGGTTGTTATGTCCATTTTACAGATGAGCAAACTGAGCCAGAGAGTGAGGTTGGCCCAGAGCCCAGGACTCAAACCCCTCATTTGTGAGAGGACCCTGAGCTTTCCACAATGCCAGGCTTTTCCTCTCTCTGCAAATGTTGTTGCTTCAGTCATGTGATGAAGTATTATCCTTATACTTGCCCTCCAGTGATGGATCACAATGTTCACTGAGCACATGCTGAATGTTGAGAACTGTAGGAAAAGGAAAGGCAGCTATAGATCAGACAGTGATGGAGACACAAGAGGCATGAGCATGTTGCAGTATGACCCAGAACACCGTGGGACTCAGTGTGAGGTTCCAGATTCCTTCCAGCTGGTGCTGCTACGGAGAGTGCTTTGGGGCCTACAGGCCTGAGGAGGCTCCTTCTCATTGATAGAGTATGTGGTGCAGGCTGTGTCTAGAAGGCTGAGCTAGGTTTCAGAAAGGGGAGGGGGGGAGGAGAGGCTCTTTGAACACATAGAGGGGAGAGAGAAACAGGTGAGAGCAAGCTCCATATAGTCAGGGGAAAAAGGATGCTGGAATAAGATAATAAGATTGCAAAGTTAGGTTTAAAACTGGGTTAATGTCTGAGTAATAAACAGAAACTTCTAGGGATATCTTTCTACTAAACAGAAACCATTTCCAGATTATCAGTTTTCCACATAGTAGCTTCTAACTCTGAACAGTTTGGGCCCAGTTCCGGATTAACTGGTAAATCCAACAAAGCTCTCTTCTCCTAGAGTCACCTGTAACATCTCTGCCTTATTTCACATTCAGAAGATTTTTGACATTGGGAAGAGCAGCACTAGAGTCGTGGTTGGGAGAGGGCCAGGCTGGAAGAGGGAGGCCTCCAGGGACCCAGACATGTCTGGGAGGCTGGTAGGAGCAGGGAGCCTCAGAGGCCTGGGTTTGGGGAGGTGAGGGGGCAGCAGACCACAGAGGTTCCCAGGCCACACAAGGGACAAGCCTGTCCCCCGCACCCTTGGAGCAGGGTTGGCTGCCCTTCTCGGGCCATCCGTACCATTAGGCCAGCCCGCACCCTTGGCAGCCCAAGGGCCAGGCTAGGGAAAAGAAGAAAACAGTGAAAAAAGAGCCTCAGAAGCAAGAAGTGCAGATGTCAGGGAATTCTGATGGCGTGTGCCCAGCTTGGAGTCCGAAAGCTGCACAGAAAAAACAACCCAATGGAAAGCAAACAGACTCTGAGTTGAGAAACTTGTTCCTCTTATCCAAAGTGCACAGTTCAGAAAATGGCAGAAAAGCACAAACACTGCAAAACCAATTCGGCTACTTCATCTCTTTACTTTCGTGATCGGAGGTGGCACTGGGAATGCTGGTAAGAGCAAAGTCTGACTCAGAGCCCCTTGGCCCCACTTGGCTTTTCCTCAGTGTTGGAACTACTTGCTAAGTCTGCTTCTCCACTCCGTTCCCCCTCCTGGCCCGGTGTTTGGGCTATCAGCACGATGGCTGTGTGTGCGTGAAGAAAGCCGCGGGATGCTTTCCTGCCCCCCCAGTTTTTAAGAGCATTTTCTTCATCCCTGTGTGCGGCAGTGAAAGACAATCTGGCCCCCAGCCAGGACTTCTCGCCTCGTGGGGTTCAGCCCACCTCTGTGCCCAGGCCTGAGAGGCGATGAAAAGCTCCATCCACTTGTCCCGCTCTGGCAGCAAGGTTGAACCATGCTTCCTGGTCTCAGATGGTTTTTCTCTTCCATTCATTCATTGAATGGCTTGGTTAGTCAGCAAGCATTCATTGAGCACCCTCCATGGGCCAGCATTTGGCAAGGTGCTGCAGATACCGTGATCCGGAAGAGCAGACATAGTCCTTGGCCTGCTGGAGGTTCCACTATGAATAAAATGACCCTGTGAATAAATGTTTCCTTCCAGCTGTGGGGCCTGTCATGAAGAAACACACTGCTATTAAAGTGTAGCTCAGTGTTTATGTGTGACATTCTCTTGTCAGTTTCCACCAAGCCCCACAAGGTTGCCACTCTTTCCACATCCTCCGTCTGGATGCTCGCCTACCTGTTAGGAACTCAGAAAGAGAAAGGCTGCCACTCAGTTTTGGATGAGCCCCCGAACAATGTCCAGAATACAAAGGGATTGCCATTAGAGATGCCCAGGAAGTTTGACTTTGAAGAGGGACATTTTTGGAAAGGCTGATGGTATGGTGTGGCGGTTTCCCCCCTAAGTTTGTTGGAGGAGAGAGGAGGGTGTATCTCCTCAAGCCAAGAGAAAGCAGACCACTCAGAGTGCTTGCCTAGGCATCTTCCAGGGTCTCAGGGCGCAAAGATGAATGTTGGACATACAGCTTAAAGAGGAGTTAGTGGAGCCCAGAGAAGGTCCTACCTTCCCACAGAAGGATGCGTGAGTGCATCTCAGGGAGAGCTGGCCCATCTTCCTGAACCATCTAAAGGGGATTGGACACCAGTTGTCCTCTTAGGATCTTTAGGGAACAGTCCCAATGCTGGAGAAGCTCCAGGGAGCTTTTAAATGTGCCTGGAAACTTAACCAGGAACACTCACCAAGCCAAGAGACATGCAAGTGTCCAGGGAGAGTGACAGCCTTGAACATCAGCAATGGCCAGAGAAAACCAGCACCCAATGACAGGTGTTCCAGCCAAGTGTGTCTTCCCCTCCTCCCTGTCACCCTGCCCCAAAAGGTGTCCTAAGCAGTTGCTGGGAAATAGAGGGTAAGAAAGAAAGTGATCACGCTCTGCTTTTCCATCCTCTGCTCTCACCGCTTAGTCTTCAAGCCTGAAATGGGATACAGCCCCTCAAGTTTAACTTTAGATGAAATTTGGAATTTTATACTATTACACGGGACTAGTCATTTTAATACTGAATGAGGTTATTCTGGAGTGCTTGCAAGACTTTTTGTGATCTAAGAGTGATCTGAGAGAGAATGGGAGCTGCCCACGGTTTCATCTAGGGCACCAGGGAGAGAGGGACCAGCCTAGGTATCTCAGAGTTTGGGAGGCACAGGACAGCACGGTCAGTGTCGCATTTCAGGAAGATCACGCTGGCTGCAGGTTTGGGAAGAGGTGTTAGGAGATGAATGTGGATTCGGGGAGAACAGGGAGAAAGTTTGCAGTGGTCTGTGGTGGAGGTGAGGAGGGAGGGCAGGCTGCAGAGAAGGCAGCATCCAGTGATGTGTAGGACTCCTATGATCTCCTTTTGTCTCTATTGTGGACTTGTCTCTATTGTATGAAGAACTCTGATTACCTCCTCCTTTCCCACCCAGGACCTGTGATATGCACGTACCCATGCTTAATAAATGACTGATGAATATTTCTTAAGTTGTAGTAAGAAAAACGAGCATTGGGGTTTGTTTCAATTATCTGTTAGAACAATAATGCATAACAAACTCAAAACCTCAGTTGGTATATAATAATGAGCATGTTGTTGACAAATCTGGGGTAAGCGGTGGCTTGGCTGGACAGCTCTGCTGGTTTTGGCAGGGCTTGTTCACATCACTAGGGGGCAGCTGGCTTTTGGCTGTCTCAGGTGACTGTGGCCGCTCAGCTCTGTTCCATGTGTATCTCATCCTCCAAAAGGCCAGCCCTGGCATGTTCTCATGGCAATGGAAGGGGCCACTGATGCAATCATTCCACCGCAGATTGACTCAGGCTTGAAGCCCATCTGCAACACTCACTAGTCATGAGACCTTCAGTCAGATTTTTTTACATCTTGTGGCTTAATGTCTTTATCTGTAAAATGGGGCTGAGAAAATCGATCTCACTGGGCCATGAATTAAATAACAGCAGTAATATCTTCTTCCCACTGCACCATCCTGAAGGGGTAAATGATTCCACTTATGGCACAGTACAGAAGAGAAAAAGGAGACTCTTCAAAGATAGGAAAGAGTCAAAGGGAGGGGAGGGAACACGAGGCTGGAGAAGTAGCATGTCCACAGGTGTGGAGGTGTAAGGTAGGATAGGGGCTCTGGGAAAGAACAGGTGAGAGAGTGTGCAGGAAGATTGGCTGAAGTCTCTGGCTCTAGGGGTGTGGTGCCAGGGAGTCCTAATCTTATTTTGCTGCCCATGGGAACCATGGAAGATTCTGTAGGAAGCGAGGGGTTTATTTCATTCAGTAAGCATTTCTTTGGCACCTACTATGTGCAACATATTCTTTTACGTGCTAGGGATGCAACAGTGATTAATCACAGTCTTGTGGGAGAGTCAGGCAGGGTGGGCAGGAAGCCCTTGGCACACAGTGAAATCAGAGAGACTGGTTGGCCAAGAGGAGTACCAGCCCTGAGACATGACACCACTGTATGGGGTTTGGCCCCTCATCTACAAACAGAGCTCTTGCTTTTAGACCCAAAGTGTATGAAGCCCCCTCTGTACAGAACCTCATTTTTTGTGACCAAAGCCATCCGATAATGGGGCTAAGGAAGAAGCAGCTGAAGGGAGGGAAGCTCAGCAGTCTCAGAGGGTCCTTCACACCAGGACCCCTCCACTTGAGCCTAGGACTTGGGCACCTGTTGGCATGTATATTTTATGGGATCTCTGGGTTTGTGGGGAAGGCTGCACCACTGTTAAGCCCAGTGGGTGGTGCCTTTCCTTTGCTATTTCTTATGCAGACATCTTGAAAGAATTTGTGAAGAATTATAACAAAGAAGTGAAGTGAAAGCACATATGACGAGTAGGCAGAGATGAGTCGAGATGGGTAGGCTAGCAGAAAAGGCTGCTGCTAAGAATCTCATTCTAGCAGGATGGTTTCGGTTCTTTCCACGAACAGCAGATGTGTGTGTGAGCATGGCATAGTGTATCAGTCAGCTTTTGCTGAGTAACAGACCTCCCCCCGGATTTAGTGGATTAAAACAAGAGCCTTTTATTGTTGTCTGTGAGTCTCTAGGTCAGCCGGATAGTTCTGCTGATCTGGGTCCAGCTTGGCTGATCTTGGCTGGGCTCTCTCAAATGTCTTGCACTAGCTGGGTGACAGGGTGCCGGTGCCACTGTCTCTCCTTATCCAGCAGGCTAGCCTGGACTTTTCACATGGTGGCTTGGAAGCAAGTGAGGCCCTTTGAGGCCTAGGCTCAGAAGTGGTATTGTTGTTTCTGATGCCTTCCGTTGGCTAAAATAAATTCAAGTGATGGGGAAATAAACTCCACCTCTTGATGGGAGGTGGCGCCATGTCATATTTTCAGGGCTCACATGTAGGGAGGAGTGGAAAATTGTTGCCATGTACTGTGCACAGAGCATGTGGGTTCTGGAGTCACATTGGGCTGTCAGTCCAGGATTCTCCACTTATAATGTTTCCTCATCTGTGAGATGCGAACACTAATGGAATTTACCTCAAAGGTCATTTTGAGGATTAGATAAGTCATGTATGCCTAATGCATAGTAAATGGTCATTTAAAAAGCATCAAAAACTAATGATGTAATGTATGGTGATTAACATAACATAATAAAGTAAAATTTTTTAAAAAGCAGCATTTTGTGTGTTTTGTGTTTTCCTCATAACTGATATTAATGTTCTCTTTTTTTTTTTTACTTTGGAAAATGCGTTTTCTGTAGGTCACCCCTTCTTTGAGGCAATAGAGGAGATTTTCACCTCTATTGTTGTGGTATAATTTGAACTCAGGAGTTAAGTTTTGGAAAATAGTTAAGGGATGGATATTCATCGACACTGGAAATTTGGGGAATTAGACTTACAGAAGAAAGGGGGGGCTCTCATTTGTGCTGGAGACTCTAGGAAATAAGTCTTTCAGGAAAACGGGAGAAGAATACTGCACTCATTCACTCTCATTACTCAGCCTTCTTCCACACTTCCTTAACATCTTAACATTGTAAATACAGTAATTCTAACCATTTATATCGTCAATAAAAACAAGCACTTATTATATACTAGACGCTGTGCCAGGAGCCAGAAACACAGTGAAACAAGGCGTTCCCCCTGGACTAAAGGATTTCAGCTTCACTGCCTGCCCAGAAAACTCTGCGGACTGCCCATTGCTTCTGAAATCATAGATTCTCAAGTTCAAGACCCTTCACAATCTGGTCTCAGTTTAGGCTGCCTGGCCTCCCTCTGTGCCCTGTTCTCATGCTACACTCAAGTCAAAGCGGACTCCTCCCTGTGCCCCAAACATGTCCTGTGCTTTTGTACTCTTCCAAACAGACCCAGGGCAAGAATGGACTCATGCTGCTGGGTCTGTGGTAGAGAGCAGGCAGGTTGAGCAAGAGGCCTGGGCTGGATGTGGGAATCCTGAGCTGACACATGGCTGCAATCTGGGGGGGTTCAGAGTCTGTAGATATGATACCATTACCTCCATCTCAAGAGGCTTTTACTGATACTCCCCTAGCCTTAACAATGCACTGTGATCCACCATTCCTTAGAGCCCACCTTAAAGTGGCCAGTGGACCAGTCTAACACCCTATAGGAGCTCCATGGGCAGAAATGCTCTCTTCTTCTTCTGCCTATAGTATCCTCCTGTTGACAGTTCTCCCCTTCCTAGGAGTGCCACAGGCAATGACAGAAACCCCCCACCCATACTTAGACACCCATATCCATACTCCCATACTTCTAGGGCATGTTGGAAGGAATGGGAGGCTGCCTATCTTGCCCCATCCTCTTCTTCCTCTTCTTCTTCTAGCAATATTGGATAAGAAGAATAGGATATAGCACAATACAAATGCTAGTTTAATAAATGACATAAAGAACTTGAAGTTGTCCAAGGATACCAGTCATGTGCCTGTGGAAGGGAGACTTTGTACCTTCCCCCTGGACCCACAATGAGGCTCAGGAATCCCTCTTTTCCCTGTCACCAGCCCTTCTAACACCCACCAGCAACTTTGTAAGACTTCAGACTCTCTTCCCACATACCTCCTAGCCTTATTGGAAGGAAAAGGGGAATAGTGGTTCCTTTTTTTCTACCGTGTCTCCATCTTCCCTTGGAGACTTCCACTTCCCCTGTACGGCATTTTTTTTTTTTGCCAGCGGAACAGCTCTTAACCAAACCCTAACTGCCTAACTGCTCCATGGAGGTTGGGATAGAGGGATCGGGGAGAGAGGGTAAATGTGACAGAAACAGAACAGCTTTCTGGGAAAGAGAGCCCCTTTAACCTGCAAGAACTCAGGGGCCAGGAAGAATACAGACAATGAGTGGTATAAGAGCAGAGATTCCTTTGTCACGCAGTCGGTGTTGCTTTCAGAAAGCAATAAAATAAAATGGAGAGGCACCAACATCTCAGTCCAATTTTTAACACTTCATTAGCATGATTCTTCATTAGCATGAGTCAGCTGTTGGTGATTTCTCAGAAGTTCAGAAACACATGTGTATATGAGATTTTAATAGATGATAGAGATTATGTTTCAAATCTTGGGGAAAAGACTAAACTATTTATTAAATATTAGCAGAAATAGCTATCCATTTGGAAAAAAAATTAAATCCTACTACATGCTATTCACAAAAATAATTTCTACATGGATTAAAGAGTTAAGTGTAAAAAACAGGAGACATAGGCAGAAAAAAGACCATATTTATGAACTTGGAGTAAGGGAGAACTTCTCAAACAAGATAGAAGATGTCAATACTATAAGGAATAAATGATGCATTTTATTAAAATCCCTTTTATGACAATTGATACCATCAACAAAGTATAATGACTAGTGGAGAATATATATAATAGGCAAAGGATTTCTAATCAGAATATATAAAGAACTTTTTTTTAAGTTTTAATTTTAATCCCAGTATAGTTAACATACAGTGCTATATTAGTTTCAGGTGTACAATATAGTGATTCAACAATTTATACATTACTCAGTACTCACCAAGATTAGTGTACTTTTAATCCCCATCACCTATTTCATCCATTCCCCCCGACCAACCTCCCCTCTGGTAACCATCAGCTTGTTCTCTAAAGTTAAGAGTCTGTTTCTTGGTCTCTCTCACTTTCTTTTTTTTCCTTTGCATATTTGTTTTGTTTCTTAAATTCCACATATGAGTGAAATCATCTGGTATTTGTCTTTCTCTGACTATTTAGCTTAGCATTATACTCTGTTGCAAATGGTAAGATTTCATTCCTTTTTTGTGGCTGAATAATATTCCACTGTATATATATTTACCACCTCTTCTTTATCCATTCATCTATGGATGGACACGTGGGCTGTTTCCATAATTTGGCTATTGTAAATAATGCTGCTATTAACATAGGGGTGCATGTATCCCTTTGAATTAGTGTTTTTGTATTCTTCGGGTAAATACCCAGCAGTACGATTACCCGGTTATAGGGTAGCTCTATTTTTAGCTTTTTAAGGAACTTCCACATTGTTTTCCATGGCGGCTGTACCAGTTTGCATTCCCACCTACAGTGCAAGAGAGTTCTTTTTTCTCCACATCTTTGCCAACACTTGTTTCCTGTGTTTTTTTATTTTAGCCATTCTGGGAGGCCCATGTAGGAGGTGATATCTCATTGTGGTTTTGATTTGCATTTCCCTGATGATGAGTGATGTTGAGCATCTTTTCATGTGTCTGTTGGCCATCTGGATGTCTTCTTTGGAGAAAAATCTGTTTGTGTGTTCTGCCCATTTTTTAATTGGATTATTTGGGTTTTGGATGTAGAATTATATCAGTTCTTTATATACTTTGGATACTAAACTTTTATTGGATATGTCTTTGTAAATATCTTCTCCCATTCAGTAAGTTGTCTTTTAGTTTTATTGATTGTTTCCTTCATTGTGCAGAAGCTTATAAAGAACTTTTTAAAAAACAATAAAGAAAACCATTTACCACTAGCAAAAGCTATGAAGAAGCAGTTAATAGTCTAGGAAATACAATGGCCCAGTAAACAAGCACAAATATACTTATTTATGCCCACTTGTAATTAAGGTAGCACAAAACAATGAGATAGCATTTTTATCATTTTTGTATTGGCAAAAATTTTAGAAGATTAACAATATCAGATGTTGGTGAAAATTAGGGCAATAGTTATTTGAATTTACCAGTGTTGCAAGTGTACTTGACTTCCATCAAATGTTTTAATTGTTCATATCCTTCAACCTAACAACTCCACTTTTTGACCTCTTCTCTATGGAAATACTTGCACCCGGACTCAAAGCAAGGATTTTTATTAGTGTTGTTCATAATGGTAGAAAAATTGAAACCACCTGCAGAGCAATTTGTACCAAAGTAGGAAGCTCTTAGAGATCGTTCTTTGAAAAAAAAAGAAAAAAAAGAAAGAAATGAAGAAAGAGATATGGTGGGTGCTATAACACATGGCTCACGGCTTAGATCTGCGTCCAAGAATGAAGGACTTCTTCCTCCAGCTGATGCCTTCAGCTGTCCTCTCCCTTTGTGCACCACCCCCAGTTGACCTTGTCCAAGGTCACACCCCGTACCTGCAGCAACCTGTATCCAGTGGCTGATCCTCAGAGAGGAATAAAGGCCTGGGGTTCTTGGCCCAACTTGGAACAAATTTGAAAGGTCATTCCATTTTTAGAACTCTTTAATAATAATAATAATATATTATTATTATTATTATTATATTATTATTATTATTTCTTGAGTAACTAATAGATTTGGCTAAGTCTTCCATTGAGACCACATCACAGATCAACTTTTCCATATGCCTGGTCTGCTTCTGTACCTTCTCCACCAGTATTGATCCCAAGGGTACTCCTTCATAATCCTCATTAGGGGAGAAAATGCACATTAATAACCATCCCCACAGGTGACTTCCCAAAACCCAGCCTGTGACCATGAAGTTGTCCTGATATTATTTACATGAAAACAGTCCCCACATTGCTATATATTTCTTTATATATGTATAAGGTATATTATTAAAGTTCTGGAAGGCTGATAACCATGACTGTGTATGGAAAGAGAACTGAGAAGGGGAAGGAGGGGAGTTGATCTTATTTAGTAGGAATACGTTCGTGTATTTCTTGAGTAATTAATATATGAAGGAAGTTCAGAGAAGAAGTGATGATTTTTGACGATTGTACTAAAGGATTAAACTGGAGTTTGTTCAAGGATTATGAACTTCTTCTCAAACCTTTTGGTAAGTCTGGAGTTCTAAACTAGGATCCTTACTTCCCGCCTCTATTATTTTTCCCAACATTTTATTATGAAAGATTTTGAACAATCAGAAGAGTTTAAAGATTTTTCACAGTGAATACCATATGCTCATCACTCCGGTATTATAATTAACATTTCACTGTATTTGCTTTATCACACATCTATCCATCCATCATCTTTTTAAAAATATATTTCAAAGTGTCTCTCTTGAAGTGCTGTCTTCATTCATTAGATGATGAATTTTGTGTTAAGATTTAGATTTCCTCTCTTTCATTTGTATCTTTTCTTTTATTCTTGTTAAATCAGGCACAATTTTCTAGTTTTCTACAGTTCTTGGCCTTTTGCAAGTGAGGTCAACTGTAGAGTCAGTGGATTCAAGCTGTCATTATAAATAAGTTTCTCTTTTAACAATAGCATTTTGTATTTACTGAGAACTTGCTGAATGTCAGATGTTTTGTGTGTAGTATCTCACTTAATTAAAACCACCGTCTGTGACATGGATGCCACCATTAATGTGATTTTGCCAAGGAGGGAACGGAAGTTTAGAGAGGGTAAATAGGTTGTCTGTGGCCACACAGCCATCATTTGGCAAAGCTGGGGCAAAGGTCCGTTTTCCTTCAGGGTGGTCTTTTCAGCCATTTATTTTCTAGTGTTCTCTTGTGAAGGTGAAATACCCATCCTAGAATTTCTCTGTGGAGAAATGTGGATCACCCACTTTTCATGATGGCATGTCTCACTCTGGACTCTGGACATGATGATCTAGATGCAGACAAAGTGCCTATAGCACTCTCCCACTTGACCCAGCTCTTCAACATCTTCATGACCTCCTGGAGAATCATGTATTCCAGCCACTGATGTCCTGGGGCTGCGTTAAGTGGGGTTTGTGTTGCTCAGTATTTCCCACACCTAATGCTAAGTTCCACTCACATGACCATAAGAGGGACACGATACGTGATGCTTCCTGAGGATTAAGGGGTACTGTGAAGCTTTAAATGGAGCATCTGTGTTTCCATCTTGAAAGTAACTTATAAAGGGCCATGTGACAGGAGCTTTTGCTTCTCTGAATATGTTCTGATGGTTCCCCTTTGCCCAGTGCCTCAGACTGCGTGAGATGCATAACTATTCAAAGGTCATCCTTTTCAGAGGAGGGAACAGAAGCTCAGGCTAAATTCCTTACCCAGGGCATCATGGATGAAAGGGTTCAAACCCGGGGTTTCTGACCCCAGAGCCCTGCTCCTTCCACCACACCATGCTGCCATTATTTTACCTTGTTGGGATGGGGAAGGGCAACGAGGAGGCCCAGTGCTGTGTGAAAGAATCAGGTATGTACCCGATTCGAAGTGTGTCGCACCGTGTCCTAACTGCTCAGGTTTCCTTCTGTCTAGCACTAGAATTGGAAAGCAGGCTACCTATTCAGCCAGGAAATGGACCAAGGATACAGATGGGCAAACATTTCTGTCAGAAGGGAAACTGATTCAGTTTGAAGAAATTTTCAAGGTTCTTCCCCTGCCCCCTCTCCCAGATCACACCCCCTCTTGACCCTTCAGCAGAGACAATAGCAGTAAGTGGTACTTACTTTCTATGGCATCTGGAGTCACTGAAGTGTCTGAGATTTACATGGAGGAGGAATGGGAGACACTGACAGCCGGGTGTGGATAATAGGCTCAGAGGGATGCTAATGAACTCCTGAGGAGTCAGAGCTCCCATTTAGTTAGGCAATCGTTCCTAGTTTTCTACGCTTCCCACCTCTTGGTGTTAGACTTGGTTATAGAGGTAGAAATTCCCAGTAGCGGCTGAATTCTAGAAGCAGATTTACTAGAAGTGAAGCCTGACCTTTTTGTTATGTTTTAGAAATAATTCATGGAAATCTATATAACTTCCCTATTGCATATGCCTGGAAGGTAGCAGAAAACGGGTTTCTTGTGAGAACCAGAAGCACAAGCTGAAACATTGAGGAAAAGCTTGCTTATCGAAGCAAATGTTTAGCCACAGGATTTCCACACTGAGGACTTTGTGTGGCTTTGGGGAATGGTGTAGAAATCACGTGTGGCTCTAGCTTTGTTCAGCCTTTAATTATGATTCACCTTTCCTCACTGTCCTCTCTCTTCTGTGCTCGCTGTGGAACAGAGACCTGAAAGATGTAGTTTTTGGCAGATGTCCTTGGTAGAGTTCAGTATTTCTCACCCCACCCCTTTCTAACCCTGAAAAGAGAGTTAGTTTCAGAAAGTTGAGGGAAATCCTGACCACGAAAGCGCCAAGGCCTGTTGGCAAGGCCTGAAAAGGCAGTCATCCATCTAGTCCGTTAATATATTCAGCTCGTTGACTGAGTCTTCTTATAGGCTGGGTTTTGAGGCTGGTCAGATAGACATGATTACTCTTTGCTGAGCTTAGCAGCCGATAAGAATGCTAGAAAGTAAACAGGTAATAACTGAACAAGTAGAAATTGATTGTTACAGGTGCTGTGAGGAAGGTGACCAGGGTGAAATGTTTGAGAAGGGGTCAGTCATGCTAAGTGTTGGGGGGAGAGACTTGAGGCAGAGGGCACAGCCAGTGTGGTGGCCTGGAGGCAGGAAGGGGGTTCAGAGGGGCAGCAGGGAGGCCAGTGTGGCTGTGGTGTGGTGAACGAGCGAGCAATGGGAGGAGGCAATAGTGGAGAAGTCTGCAGAGCCAGTTCCCAAGGGGCCTCGTGGCCATGCTCAGCAAGTGGGTCTAATTAGATGAGCAATGGGACGCTATGGAAGGGTTTTCAGCAAGGGGTATGTGGTTTTCCTTGCATTTTCAGAAGTTTACCCTGGCTTTTGCATGGACAGCGGACAGAGAGAGGAGCAGGAGAGCAGGTGGGGAGCCAGAGAGGAGATTCACGTGGTAGGTCTGGCAAGAAGTTGCCATGCGTCCCAATGACCTGGAGAGAATTCTAATTCTGCCCCTGCCACTCTATCACTGGACGACTTTGGATAGGTCTCCTCATCTCTCTGGCATTCAACTGTTCACCCCTCATAAAACAGGGACAAATATTTTCTCATGTGGTCTCTGGAAGGAATAAGTATTCATAAAGTCCTCTATAAACCTGGACCATATGCTTATCTGAGCCATAATATGATTCATATTGAAAGGAGGTGGACTCCTGCAATGTTGGAAAAATCACTCAGCTGCCCCTGCAACATCTTATTACAGCCTGGAGCTAAAAAGATGCTTTTGTTTTTTTACTGCTATCAGTGTCTCTCTATGGGAGGGCCACTGGTGAAAAATCACATGGTGTGGTCATTTATTTATATGTAGTCATTTAGTGGGGTAATAACTTGGAATGGTTGAGCCTCTTTTTTTTTCTCCTTTAGCTTCATGTCTCTGGTCACCATCTGTGGGTGACACATGAATGTGATAAAGTGTGTAGGTGTGACGGAATGCCTGGTGGAGGCTCATTAAATCTCCCTGCAGTCACTCTCCCACTGACAAGAGACTGCATGCCTTTCGTGCCCAGTGGGGGCCGGTGGACCATCAGTGTCCCTGGTCCGGTGGAGTGATGTATTCTCATCCCCCAAGAACCTTGATGTTCTTAGGGTAAAGTCACATAGTACGTATTTTGCCTTTGAACAAAGCAAGTCTGTCTTTCATCATGAGTTGGGGCCATTCCGAATCCTTATGTTACAAGGAAATATCCTGTTTCAAATGCAATTTTCTGTTACGGCCCTGAACAGATGCTGAGATTTGCTGCCCTGTCATCCAAGAGGGTCTCCAGGTTCCCAGAGAGACCAATTTAAAAGTGTTGGCTGGAAGTGCACTGTGGTGGGAGAAATGTTCTCTGTATTCCTTGTTCAGTACGGTAGCCACTAGCCACACATGGCTGCCAAGCACTCAGAAGGTAGCCAGTGCCACCGAAGAACTGAGTTTTAAATTGTGTTGCATTTTAATGAGTTTAAACTTAAATAGCCCCATGGGGCTAATGGCTACTGTATCGGACAGTGTGGTTCTAGAGAAATGTTTTTTCTCGTGGAAAACCCCTCCTCCGAGCCCGAGGGTTTTGTGAATCCATGAGCTCAGACTATTATTCTGACACCTACCGAGGACCTCAGCAGGACTCGTGCCTCCCGTGGTTGAGGGGCACTGTAATGCAGATTTGTTGTTGGACAGATTGGGGGCATCACTTTGCCACCCCAGCATTCGCTGCTGTCCGTGGGGTGAGATTTAAGTGGTACTGAGAAGGGGTCAGTGAGAAGGCTGTCCATGGAGGGATGCGTGTCTCCTGCACTGAGCACTGCTCTGAGCTCTGGCCTTCTCCTGTTTGATCTCTGCCTAGTGGTGGCTGCGCAGGACAGCAAGGCCAAGGGAGGCCACTTGCCACTTCCTACTCTTGGTGTTTACGATCGTCCCCACTAGCACAGACACTTGAAAGTCAGTGGTTTCTTGGCCCGTGCCCATTTTGTGGGCTGTGTAAGAGGTTTCTGGGGGACAGTGACCGCAGTGCAGGGGCCATGACAACAGCAAGGCCAAATGAACTTCAGGGTGTGGCCACTTCCTTGGGAACAGGAGTGTTTTCAGGAGGCCTTTGCTGAAGGGCAGGCAGGATGAGCTCGCAGTGTTCTCCAGAACCAGGAGACTCCTGGGTTCAAGGTCAGAGAGCAGGTAGCTCACTTGTCCAAAGGGGGAGAAGTTGAAGGTTACTCTAGTGGAGATGGGGAAGTAGTGTAAGGATAAAGAACTTGGGCTCAACCTTGTTCTTTTCACTCTCTAGGTGAGGAAGGAAAGATTCATGACATGCTGAACTTCAGTGGTTGAATGAGTGTTAATTGTGAATGACATCTAATTCTCTCCCATTCTGGAATTTGATGTCTGTGTGGGTCCTGTCCCTCAAATTTAAGTATCAGCATTTAGCATATGGGGAAGTCATTTATATTCTTAATAGCAAAAGATACTTGAAGGATATCAGATGAATGTTTGGTGGAGAGCAGCTTGCCCTGGATTTAGAATATAACTTTTCTAGGGAAGAAAGGGGTTAAAATGTCTGATGCTATTATAGTGGAGAGCCCATAGAATCTGGTAGAAACATCACTGTCCAGAAACAGCTCAGAACAGGGAGGCTGGGGCCCTAGAGACATGGTTCTATGAAAGGACTGCTGGTTCTTTTTTTTAAAAAAATTCAAGTTGAATGGGAATCAACTTTAATTTGGGGGTAGCCCTGTTTCACCACTGGTGGTCATTCTTCAAAGCCTTTTTTTTTTTTTTTTTAAAGAGAGAGAACACTTGAGCTGGAGGGGAGGGGCAGAGGCAGAGGGAGAGGGAGAGAGAGAATCTCAAGCAGGTTCCACACTCAGCGCATAGCCCCATGCAGGGCTCAGTCCCATGACCCTGAGATCACGACCTGAGCTGAAACCAAGAGTCGGACACCCAACCAACTGCGCCACCCAGGTGCCCCTTAAAAGCTATTGTTATTCCTGCCAGGATAGCCAGGCATGAGAAAGCCAAGCAGGACTTTTCAATAACAGATAATCATCCTAAGGGCAGCCTTGGATTTCTCTACTTGGCACATCTTTGTTGACACCCTGGGTTTGAACTGACCTGCTTATAAACAGGCGATTTGGATATGCATGGGTTTATCTGTGGGCTTTGTATTTCCCAATATGCTTTTAAGTATTATGATCAAATTTATGTTGATTGGGGAGGGTAGTGATTTATCATAAAAGCCTCAGGCTTTTCCAGTATAAAAAGTGTTTTTAATTTTCCCACTGAAAGGGTTAAGATAAAAGAAATCATAAATATAGCACGAATACTATTTCAAGAATACAAAATACAGCTATTTTGAAAACAAAGGGTATGGGACAATGTCTTTGAGGGTGAACACCCAAAAGTGTTAACTGTTCTTTCTTTTTCTTTTCTGTCCTTTTTCTGGTGTGTGACTATGTGGAATCTCAGTGCAAATAGGTTTATATTTACTGGTAAATGGGTTAATCAACTAAGACTTACAAAACAAAAACTTTTTCATCATCTTTGGCTCTAGTTATGTCAAGGATGTTGGTTTGTGTGAATCATTTTAGATAGGTGTGTCCTTGGGGCCTCAGATAGTCCATTGGCACTTATGAATCATTTCAAACGAGCTTGTCCTTGGTACAAATAACACTGCATTTAGAGTTCCTGGAGACTCTTCCCCATTCCAGTGAAAGGCTTTTACTGTACTTTTCAGTGGCATGGAGTCGAAGGACATAAATACCGCTTTATGTGATTAGAGGGACCCACTCTTTTATGGTGTGTTTTACAAGTCTAGAGAATTTTTTCTAGTTGCTCTGAGGTTTTCTTTGAAATTCCAGTTTGGGGTAGTCCTGAAATTGTAAGCTGTAGGCCCTGGTGTGTTATCTGTTGCACAGGGAGGCAGGGGGAGCTGGGCAGAGATGGAGCCCAGATATCTGAGTTCCTGGGACCAGGCGCTGGCATTCTGTTTGGAAGGGGCTCTGCCCTCCGTGTCATGCTGCACTAAGAAGTAGGTCAACATCCCCTAAATTTGTGACTCCCCCTAAGTGATGTTATACCCTTCCTTTTCAGATGATCAGCAAAAAACTCTTGACTGGAGCCACATGCTCAGTCCCTTGCCTACCCTTCCTGAGAGGGAGGCTGTGCTGTTTGCTTTTCTGCCTCTGTCCATCCAGGATGCCCACATGAGTAGCCCCTCTCACTCTATCCCACTCTCATCTCCCACCCTCGTGTCCTCCTCTCAAATACTCCACCTATCCTTTAATTTGATAGGGAAGGTTTTCTTCTTCCTGTGAATTCTCATAGCACTTTGTGTCTCTAGGTTTGTGTTAGAACTCTTTGTAAGCAGGTCTTGTCTCCACCTAAAGAAAATTGGTAAGCTCCCTACCGGGAAAATGATACCTTACCCATCTTTGTAAACCCTACTGCACTCTGCCCTACAGACTGTTCTAAACAAGTGTCTGTTGAACATCTAAATGAGTTATTCCACACTTGTGTGCACATTCTTGTGCCAGGTGCAGTGGAACATTTATCAAAGAATGATGTGGTCTCCACCCATGGCACTTGTAAATAACTATGTGTCACTAAATCTGGGTGTTTTGGTTATCTACTGCTGTGTAACAAACCACCCTGAACTTAATGGTGTGGAACAACAACTATTGTGCTCATAGCATCTACAGGTTAGGACTTTGGACAGGACACACTGGAGTGGCTCCTCAATGCTGGCGCCTCTGCTGGGAGAGACTTGAATGGCTCAGGGCTACATCCAAGCTTCTTCATTCACATATCTGGCACCTTGGCGCAGGGATGGCTAGAAGGTTGGGCGTAGCTGGGCTTGGCACCTCCAGCATGATAATCTAGGTGCTGAGGGGGAACATGCTTCTTATGTGGCCATTGGCTTCTTCCAGAGCAAGCATCCCAAGAGCGCTAGGTGGAAACCACGTGGTTTTTTCTAGAAGTCACATAGCATCCCTCCCATTGTGTTCTGTTGGTTACAATGAGTCCTGAGACCCATCTAGTTTCAAAAGGAGGAGGATTACACTCTACCTTTTGATGGGGGAAGTATCAAGGTCACATGGCAGAAGAACATGTGGAGTGGGAGATATTTTGCAGCCATCTTTGGAAAATATAATCCACAAGAGTAAGTAAATGCCCAAATTAGTGGCACCAGTGGTAATTTTATTATCACTAGATGACAGAGAGGCCCTTGGGGAAAATGTCTAACTGTCTTGGAGGATGAGACATTAGGGTTCACCTTGAATTTTAGAAGAGGAAGAGCAAGGGGTCCACAGCAAGTTCATAAGTAGGGATGAGGAGTCTTGTTTAGTGGGAGAAGAGGTACAGGCCTAGACTGGCTGGCTAAGTTGAAGGGCCTGTTATGTCTCCTAAATTAGATTTTACATTTTTTCCCAGCTTTACTAAGCTATAGTTGACACATAACACCGTGGAAGTTTAAGGTGTGCAGTGTGATAATTATGTGACATGGATATATTGGGAAGCAATTACCACAGAAAGGCTAGCTGTTACATCCATCACCTCATCACAGAGTTCCAATTTCTTTTTCTGTGTGTGGCGAGACATTTAAGTTCTACTCTCTTAGCAAGGTTCAAGTATATAGTACAGTATTGTTAACTATAGTCACCATACTGTGCATTATTAGATCCCTAGAACTTATCCATCTTATAACTGGAGGTTTGTATCCTCTGACCACCTCTCCCCATCCCCACCACCCACAACCCCCACCTCTCACAACCACTGCTCTACTCTCCACATACAAGTGAGATCATACTGTATTTGTCTTTCTCTGTCTGACTTACTTCACTTAGCATAATGCCCTCAGGGTTCATTCATGTTATTGCAGATGGCAAGATTTCCTTCTTTTCTTTTTTTTCATGGCTGAATAACATTCGTGTGTGTGTGTATCTCACATCATTTTTATCCACTCATCAGTTGATGGACACTTAGGTTGTCTCCATGTCTTGGCTATTGTAAATAATGTTGCAGTGAACATGGGGTGCAGATTAAGATAGAGATTTCATTTCCTTTGGTTATATACCTGGAAGTGGGATTGCTGGATCATAAGGTGGTTCTGTTTTTAATCTGAGGAACCTCTGTACTGTTTTCTATAGTAGCTGTATTAATTTACATTCCCATAATGGTGCCCAAGGGTTCCGCTTTCTCCATATCCTTGCCAACACTCATTATCTCTTGGGCTTTTTGATTTTTTTTTTTTTATAATAACTATTCTAACAGCTGTGAGGTGCTGTCTTGTGGTTTTGATTTAAATTTCTCTGATTAGTGATTTTGAGTACCTTTTCATGTACCCACTGGTCCTTTGTGTGTCTTCTTTGCAGAAATGTCTGTTCAGTTCCTTTGACCATTTTTCTAATGGATCACTGGGTTTTTTTGTTTTTGTTTGCTGTTGAGTTGTATGAGTTCCTTATATATTTTCGATAATAACTTCTTATCAGATATATGGTTTGCAAATATTTTCTCCCATTCTGTATGTTGCCTTTTTGTTTTGCCTACCATTCTTTTACTGTGCAGAAGCTTTTAGTTTGATAGAGTCCCACTTGTTTTTTAAAGATTTTATTTATTTATTTGAGAGAGAGAGAATGAGAGACAGAGAGCACGAGAGGGAAGAGGGCAGAGGGGGAAGCAGACCACCCACTGAGCAGGGAGCCCGATGTGGGACTCGATCCCGGGACTCCAGGATCATGACCTGAGCCGAAGGCAGTCGCTTAACCAACTGAGCCACCCAGGCGCCCCAGATAGAGTCCCACTTGTTTATTTTGCTTTTATTGCTTATACTTTTGGAGTCATATCCAAAAAATCCCTTCCAAGACTAAAGTCAAGGAGCTTTTCAGAGTTTCATAGTTGCAAGGTCTTCCATTTAAGTCTTTATTTTGAGTTAATTTTTTTGAGTAGTATAAGATAAGGATCCATTTCATTCTTTTGCATGTGGGTATCCTGTTTTCCCAACACCATTTATCGAAGAGACTTTTTCCCCATTGAGTATTCTTGTTTCCCTTGTCAAATATTGATCGTATATTTGTGGGTTTAATTCTGAGCTCTCAGCTTTGTTATATTGGTCTGTGTGTCTACTTTGATGCAAGTACGAGTCTGTTTTGGTTACTATAGGTTTGTGGTATACTATGGAATCAGAAAGTATGATACCTCCAGCTTTGTTCTTTCTCAGGATTGCTTTGGATATTTGGGGTCTTCTGTGATTCCAGAGAGATTTAGGATTGTCCTTTCTATTTCAATGAAAAATGCCATTGCAGTTTTGGTAGTGATTGCATTGAATCTGTAGATTGCTTTGGATAGTATGGACAGTTTAACAGTATTAATTCTTCTGATCCATGAACACAAGATATCTTTCATTTATTTGTGTCATCTTCAATTTCTTTCACTGATGTCTTATGAATCTTTCACCTCCCTGATTAATTTTATTCCTAAGTATTGTTTTTGATGTTATTGTAAATGGGATTATTTTCTTTATTTCTTTTTCAGATAGCTTTGACATTTTTGAGGGGCAGGGCTGTTTAATGTAGTTATCCAGGAAGTTGAGATTTTTCATTCTCTGTTTAATTAAAACCCATAGGTCAGGGGCTCCTGAGGGGCTCAGTTGGGCATCCAACTCTTGATTTTGGCTCAGGTCATGATCTCATGGTCATGGGATTGAGCCCCATGTTGGGCTCCATACTGGGTGTGGAGCCTCCTTGAGGTTCGTTCTTTCCCTCTGCCCCTGGCCCCCTTTCTTTTTAAAGAAAAAAAAAAAAACCTCATAGGTTATCTTAAATTTGTACAAAGTTTCCATCTAAGGGCCAGGTGGGAAAGGAAAAGAGGCTTATCCAAATAGAAGGGGAAGAAATGAGAACACATGATGAATAATATCCAGAAATGCAACAGTAATTCATTCTTCTGCTGTGATTCCTGACAGCTTTTAACAGTTTCCTGGGATCATCATATCCATAAGCTCTGAAATGATACATATACAGACTTAATTTGTCTAAGCCTGAGTTTCACTGTTTGAGGAAAAATAATACCTATGGAGAGGTTATACCAGGTAACCTATAAAAGCATTTGGCTCAGTCCTGGGTGTCAGTGTCAGCTGAACTCAAATGTGACAGGCGCCAGTGCTGAAGGGACCAAAACTAAAGGAGTGTCCCTTTGCCAAGGTTCCAGCCCTTCCCCATGAGTAAGAAGCCAGTGTCTGTTTTCTTTATTACTGGGTTGGGATTCCATAGTACCCAGGAAATCCAAGAGTGCTAACAAAAAGGTGTAATAAATGGTATTTATGAAGTGGTTTAATAAGGTTTTTGTGAATCGGTGTGACATGCTTCTTTTGAACTTAAAGATATTTAGAAGAGCCAAGGTTAAGAAGGAGGTTGGTTTGAAAAGAAAGGCAGTAAAGAGGTGAGATATATAAACACTGAAAGGAAGTAAAGGTAGAGCAAAGCAATAAAGCTTCAGGTAAATGTTGGTAAGATGTCTCCCATATTGTATATTAACTGTAGGTTAATAGTGTAGGATTAGTCTATTGAATAAAGCTGCCCTTTTTTGGAGGGGTGATCTCAGATTCACCAATGCCTTCTTTTTCGGGTGAGTGTCCATGTCAGTACTCATACACCTCAGCAAGTGTTTATTGAGTGTCTGCTCCATCCCTTGCCCTGGGACATGCTAAGATGAATTCAACATGGCCTCTGCTTCCCGGGAGTTGTAGTCTAGTTTGGGAGGTGGGGAATATGTTCACCAGTAAATGCCATGTGTTGTTCAGATATCATCTCAGGAGGACAAGGAACAGTGGGGGCAGAAGAAGTGAGACATCCCCTGGATGAGTCGGGGAAGGATGAGCTTCAGGGGGAAGAGACTCAACTATAAGGAGTGCTTGTGGGGGTCAAGAAAGATGAGAACAGAGAGGGGCTGTCTGGTGGATCTAGCAACATGGCAGCTGTTGGTGATCTTGGCCAAACCAATGGAAACAGAGTGGCAAGAGGAGAATGGAATAGACCAAGGAGTGCATAAGTTTTGATGAAATTCACTGGAATTTTAATGACCTCATTTTATTACAGGCTGGAGGGGAGCTACTTACTTCACTTGCTAAGCTGCAAATCATTCAGAGAAATTGTGCTGGTTCAGTTAGCCCCCAAGCTGAGCAGATAGGCCCACTGTGGTTTGAGTAGCTTGGAAATCTTGTGGGGTCGGTATGTTGACTCTCTCCTTCATTTTAGTCATGGTTCAGGATTTTCACACACCACCAAGGTCTAGGGCAAGCTTCTCAGCTTTCTAGATACCCTCTCAGGGCTCGTGAAGCAGCAGGCCTGCCCTGGGAAGGTCAGGATTCCTTTTGTAAAAGCAGTGAACACTACATGTAGCCCAGAGAGCCCACTCTCTCTCCCCTTCCCCTCCTATGGGCCCACACAGGGAAACAGATGCTTTCATATAACTCCAGCATTGAAGCAGATTTGCTCTCCTCTGGCCCGAAATATCTGTCCAGGATGGAATTCTTAAAACCCCGGGAGCCCTGGTATGATTTTGAGCGCAGGCCTTGAACCTGTCATAAAATGTAATGGACAGTATATTTTTAACTGCTGAAACCAGGGAGTTCATATAACCTATGAAAACTGAAACAACATAATGCTTCTTTCTGCAGTTTTTGAAGCATATTTGGAAGCACTTCAGAAACCACAAGATTGTCCCTCTCATTGTATCATTTACCATTAAGACCAAAGTTCTTGACCGTTTTTGTACATGGACCCCTTTGGCAGTTGGGAGAAGATGTTTTAAGCGCATACAGTAAGATACATAGAACTTTTTTTTTTTTAAAGATTTTATTTATTTATTCATGAGAGACAGAGAGAGAGAGAGAGGCAGAGGGAGAAGCAGGCTCCCAAGGAGCAGGGAGCCCGATGTGGGACTCGATCCCAGGACGCTGGGATCTTGACCTGAGCCGAAGGCAGACGCTTAACCATCTGAGCCACCCAGGTGCCCCGATACATAGAACTTTTTAAAATATGTAGATTTATATTGAAATTCAGCTATCAGTGTTAAAAAGAAAACCCGCATTTATAATATTATTACTTTTTATTAATACATTAAATAATGAGCTCTGACAATTTTGAAGTATTGATGAGCATGAACAATATTTCGAGGCCTCTACAACTGTGATATAATGTGAAAATATCTCAGATTTCAATTGCTGACAGAGTCATAAGTCTTTCTAATACTTCAGTGGTTTGCTGCCTACATTTATAATGAAAGGAAATGCTTAATTTCAGTGTGAGGCTAATAAAAATGAAGATGTAATTTTTTTCTCTCCGTCCAAGTTCACAGACCCCTGAATTCTCTTCTGGGTTGAGAACCTCTGGTTTAAGATGTAATTTTGGTTGCAAGTAGAAAAACAAACAGTCCTACAGTTTGCATGACATGCATCATATAACTCTTCAGGGATGAGGAGCTCATTATTAATTTTGTGGATGCTCCAAGCCACAGATCTTTTATTAATTTTGTCCCTTTCTTGCTACTCTGCCCTTTGTAAAATTCAGAGCCGTGTGCACTGGAGATGCTGTGTGAGCAGCTCTAAGAAAGAAAAAAGTTTGCCTTGAGGAAGCCTGGGGCTGATCTGTATCTTTAATCCACCCCCTGAGCCCCAAGACTTATTCACAGGGTGCTAGTTCTGTTCTTTTTGAGAATAACTAGAAGGAGGGCATGGTGAAACTCTGAATTGAAAGTAGGGGAGCATAATGGTCAACACGGTAGCCTGTGTGGGAACCTCAACTCAATGCACGGTCGTCCTGAATCTCCTTGTGTTTTGATCAGACATGAGATCGGGGTCACCATCCTGCTACATCTAGCTTCTCTCATCTCTTTAAGGATATTTCAGCCAACAAATTCAACATGGGATTTATTATGTGGTATCTCACATCCGCTTCCCCAGGAACAGAATCTGGGGTGGGGACTTCTGTCTGAGATTGACGGCGGCTGGGGGAGGGGGCTCTCAGAAGTGAGGGAGACAGATGGGGGCAGGGAAATGTTGGGTTAAGGATGTGGTCTCTGGAGAAGCTGAGCCTCAGCCTGGTCCCACGAGGGAGCCACAGACTCTGAATTGCACCATGGAGCTCCTCCATCCAGAGGCCAGCGGGATGGGCTGTTTGACCTCTGCGTCAGCCAGCCAGGGGAGTGGGGCACATTTTAGTTTCCTGTGATACATAAAAAGTTACAGATTGAGCAGCTTAAAACAATACCCATTTATCATCTCGCAGTTTCTTTGGGTCAGGAGCCTGGGGCCCCGCCTACCTGGGTCCAGTGGCCCAGGGCCTCAAAGCTACAATCCACGTTGTCAACCAGGTCTTGTCTGAGGCTTGGTTTCTTTTTCCAGGCCCATGTGGTTGGTGGTAGACTTCCTTCTTTGCAGCTAGGAGGCCACAGTGGCTTGCTTCTTCAAGGTTGGCAGGAAGAGTGTCTCCTGAGTCCAGTCTCTTAGAGAAAAACTAAGCCCACCTATAAAGGATTCACCTGAGTAGGCCCACCCAGGTAATCTCCCTGTTGATGAACTCAAATTCAATGGATTTGGGACCTTACTGATGTCTGCAAAATCCCTTCACCATTGCCATATAATGTAACATAATCATGGGGGCAACATGTGTCACAGTTACAGTCCTTCCCACACTCGAGGGGAGGGGGATATACAAGAGCAGGAGTCATCAGGGGTCACCTTAGAATTCTGCCTGTCACAGAGCCTCACCTGGCAGGCATCTCTGGAGGAGATGGCTCCCCTGAGCCAGAGGCCATCTCTGAAGAAGGTTGTACGTGGGAGCTGGTGGGAGCTGGTGGGAGCTGGAGCAGCTTGGGGTGGGGGTGCACCAGCTGGTAAAGGACATCTGGGCAGGCAGTAACGGTGTCCGCTATGTATGAGACTCTCCGGACATCTGTAGTGGGTGGGTGGAAACTGCTCACCTCAGTAGTTCAGATTTAATGGTGGACATGTGTTGCCATGTGAGGATGCAGAATCCCTTTTGATACGATACTTTAAAACAGTGATTTTTTTTTTAGCACTGCCAGACCCAACGAAATACCCACCCCTTTTATAATATTTTACAACATCACTATAATCATTAAAAGAAACAGAGGTCAAAGCTGATGTGGGATGAGCTGCCTTGGGAATCTGATTTCTGCCCCTTGCACAACTTCATTCTCACAGTTTGGCAGTAGAGACAGGCATGAGGGTTAGTCATGACATCGTGCACCCAGCGCTGGTCACGCAGGCCAGAACGCGAACAAGGAGGAATTTGCCACCTGCAGACCAGCATCCCCTGGGAGCTCGCAGGGCCTGACTGGGTCACTTTCGAGACCATTCACAGCTCTCAGAATGCTGCCTTGTCTGCCACATTTCCCTCCTGGTGAGAGACTGGGATCCACAGGATCCACAGAGCTGTGGGATGCATTCCTCCTGACCACGGTTCAAAGACTTCCCTGACCAGAGCCCCCCTCTCTGCTCTGACTCCTGCATTCATACTCCTTCACAGAATCCAGGGGTGCAGAAGAAGGGGTCCTGGCCCTGTGATCTCAGTGAGTCTCTTCACTTCTTGGCCCTTGGTATTTTCATCTCTTTCATGAAGGGGGCATAGGATTCCCTTTGGGTATGGCAGGGGGTTGAGGGTAGATGTTGAACAAGCAGGGACTGTCTCTCCCTATGTCCAAGTCCACGTTTTATGTATTGTGTGTATATGTAGAAGTATGTCTGCTGCCACAACTTTTTGTAACCCTGAGTTACTATGTAGGTCAGGTTCCTGGATGCAGGGCTTGAGATACTAATTTACTTGTATAGGATTTATTGAGGGGGCGCTATCAGCAAAGGGCAATGAGGACAGTGGGCGGGGGCGGGGGATTGTCCCAGCTGGAGACCAGCCTCAGCCTGATCCTGTGGAGGAGCTCTGGGGAATGAAGCACACCACAAAGTTGTCCTGCCTTTTAGCAAGGAGTCTCCCCTTTTATACCCCTATGGCAGTCAGTCATTGCCAGTGAGGAGGAGTGGGGGCATAAAACCTGTTTCATAACGTGGCTCCCACTTAACCAAGGACGTTTCTCTGTAAGAGGTAGCTGTGAGCTTATGACAGCTGACATGCAGCTGGGAGATGGGTGCACCAGCCCCTTAAAGGTCCTGTCCTCCTCCCTTTCCATCCCCCATCAGTCCGTCAGATCACCTCTTATTCCCAAGGCTGGCTTACAAAATTCATGACAGTCCCCATGGCCCACGGAATTTCAAGGTCCTGTAACCTTGTTCTAGCCTACTTTCGCTCGCTGTCTGCAAGCCCCTCCGTGCCTCTCACCCTGGGATCTTGCCCCACAGCCCCTTCTCTGGTGGTGCCGAGGTGATAGTGATGATGGTGATACGATAATGCAGGTGCCACTGGCTTTAACTGAGTACCAGGAGCTCTCCATGGTGTTCGATGTGTATGGTCTCCAGTCTTCACAACAGCCGCGCAGGGTCGACTGTGTCAACCCATCTTACACCTGTGAAAACAGGTTCAGAGAGATGAAGTAACCAATGTCACACAGCCTGTAAGAGATGGAGCTGGGACTGCCGCGGGCCCAGGACAGTCTCATGTCGAAGTTGTTGCTTTCCACCTGTCTGCTGCCTCCATTCTTCAGCCATGCAGAAGTCTCCTAGACCTCCAGATTGTCTCCACTGGCTGATACAACAGCACTCATACCCATCCCCCTATCAGCCTACTGAACTTCCAGTTCTTCCAGGCTCCCCACCTCTCCACGGACTCTTGATACTCCCACCCGCACCCCATTCAGGGTCCCAAGTGATTTCCTCCCACTGGGTTCCCACAGTTCTTGATTGGGTGCCTGCCCCTCTGCATCATGGCTTTTTGCTCACACCCTCCTGCCTACATCCTCTCTGCTTCCCTATGCCTAATATGGTGTCCGGCCCAGGCGCACACAACCAAGGGTTGGGCTGAAGACAACCCAGCTGAAGCTCCTCGGGAGGGTCAACCACAATGTCTGCGCACTCGCCTTTCCACCTCCCTCCCACACACACATGTCACCCCTGAGTGCCGTGTCCTGCCTACTGCTGCCACGTGCTACCCCATCAGACAAGAGCATGCTCTGTCTTGTCCAGGAGACAAGGTAGAGCTGACATCCGATTCCCACAGCCACACTTACCACCCGTGATTTAGCTCACCCAAGAACTAGCGCTGTATTTCCTCCCTTCCCACATTGCTAACAATGTAATGACAGCTTTTCAGGCAGGAGTTGAGGAGGGGAAACATTCTCATGATAAATGTATTATTCAATGCTAACATACATCCCAGTTTCAGAACCTTTACGTGGCAGGTAAGGGGAAATCCTTAACATCAAGCAAAGACAGGAGTAAAAGACAGAAAATAATCAAGTGCCAGAATGGGTCATGAGGACACTGGGTTTGGTGGGGGAGGGGTTGTGTGGCTGGAAGGCTGGCATCCTCGAGCAACCTTGAGCTGGACCTCGAAGGGTAGAATCCTGTTTTGTAGGGAGAAGGGCATTCCAGATGTGGGAACAGCATGAGCACGGGGCACAGCTGGTCTCAGCAGTGGGACCTGAGCAGATGAACTTGGCTGAGTTGTATCCCCGTCCTCACAAGGTTGCTTATCAGCTTAAGATGCAGAGAGAGGAGATCGACATCACAGGGTTTTCAACTGCCTGCTGAGCCAAGTGGGTCCCCGCCCTTCATCCCCATGTCTCCTTCTTCCACTGAGTGGCAACACAAAGGCTGCTTTTAACTCTGGCCATCCTTGGAGCATCTGTCCTGAGGTGAGGACTGAGGCTGATACGCCAACGGGATATAGGACTGATGGCTGAGATGATGTGGGAGAAGAGTGGTGGGGAGCAGGAAAACTTGCCTGGGTCAGCTCTGCTCATTTTGCTTTCATGGGTTATGTTTTTAGCATTTTCTTCTGTGTTAGTTTTTTATTCACCTACAAATATTTTTAAAAGTCACTGTGGGGGTTTGGGGCTAGGAGATGGGAAGAGAGAATTAAGAAGGGCAGGGCAGTAGATTAGAAGCCAAAGTTTGGTTTTCCCTAGGGGACACATAGACTGGAAAATCTCCACACTGGGCTAATTTCGTCTGGTGTCGTTTAGCTGACAAATGATGTGTGTAATTATCTGTGATGTAATTAACATGTCTCTTTGCAAAGAACATTCTCCAAGGATGTGACGTGCTCTTAGAAGATTGTTTCTAAATGGTCCAAAGTTCTAATCCCCCACTGGCATATTTTGGAATGCATGCAGAGAAAAAGAAACAAAACAAAAAAATCACAAAACATACAAACATACAAATCAGCTACATAAGCAACACCCCCCCCACCACATACACACAGAAACTCTCAAGCACAAGAGCAAACCATTTTGCAGATATCCAGCTAGCCGTTGTTTTATCTTTAACGAGGAAAAAGCTTCAGTGGGTTATGTAATTTTCATATATAATGAATGCAAATATGTCAATTGAAGAGTCACTGATGGCTTTCTGAGCATGGATGCTTGCCAGAGAATAATACATGGCAGACTAATAATGATACCTATTTCCATAAGATATTATGTATGGAGTAATCTGTTGTCATAATTAAAATCTCTAATCTCATCAAGAAACTTTCAGAAACAAGATGTACTGAGTTGCTCACCATTTATTTCTGCCTCTCATGACCACATTCCCAGAGTTCTTTGAATTCAGCTGTTTTTCAGAGCTCTGTCTAGTCAGTGTTTATAACTGAACTCATCCAAAGATAAAGCTTTGTCTCTTCCCAGGGTAAATCTCGTCTCGTAAGACTCTTATAGTCCATTGTGCTTTTTGTAAAGTTTTGCTTAAAATTATTTCCAGGAATTTTTCCCTCAGGTTTAATTTAAATTTTCATTTATTTTTTCAATTTATAGGACTCTAAATGAAATCACAGTTGGCCTCAGTTTTTTCTCTCATAAAATGAGAAATCAGTTCTTGCTACATGTGGAGTTCATAATAATTCATTTTGTAATAGAGCAGGTTTTTTTTTTTTTTTTTACAGATTTTCAGAGTTGCCATTTCAAAAATTATGATAAAAATAAGAGGCATCATTTACTGCTTACCTACAGTGTGCTAGTCATGGTGCTAGGTTTTTGTATATTTATCAAGATTACTATATCATTATAAATACATTATCCCTCTCACTGTGGCCTCTGACATTTCTGAATATTCCATCCTTTTTTGCCTCCATGCTTCAATCCGGGTATTTTCTGGTGACTTACTCTCCGGATCACCAGTCCTCTGCTGTGTCCAGTGTGCCTTCAGTAGACCTCCTCTGGTCTGGACCACCGTCTTCTGCTGGGTTTCTGCATCTCGCAGCCCCAGGGTGCTGCGGAATCAGCAAGTTCCTGGGAGGAAAGATGGTGTCAGATATCAGCCTCCGGATGCCTCTTTTCTCTCTCAGATCTTGGCCTTCAAGTCCGGGATTTTACATTTAGAAATGTAAAATCCTCACCTTGCTTTTAAAAGAATCTTCAGGCTTCTGAGAGTTTTAAACTGCCTGAACCATTTAACGCCATTGTAATCTTTATGATCAGAGAGAGAAAGGAAAAAGCATTCCACTTTCGATTCCACTTTCAGGGTTTCTCATTCCTCAGTGTGCCTGAAAGGCCGTCATGGGCAGAAGTAGAGCCCTGTGTAGAGAGAAAGAGGCAGAAAGGATCCAGGGAAGGGACAAAAAAAAAAAAAAAAAAAAAAATCACGTTTGGAAAAAGAAAAAAATACCAAGGCCTCTTTAAAAAACACTTAGAGGGTTTTTCCGAGGCCAATTATCTGGCTTAATGCTAGTGGCTTATTTGCTGACCTTCTGTGTTATTTGCACATTTAAAGTGACGCCAGCCCTTCCTGTTTTCATTTAGTTGACCCCTGCAGCTGCTAGTTAGCTAAGAAAGATGACAACCCTTCATTTCTTGGGGAAAAGCAGCTGAGAGTTAGGTTTCTAATTCTCAAGGCAGTTTGGGGGTGCACAGAGCTCAGGGCCCACTTAATTCAGGTCTTGGAGTGAGGGTTGGAATCACATCACCCTGGGCGAGGATGGTGGGGTTTCCCCCACATAGTAATGCATGCCCTCTTCTGGGCAGGTAGGTGGGTTCTTGTGATTTGATACTAATTATACTCACCAATGAAAATTCTGTGATTCCATAAATAAAGGAGACAAAGACTTTGAGGCCTCAGACAACTGCCTAGACACCCCAGGCTAACAGAGCAGAGCAACCCTGGTGGTGGGTGGCACCTGCCTGTCGTGGGCCTCCTCTGCAGGGTTTTCCATCTGAGTTACTTCTCAAGTAACTTCTTCAAGATGATCAGTTAGAGGGAAAAGCCTGAAGGACTCTCCATAAGGAATGGGAGTCCGTAGGAAGGCATGTTGCTCTGAGGCCCTCACTGCCTCTTGCCAGCAGACTCTGCAAGGTCCCACAGCCCTCCCTAGGGGCACCAAGAGAATGCCTTTGCATGAGAGGTGAGCCGAGGAAGGAGGAGGTTATAGTCCAAAGGAGGGCAAAGCCCATCCCTGGGAAGATGGTTGGATGGGCTTGTGGTATAGACAGAGGACCTATGGCATGTCTGTACAAGCCAGTACCAGGGAAGGCTGCCCCTGGACACTGGAGCAGGGGGCCAGTTTTGCCGAAGACAAAAGGAAGCACTGAGGTTTAGGCCCAGTCGGTATATTTGGGAAGATTCCTTGCAGAGTTAGAGTCTGGAGCCAGAAAGGAGATTTCTGTGTTGTAACAAAGCTCAGTATGTCTACACCCAAGCTCGTTGCAGAGCTGTCCTTCTCCTGGTACCATGACGTTGAGTGGCATGTGTCCATATACTCACGCAAGCTGAACACAAGGGCATCCTCCGTAACTCTTTTTTTTTTTTTTTAAGATTTTATTTATTTGAGAGAGAGAGAGGGGAGGGTCAGAGGGAGAAGCAGACTCCCTGCTGAGCAGGGAGCCCGATGCGGCACTCGATCCCGGGACTCCAGGATCATGACCTGAGCCGAAGGCAGTCGCTTAACCAACTGAGCCACCCAGGCGCCCCCGTAACTCTTGATGGAAGAGAGCTCATCCCCATATCCAGTCCCCAAGTCCTACCACCTCTTCCTCCTAAGTCACCCTTCTGTCCCTCCCTTTTGCTCCATCACCACTGCTGTGTCCTGGCAAAGGCCTTCACAGTCTTTCCTCTGAAGCCCTATGGCAGCCTCCTCCTATCCTGCTTGTCCCCAGGCCTGCCCCCCAATCAGTCTGCTTCCATTCTACAGCTAGAGGGATCTTTCTAGAACACAGCTTCCTCCAGCCTCCTCCCTGGCCTCTCTGCCTCCCATCTCACCCCTATCAGTGCAAGAAACCAGAGGGACTCTTCTCGAACACAGCCTCTAGCATCACCTTACCCTCCTCGCAATTCTTCCCAGCTCCCAGGATGAAGTCAGCACAACCTGTGAGTCCCCCTGAGATCCATTCTCTGCTTCGGCCTCTTCTCTCCCTAGTCCTCCCCACAAGCCCAACTTCCCCACCTTTGGGAATCACATGCAATCTACTGGACACCCCCTGTCCTCTCTACCCTGCTGGACCAGCCATGCTTCCTGCCTGCTCTCTGGCCGATGTCCTTCTGTCTTACGGCTGAGCCTGGGGCACCTCCTCTGGGAAGCCTTCCGACCCTTTGTCCAAATCAGATGTCCTTCATTTGTGTCTCCAAAGCCTCTTCTGTGCGTGTTGCACTAGATGGTCATTGCTTACCTGTTTCCCCAAGGGTCTTTCATCTCCATCTCCCTTAGGCCCAGCACATTGCCTGGCATAAAGTAAGCACCCAATAAATTTCAAGTTGAGCATATGGTAAGTTCCCTGTTAAACCTCAACCACCACAAATTCTGCCACCACCCAGGGGGTGTTCTCCATGTGGCCTCCTTCAGCTTTCAGAATCAGGAGACTTCCTGTAGATTTTTAGTGCGAAAAGGTAGATTCTTGCCTCTTGGTCTGTCAAATAAGTGTTCAACGTTAGAAGCTTCAGTTCATAGTGGTCATTTTTTTTTTTTTTTTAAGCAGTAACATTTCAGTGATTACAGTCTGTGCCAGAAGGCTAAGCCTCCTCTATCCTAAGGAGTTCCTCCACTAATTGCAGTGTTGATCTGAGGGAAGCTTTCAAAAACGAAAAGGAAACCACTAAATGTTGCTGCTGCTTTTCCTTCGCAGCTCAGATAAAACAAACACAGCGTGGGAGGGGGGATGTCCTCTTGGGGGTGTTGGCACCTTTCAGCATGCTGCACCCTCCTCTGCCTCCGCCCATGGCTCGGTGTGGTTTTGTTCCCTTCTGCCCAGAGCTACCAGGACATGTAATAAGAACTGTTTTTCCAGACTTCTTCATTAAAACAGGTTCTCGCAATCAGTGCCAGAGCACAGCATCTGCGCGCCTAGATGTCAGACTTCATGACTCATCCCCAGTAAGCTACACCAGTACGGTTTCCCTCCACGGTGAGCCTGGCTGGGATAACTGCAGGTTTAGGAACAGTGCTGGCACACTTGTGTGAGAAACAGCCACCCCCCTGCACCCCTGCCCTGTATCCTCTTCAGTTAACAGGTGATTTTTGAGGGTGACGTCAGAACCTAAAGCAGTTGGGAAAACCATTAAATAGTATTTTATGGACTTCAGGGAAAGCAGTTTTGCTTCTGGTTCTACCACTTGTTACTAGCTTTGGGGTGGAGCGTGATTATTTGAGCTCCTGAGCCTCTGTTGCCTCATCTACAAGATGGGAGCAATAATCTTACCAGCTCCAGTGGTATGCAGATTAAGTAACGTAACATCTTGGCCCCAGTCTCTGGAATACATGCATTTGGTAGCCAAGAAACGATGAACTACTTCGGTCTACCCCACCCCCAGATTCAAACTTTCCCCCAAGAATAAAAACATAATGACTGACTTATTTCACTGTGAAGGATTTAAATGAAAAGCCTTAAGGTAGTCAACCTTAAAAACAAACAAACAAACATGGAAGCACTTATTTGTAAAATCATGAAGATCGCACTGGTTTTTTATTCCCCACACCCCCAACAGTCTTTAAACTCTGCTTAGCGGAGTCAGCAAGGCAGAGGAGATCTGTTTCCCAGGAGTGTGTTTTGCTCCTGGAAAGGACATAGGTACTAAATATCTGTCCCTAAAATCTGAAAGTCAAGAAAATTTTCTGGAAGCAGTTTATCCAAAAGGTTTCCCCATCCCTCCCCCTGGGAGAGGTCCTATATTTTAGTTATGCTGAATGATTGAATCTATTCCCCGCTGAATGCTTTCCTGAACACAAAGATATATCATCTCCTGGCCACTCAGGCCCCCACCCCCAGAGTCATCTGTCCCTCACGCTCCCCAGGTGTGGCCACATCTGGCTCCCCGCCCCACAGCACCCTGGTTCCCACGCCGCCACCTCTCCTGGGCCGCTGTGGGACAATCCTACTCTGCCCTTCGCTGCATGTGTCTGTTCCACAGTCGACCTTACCCTCTTTCAGAGGCAATTGCAATAGAAACAGAAAGAAACAAAACAAAATAAAAACCCTCTTTAACGTTGTTTAACCTGGTCTCTGCCCCCCTCCATCCACCCTCCCCAACTTGATTGATCTCAGACCCTTTTATTTATTCCCTTCCTGAGGAACTGAGGTTCCTAGACCCCATTTTGGAGACTGCGGCTAATTTGTGGGCAGGCTGCCACCCATTCACTTGTTAAGGTGGATTTGAGTGCAAACGTTGGTCAGTAAGAGCATCAACAGTAACACGTCGTCGTGTGCTAGAGTTCTGTTACTGACTGGACCATCTCCAGCATACATGCTAAGCGAAGAAAACAAACCACAGCATGCCACCAACTGCGATTCGCCTGCATCCGCTTTCACTGGACCAATATCCAAAACCTGACAGGCGTGCCTGCCTCTGGAGAGGGGCGCTGGGTGCCAGGGTGGGCTGGGAGCAGGTTCCTCACTGTGCACTGCTTGGGAACTTTAGAACTTTCTACTATTTTGAACAAAGCTCTAATTGGCTCGAAATTCCACCAAACTTCACACAGAGAGTGGTCTGAAGTCCTCAGCTCTGCTCCTGGCTCTGTGATTGACTTCTGCCCACCTGCCCAGCTTCTCTCAGTCCCTGATGGGCCTGCCGTGCTTCTCTGCTGGCTCCCTGCCCATGACAGGTGCAGAGCAGTGGGGACTTGGCTTATTGGTGCCACGTCTCAGATTTGCCCCGCTCCACTTGGAAGCCCAGATCACATAGGACGTGCTGGCCCTAACACGGGACTGCCTACCCTGTACCCCTGCCTCTAAGAGGAGACCGTTACACTGGGGGACCCAGAGTCCCCAAGAGATGGTGACACCTCATACCAAAAGGCCAAGAGCTCCAGGGTTGAATGCGACTCAAATCCTTATCAGCCTTGTGCCCTGGGGACTCAAGACTGATAAGGATGGTGACACCTCATACCAAAAGGCCAAGAGCTCCGGGGTTGAATGCAACTCAAATCCTTATCAGCCTTGTGCCCTGGGGAACGTATCCTTGTAACTTCCTTTCCCTTTTCTGTATGATGGAGGATGAGAAGTCCTAGTTCACAGGGCTCAGGCATGTTGCTCATCTGTCTAGAACACCTGGTACAATGGCCAGCATCTTGTAGGTGTCCGTTGTCTGTTTGATTTCTTCCCTTCCTTCCTCTCCTTCCTGTTTTGACTAGCAACCTGTCATTCATTCCTTTGGGTCTTAAAGCCCTGGGGTTTCAGAAGAAAGAACATAAGGCCAGAAATAAGACATTCAATCCTGGCTCCACCGATACCTAACCCTGGGAAGACAATAGGCTCCTCGGTGTCCTTGGATCTCCTGCCCCAGCACAAGAACCATATTTATCTCCATACAAAAGACTTTTGGTCATCCAGACACCACGGATGCAAAGGGTTAGCCTACAGCGTGAGTGCAGATGCTCTCCCGCCCGTCAGCTGGCTTATTAAGACTATTTGGAAGACGAGTAAGGTAATGTGTTCCATATGCTAAAGAGAGGATGATTTAGCACCACACAAGGTAGAGTGGGGATGCCCCTGCTCATTAACAAGGTGACCTTGGACAAGACGTTCACTACTCTCCGCCTTAGTGACCTCATCTAAAATATGAGAGCAATAAAATCTTACCTCACAAGGGCAGGCTGTGAGGATCCTATGAGGCAATCCGTGTGGAAGGTCTTGGTAAACTGTGAAATGCTCTGCACATGTCGGCCAGATTAGCAGTTCATGCGCCTGCTTGTTTATTGTTTCAGCGGCGAGTGCAGGACGTCATCAGTCCCATCATGTTTGAAGCCGCCTACAGCCTGGGCGAGCACGTGACTGGAGAGGAGGAGAGAGAACTGCCCCCTCTAACACCAGTGCTCCGGTGGAAAAAGGGACAGAAGATTGCCCAGAAGAATCAGGTCAGATCCTTGAAGCTCATGGCCGGGACCCAGGGTGGCAGGTGCCTGCAGTAGAAGTTGTGGCCCTGGCTGCCTGGGCACACCCTCTCTCTGCACCTCCCTTTCCTGATCTGCAAAATGATAAAATATATGGTTTGGGGGGTTGCATCTAAGAACTATGTGATTTAAACACAGTGAGGCTATTCCCAAGCAGCTATAAACTTATAACCCCTTGGAGGTCATGAACTGGTTACTTGGCCCCTCAACTTGACACCTGTTCTTAGACCATTTCCAGAACTTAGGTCACATAGTAGGTGCTCACTAAATGTTTTCTTGGTGAGGGCATGAGAACGTCATCTTGTAGAAGTGGTGGTTGAGTTAGAAATTCCCAATCCGGGCGCCTGGGTGCCTCAGTAGGTTAAGCGACTGCCTTCGGCTCAGGTCATGATCCTGGAGTCCCTGGATCGAGTCCCGCATCAGGCTCCCTGCTTGGCAGGGAGCCTGCTTCTCCCTCTGACCCTCCCCCCTCTCATGCTCTCTCTCTATCTCATTCTCTATCTCAAATAAATAAATAAAAAATCTTTAAAAAAAAAAAAAAATTCCCAATCCAAGCATCCCTAGAGCCCAAAATGGGGCAAGTGCTGGTGGGCCACCCATCCTGTCTGATGCTCATCAGATTCTCGGATGTGCTGCTGTGTAGACGAGCTGCAGAGCCATGTCAGGTGCAGGCCCTCCAAATAGGAGTGAGCCCGTGAGCTGACTCGGCCACAGTGCTGCCTGTCTGCCCTGAGCCGTCCATGACACATGCAGCACTACTATTCCAGAAATAGGCAAAGACACTGTGGTCCCAAGTTGGTTTTCAGTCTTTCCTCAACACCCAAGATCACCACAGATCCAGGACCCTGGTGGGGGGATGGTCAGGCAAAACTGCTTTTTGGCTAAACTAGACTTCTGTGCAGGATGGGAGCAAAGCTGTGGAACCACTTGCCGGCCCCACCCTCCTGCTGACTGTGCTGAGCTTAGGGGAAAACTCGCACGTCAAGTGAGCCATGCCTTGCAGATTACACTTGTGAACAAAGCCACAGAGGAGTGTTTGAGGTTTGACATGTGCATCCAGACATTTGATTAAGTGGTGAGATTTTTACCAAGGCATCCCAATTCTCTACCAAAGTATCTCCCACATGGTCTTGGGTCAGGTTCCCTAGAAGCAGAGCCTAAGGTAGGGATTTGGGAGCACATGGGAGAAACCTAAGGAAGTGAGGAAAGTGGAAGGGACTAAGCAAGGATGTGGCCTCAGCTAGGCTAGCCCTAGCTGAGCTGGGGAACTCAGGAGCATAAATTACACCAAAGAGTTGTCTTCTTGAGGCAAGGGGGCTGGCCTTTTGTGTCCCATGTTAGTCCACCATTGCCTGGCTATCCCATGTAGAAAAGGAGTGTAGGTCTCCTTGAAGGAGAGCCCCTTCAGCTTTGGATAGTTCTCTGGGGAAGGATGCAGATGTGATCCATTAGCTGCCTACACTCACATGGGCTGGGGGATAGGTGGCAGTTGTACAGGGATGTGGGCAGGGCTCCCAGTGCCTGCTACACACATACACACACCTACTGGCAGTACTGACTTTTTAGATCCTTCTTTTGATTTTGAACATGAACTTCTTTCATGAAAATACAGGTACCCTGCAAGGGGGCCGGTATGTCCTGCTGGTTATTGACACTTGGAGTAGGCTGGAGTCTCAGTGAATGAGCGTGATCAAAGCCAAAGATGCAGGGACAGATTAATATTAAAATGCCCTTCTTGGTCACTTCTCTTTCAAGATGGCCACATATGTTTATTTCACCCATTTAAATCACCCATTACAGTGATTATAGATGAGTTAATAGGGACAAGGAGGAGAACCCAGTGGGAGAAGGGGCATCAGTCAGCAAGAGAGTCATAATTTTCTGGAGTGAGTGAAGATGGAAGAGTGTTGGTGGGTGAACCTTATATACATAGAGGAGCTGGGTGTCCATCTACCCAGGGATCCAGAAAGGCTGCATGGCCAAACCAGCAGTTACAGAAGGGTGCAAGAGTGACAGGTGGGACTGAAATAGGGAAGGAAGGGGGGGTATTAAGTGAAACTTGTTAAGTGGAAGAGTTGACGTTTCACCCCTGTCCTTGTCCCTATATACTTTAGGCATGGGGAATAGCAAGCAACCAGGCATTTTTCTTCTGTAAAGAATTTAGTAAACTGGTTGAGATAGTGTGAGTTGGCTGGTTCCCCAGAGGAAAGCCTTACCTCCCCTGGCATTTAGAGGCTCCAGTGTAAGTGCTAGCTTCCCCTCCTATCATTCACCCAGACACATCCACAGATTATCTAATCAGTCCTTTTGCCTTATTCTTAAATACAAATGGACAGCCAGTGGTGGCAACTGCACTATTGAAATGTGGTATATTGAAAAAGAAACAAAATAAACAACAGAATAACTGACTTAGAAGAAAATAGATTATTTAGGGAGTAGAAGAGATTATGTAAATTTGAAAACCACCTTAAAATAAATACAAGGAGATTTAAGAATATATTCTGTCCATTGGGAAATGGTTAGAATTCTATTTCTTTTTGAAGGGAAGAAACAGAAAAAAAGAAAAACGTTCTTAAAAATAACTCTATCATTGCAGAGACAAAAATTTAATAGGATAAGAAGATGATGGTAAGAAATCCCCCAGTAAGCAGAGCTAAAAGACACATAGAAAAGATAGCTGAAAGATCAAATTACAAGGTCCTATATTCAAGTAATAGGAATACCAGAAAAAGTAAACAGAGGAAATTTAAAAAGTTATGAGAGAGACAATAGAATAAAATTTCCCAGAGGTAAAGGACATTATTTTTTAATTTAATGGTCTCACCAACTTACGAGCAGAATAAACCCAAAATATCCCAGACACATCATTTTGCAGTGTCTCTGCTCCTAAAATTTAAGGAGAATTCTAAATGCTTCCAGGACAGGGAGTACAGGATGGTGATAGTGGGGGATATATGTCAGCTTACAACAGAAGTACAGTCATACTAACTAGACCATCAAACTCCTGATTAGCAATATTAGAAGTCAGAATATGGTGAAATAAAGGCTTCAAATTTCTGAGAGCAAGTGATTTGAAACTAGAATTTTATACTTAGCATAACAGTCAAGTATGAGGTCAAAATACAGTCATTTTCCAGACAAGCAAGGACCATATAGTTTACCTCCCTAGGAACACTTCCAAGCAAATAATTCGAGATGCATCCAACAAAACAAAAGGGTAACAGCAAATTCAGAAAAATAATGGACCAATTTAGAACATAGGATCAATGAACTTCGGGAAGAATAAAGCCAGCAATAGGCAGAATAACAGAAAATAACAAAACTTTAGGATACAGTGTAGAAGAAAAATATTTCTTCTCTAAATAAGAAAAAATAAAGGCAATCAGAAACTCTCAGAAAAATAGAAATATGGTCAATGTGTCATGGTTCAAACATAGAACAAAATGTCATGGGATTTTGAGCAAGGAGAGGAGTATATGGAAGAGAAGGACTTTGATACTAGAAATATTCTTCCTTAAGTGAAAGTTGAATATTCTAGGAGTTGAACTTTGCACCTGTAGAAGACGATATGTAATCATGACACTTGTCTTGGTTCTACTGTGATCAATAATCATGTAGCCAAAGTAACGTTAGCATTATTTATTGATTTTCAGTATACTATAAAATGTAAATGTCCTTAAATTTGACTGTATAGAGGTAAAAATAGAATGACCAAAGTTCTCTTAATTTCTTAAATTGGTGGGTCAAAAGGTATTGCAAAACTTGATGAAACAAGAAATACTACTTAAAATCACAGAAGTCATCAGTGGAGTACTACTTCTTAAATTGTGGTTGCTGAACCAGCCATGTCAACCTCTTTTGGGATCTTGTGATAAATGGAAATTCTTGGGCCCCACCCAGACCCACTAAATCAGAAACTTATGGGCCAGGCCCCAGCAATCTGTCTTTTAACAAGCTGACCAGGTGATTCTTTTTTTTTTTAAGATTATTTATTTATTTATTTGAGAGAGAGAGATAGCAAGAGAGAGCACAAGTGGGGAGGAGAGGGAGAAGCAGGCTCTCTGCTAAGCAGGAAGCCCCATGTGGGGCTCGATCCCAGGACACTGGGATCATGACCTGAGCCAAAGGCAGTCACTTAATCGACCGAGCCACCCAGGCACCTCTGACCAGGTGACAGCAGCAGATGTTTCAGAACCACTGCAGGAGAGGAGCTAAGACTAATGATTTGCCTGTCAAAATTAGGAAGGCGGAGAAGAGAGAAATTCTTGTCCATTGTGGCAGGAATTCAGTAAGATAATGTCTAAATCTGATTAATCATCAAAAGAAATATATGTGGACATGGGTAATAGTTGTTGCCCCTGGAGAGAAGGACTGAGTGTAAGGCGGACTGTGGCAGGGGGTCATTATTTTTTTAAACATGTGATTCTTTGATTGAAATTCAAATGAAAGAAAAATATTGTTCTTAGATTGGAAAGATTTTCCAGGAGTCTGGGAAATATTCTGGGAGAGTGATCCTTGCTTTTTCTCCTTTTCCTGATTAGGTGGTGGGGGGTGGCTAATTTAATGATCATCCACCATGTGTCTTCCAGATGTTGATGCAGCTTCAGGGGGAGAAAGATTCTGAGAGCGAGGCCCACTCCAGAAAGCAGAGCTGAATTTCAGCCCATGTGTGTATTTATGACAGTTCCACAAAGAGCATCTAACCTCTTTCCTAGGAGAGAATAACCTCTTTGGAGCAATTCAAGTCATGTTGCCAGATAACATTAGGATTTAAATACTGTAGCGTCTTCAACTAAAAGGCACCGAGCCCATGTTGGTACGCGGGATTTTGCAGCAGGGTGAACTGCCTCCTGGTGATCCTTTGGAGTTGCGGACTGCCCTCCTGGATGGTGGAGTTCAGGCGGAATAGCTGCACAGACAGTGTGTTTACCATGGAGGCAGTGACTAGAGCCTGTGCAGTACATACTCCCAAGGGATCTGCGACTTTCTGCCGTGAGTGGACAGGCAGGAGGCCAAGGCTCCCCTCTGCTGGGTAAAGAGCAGTGTTCTGTGTCCAAATCCTACTCACGCAGGTGCTAACCTGTGTGAGTGAATAATAGTGCAGTGGCCACCAGTGCTGAGAACCTCCTGGAATCCTGGGCACTCTGCAGACCTCTGTAGGACATTCAGCCTGATAAGCATACACTTCACCTTAGACATTTAAGGCAAATTGGGACGTCTGGGTGGCTCAGTCGGTTAAGTGTCTGCCTCCGGCTCAGGTCATGATCCCAGGGTCCTGGGATCAAGCCCCGCATCAGGCTCTCTGCTCAGTGGGGAGCCTGCTTCTCCCTCTGCCCCTGCTCGTGCTTTCTCTCTCTCTCTCAAATAAACAAATAAAATCTTTTTTTTTTTTTAAAGATTTTATTTATTTATTTGACAGAGAAAGACACAGCGAGAGAGGGAACACAAACGGGGAGTGGGAGAGGGAGAAGCAGACTCCCTGCCGAGCGGGACTCGATCCCGGGACTCCAGGATCATGACCTGAGCCGAAGGCAGTCGCTTAACCAACTGAGCCACCCAGGCTCCCATAAACAAATAAAATCTTTAAAAAAAAATTTAAGGGAAGTAGAGACCTACCTCTCCTCAGGGGATATTCAATACAAAAACAAGCAACAACAACAACAAAAAAGCAACTCGTTTTATCCTTTAACCAGAAGAGTATTTAAAAGGATATAATAAATCCAAAAGCAGTTCAGTCAATTGAGTGTCTGTTCCATGTAAGATCTTGATAAAAAGAGAAAACATTACTGCCGTCAGTGGGCTCACAGTGCAGGAATAATGTGTATAGAGAAGAAAGTGAGATTCAGATTAGTGTGTGTGTTTCATTCCAGAGACCACTTCCAGCTGAGGAGAAGGTGTTTTGTGGAGAAAGGGAAGATGGGCTGGAGCCAAGGAAGAAGTAGGATTTGGACACTCAAGGCTGGAGGAGTTTGACAGGCTAAAAGAGGAGGAAGGACTGATGGATACTAATGGTCTTCTGTGTGGCTGAATGTCTAGTGTCAGGGAAAGAAAGGGGAGAGACCATGAAGACTGGGACTGCAATCATGCGGTCTAAGGCCCTTGTTCACTGGCCATGGAGCCAGACTTGATGCTGTTGGGGACAGGAGACCATTACATAGTTTTGAGTGCGGGGAGATCAGAGACGTGCCTCAGGGAGACTGGTCTGCCTGGGCCTGAGAGGCACTTGGGAGCTCTCACAGTGGCCCCAGGAAGGCCTTGCTCATGAGTTCTTAGAGATTCAGTGTGGAAGACCCAGAGAGCTGACTCATTATTAGTTCCTAGTGGTCTCAGCTGCTGAAACAGTATAGAACAGAATGAAAGAATCCTGCAAGGCCCCACTTGGCCTGTGTGCTGGGAAAGAAGCAAGGCTGGCATTGGACTTATCACCTGAGGGGCCCTTACCTTTCCCCTTTAGGGGAGCATACCAGTGGCTATGACAGAAACCCTGTCTTCAAACTGTCTACACAGAATAGAGCTTTGAAAGCTCTAATTGCTCTCCAGCTTTCTCAGGAGGCCCCCAAAGACCTGACTGGGGCTGAACTTCCAGGTCGCCCACTGTGCAGACAGATGGCCCCCCAGAGATGTCCACCCCCTAACTCCTGGAACCTGTGAATACAATAAACTACATGGCAAAGGAGACTTTGCAGGAGTAATTGAGGTCATGGGCTCTAAAATATCGGGAGTCATCTGGATTATCCAGGTGGGCCTAATCTTTCTCCAGCTAGAAGCAGAGGAATGAGGTCAGGGAGATGAAAGAGAAGGAGTCAGAGATTTGAAGCATGAGAAGGACTTGATTGGCCTTTGCCAGTTTTAATGATGGAGGTGCAATTTGACAAGGAACTTAGGGAACCTTCAGGGGCCAAGAGAGGCTCCCAGCCAGCGTCAGCAAGGAAACCGGGACCTCAGTCCTACAACCACGGGGAACTGAACTCTGCCAACAATCTAAGTAGGCCTAGGAGCAGATTCTCCCCCAGAGCCTCCAGAGAAGGGCCCAACCCTTGACACATTGATTTTGGTTTTGTGAAACCCAGAGCAGAGAAACCAGCCAAGCCCTAGAGAGCTGTGAGATGATACATTTGTCTTGTTTTAAGCTGCTAAGTTTGTGCTCCTGCATTATGGCGGCAGTAGAAAATCAATGTGCTCCACACCCCAGAGAACCCCAGGGCTTCTTTCTTCCCTAGGCTTCTCTGGGGAAGGAGCATAGTCAGGGTCTCCCAGAGTAAGATCAGGGGTCCCAGGCCAGGGCAGAATGTACTCACCCAGTGGCATGGGACAAGTCACTTAGCTCCTGAGAGCCCCGCTCATCACCTGTCACTTGGGGTGCCATCATCTCCTCCACCTACCTGGGGGTGATTGTGGGACTCTGTGAAATAATACATGAGGAGCATTGAAATGGTGAGGCAGCATTAGATTCTGCTCTTCCCTTCCTGGGAAGGACAAGTCACCTAGGCTCCGGAAGCCTCTGTCTCCTCCCCAGTGAGTGGAGGGGACAAGGCAGCTTCACAGCATCATCGTGAGGAAAGAATGAGGCAAACAATGGGAGCATCTGAGCAGGGCTGGAGGAAACAGTGCTCCACTGAAGCTGATTCCTTTCTGCTGGGGGTGTGTCCAATCTCAGCTGGTCCATGAGCAGGTTCCCTGGGTAGGAGGCAGTGACACTATCTAAGGGCTCTGGCTGGTTCTTCATATGCACCTCTCGTGATCCTCAGCACTGGTCCTTGCCTATCAGGCTCAGAGATGCCCCTGTCCTAGAGGGGATGGTATGGGGATGATCTACACTACCAGAACCTGAGAGCCGGCTCCCCCAGCACAAGCTGGAATGCTGTGTGAATCCCCGCCTCTACACTTCATCTCTGCTGCCACCACTGTAGTCCAGGTCACCATCGTTTCTCACCCAGACCAGGTCATTTCTCTTTATAATGCCTGCCACCTCCCTTCCCCCCAGTTTCCCTCTGCCCTTAGAAGAACATCCAGACTCTTGTTAAGGTCCACAGACCCTGCACAATGGGGCCCTGGCCTCTCCAGCATCATCCAGTGCTAGCTACACGCTGTGGACCAACCACCCTCAAACTCGCCAAACCCTCTTCTGCCTCGGGCCCTTTGCACATGATGGTACCTCTTGTAGAAAGCTCTTGCTGTGTCTTTCTCACAGCCAGTTCGTCATTCTTCAGGTTCCAGCTGACATATCACCTCCTCAGAGAACTGTACTCCAACTATCTATATTCCCTGACTTAACTATTTGATTCCCTCATGAAATGTGTCACAGTTTGTTATTATTTTGTCTAATTGCTTTTCTGTCTCCCTCACCTGAATGGAGGCTCAAGAAGGCAGGGATCTATTTTGTCTCATTTTCTGTTGGTCTCTGGAAGCTGACACAGTGCCTAGCCCTTAGTGGAGGCTCAGGAAATCTATCTCTGTTGACAGCCCTTCTGAAAGAACACAAGGCTAGGGCTTCCTGCAAAGGACTGATATGATGGACATCATATCAGAATTTCTTTGCTGACAGATTCAGCAAAGCTGTATAATTTTTTAAAGTGTGCTTTATGAACTCTCTGGGAATTCCTCCCAGGCAGGAGAGCATGGTGTGGGATTCAAGGTGATTCACCTAACAACTGTAGTACGTTTGTGCACGCATGAATGTCCTTTTCGAAAGATAAGATGGAGGTGAAAGAAAAGACATTGCCTGTGTTGAGAATACTCACTTTGTCCTCTTTCAAGTGAAAAGTGAGCTGTTTTACTCTAATGTGAATTTTGAATTATGTTGAAGCCATACATTTTGGGCCTCCATTGTGCTGGAAATCGTCACCATCTGTCTCCCCCACCCACCCACCCACCCAGACCCCTCAGTGCCTGCGTGTGTGGAAATATAGCCCAAGCCTACGAGAACTCACTGTTTGTTCAGCCTGGACATGAGGTAATAGTTTCACAGGTGAGGTGCCCAGCTGCCTTAAAATGCCAGCTCGAAGGTTTATTTTCATTATCATATAAATTATGATAACCAGACTTCTGTGGTCAGTGAGGAGGCTGAACTACATGTCTTCCTCACACGTAGTTGAAGCTAGTTGGCTTTCACTAGAGACATGCTCTCTTTCTTCCATCCTCTGGACCCCTCAGCTTTGTACCGTTCCACAGACTCTTTGTATATGATAAATAAATAAATAAATTTTCAAAAAAGAAAAGGAAAAAAAATAATAAAAATAAATAAATGAGGCATAGAACACAAAAGATTCCAGGGTGAAAATCAAGGGAGAGGATTTCGGGACCTGGGAGGCAGAAGGTCTCCAGGAGCAAGTTTATGGCTGATATTAAAAGGCAGAGGTTGTAGGGGGACGTGAAGTGTGGCCTGTAAAAGGCCAGCCAGGCCCAAGCAGTCCTGGATTCCAGGTGAGCCCAGAGGCCAGGTACAGTCCCAGGTGGGCCAGCTCAGCTCTCTGCTCAGTTTCTCACGGGGGTTGAGCTGGATCATGGGAAAGAAATGCTGTCTCTAGGCAGAGGGGACTGTGCTATGAACTGCAGGGCCATGGAGTAAACCGAAGGATACCCCCAAACAGAACTTATCACTTCCAGTTTTTCCATAAAGACATGAGGCAAAATCGGTGCTGTGTTTGGTTTAGAGGAAGACCAGCGGGACTGTTGTTCTTCCCATGATTTCAAAATCTAAAAGGATAATTTGTACAGACCCTGATATAGAAGGAATTCCTCCACTTTAATTTTGAGTATTTGTCTTTCATTTATTCCTTTGGACATGATATTTTTTAGAAAGCAACTCTGTGTGTTTGACCTGATTTTAAATCCCAGGCAATGAGATATTTCCTTTCTTCATTTGGGCACAGGGCTGAACCCAGAAATCCTGGGACCACCCTGAGCTCACATTAAAGACAGTGTTGGATTCTGAAAAAAAGAGCCTGTTGAAACAGAGTTGGAAAGAGAAACCTTTTGCACTCGGGTGATGGCATTTACACAAACAATTTTTTGACTCTGTACTAGGTGCTGGGGGTTACAGACATGATTTACATGTGGCCGGGGCCTCTGGGAGCTTCTGTGGGACTGGGAGGAACAGCAGTTCAGAAATGTACCCCCTGTTGTCCAGGCAGAGACCCTCTGCTGAGTCACATTGCCCGTCAGAAAATGCCTCGCTCATGTTAGCTTAAAAATAGCCTTCTTGTTTGGTGCCCTTGGGGTGGGATTTGAAAAACATATATTCCCACCCAGTCCAGTTGTCCTATTTTCTCAGGCCTCAGCATGGATGTGGTTGCCACAGCAACCATGTAAACAGTAGCTGATCTGTGTCAAGGATTATATATATATATATATATTTTTTTTTTTTTTTTTTAAAGCAAATCTCACCAAGTCCAAGAAATTGACCCTCCTATGAACATGACAGCTGGAATAGGTGAAGAATCCTACTTCCTGTTAGATCAGAATGAAGATTTTTTCCAATGCAGATTTGAGTAGGAGAAATGGGCACCCCAAGGCTTGAGTACCTAGACAACTTCCTCTCTGAAGTCAGTCTTGACCAGGACAGCCATTGAGCTGCCAGCCTCAAGCCACACATTCCCAAGGCTGCCTTGGCCTTGGTGGCCACAGCATTGGGAAGAAAGCACAGCCAGCTCCAGCCTCTGTACTCTGGTTCAGAGAGAACTGTAGCTTGAGCTGGATTCATTGTATTCTTTTTTTTTTCTTTTCTTTTCCCTGGCCTGAAGAGAATGAGGAAACCAATAGCCAAATGTTCTAAAACAGGAGTCCACAAACAAAGCCTGCAGGCCAAATCTGGTCTGCTGCTTATTCTTATAAATAAAGTTTATTGAGATGCAGCCATGCATGTTTCTTTACATATTGCATATGGCTGCTTTCACACCACTAGTTTCAACAGAGACCATATGGCCTAAAGCCAAATGTATTTATTAGATGCCCTTTACAGAAATAGTCTGCCGACCCTGTTCTAAAAGAAACAGAGTAAGGATTTGGGGAGAAGGAAGACTATTCTCCATGAAAACCTGGGTGAAGACCAGGGTGAGGCAGGAGCCAACATGGAAATGCAGTCCATGAGGCTGAGGAGGCTGCTGGGTGTCCCCAAGTCTCTAAAGCCTGTGGCGGGAAACAGTTGTCTCCTAAGAGAAAGGGTTCACCTCTTGTAACCAGAGAGGAATTAAAAGATGGTGGCTTCTCAGATCTGTTTCTGTTTTCCAGAAAGCTTCTTCTGGGTAAAGAAACCACCTCCAACCAGTAGGTGGAGGCTGGAGGGAGGTGGGAGAGACCGCTTCCAAGCTGGTGGGGCATTTGTCCGATGCGGACAGCCAAGCTTGCGTTTGCCCAGAACACTAGGGAGATGGGGGGGGGCAAAAGTGGGTGGAGGAATTTCTTAGAGGCCCTGGTTGGCACTCAGGGTTGTTCCTAAGAGGAAAATTGGGAGTCTGGCCCACTGGCTTCATGGGGAACCTGTACTCTTTGTACTTAGTAAAGGAGAACTAGTCTTGACTTGCTCCTGGAAACTCTATGTTGTCAGCTGGCATTCTGAGGCCTCAGTCTGCCTACCTTCTGCCCCAGAAAGATGCTTTTCAGTTCCTCAGGGAACAGTACAGTCATTTGTCCAGAGAGATAAATCCAGGTCCAAAGCACGGGAACTCTGAGTTTCAACCTCAGCCTCCCCGGTGCCTGAGGCAAGTCTCTCGACTCCCTCTGTCCTGCTATTTTACCTATAAGACAACTGCTCTCCCAGCCTGGGAGGGTCTTTGCCTGAAGCCTGGGCTTATTTTCATTTTATAACTGTGGAAATTGAGTCCTGGGCTAATTTCTAAGCTGGTGCTTTATCTTCTCGAATAGGTCGTGCTTAATTTTAGCGGGTGAGTGTATGCACTCACATAACATGTGAGCATACAGATATGTGTGTGTGTGTGTGTATCCCGTGTGTATACATCAACATACATAAATGGTGGACTCAGTGCTTGCCTTTGTTGGGTGGAAATTTAGCAGCACTGGAAGACCTAAGCCGGTTTCAGGGATAGGTTTAAATAGTAGAGTACAAGGGGAAGGCAGACCAAGGACAATGAGCTTTCACAAAGCCACAGGCTCCTCATCAGGAGGCCCTACACTTGCATGTCGCTGAGGGATGGGTGCTACAGCTTTGGCATTGATGAGCAGTGTATTAGCATTGGCCCAGATTGGGGCATCCACCATGGGGCTCCCCATTTCACTGGTCACCCCATCAGAGCACCACGTGGTCCTCCAGTGTTGGCCAGGCAACTTCAACATGCCAGGCTCTGGCGACAGACACAAAGGTGAACAGGACCAATACGGTCCCCATCTTCATGGAGCACAATTTTAGCAGGGGAGATAAACAGGAAACATGTAATGATAAACTCAATTAGTTATGACCGAAATGAGCAGTAGCAGGAGAAAGTGCCCGGAACTATAAGAACTTACAATGGAAGCCTGAGCTCATGGGGGACTCAGAGATGTGGTTTTGATTTGCTCGTGGAAGGATGAGAGGACACACACTGGGTGAACCAGGTGTAGGAACTGGGGACCGGCTTTGGTGGAGGCCCTGCTTTTCCTGCGGGAAAATGGAAGGCTAGTCTGGGGTAGCCAGCACAAGAGAGCCAGAGGACAGAGGTGAGGAGGGCAGGGATTAGGTCTTGTCAGATTGTGTGCCACAGGATGATTTAGGTCACATCCTTTTCATCACTTCTCACCTGCTTCCCACCCCACATCCAACAATGGGGAACTCAACTGTCCCTCTCGCCTGTGACCCTGGAAAGTCTCGCGCCAGGAGGAGCCTATCAGCAGGGGCAGGGATGGGTATTGTGGGGCCTGAAGCTTATATAATTTGGGAAGAAAGTTCCTTTGAAGAAAAATGTGAAATTACAAAAGACAAAGTTAGGTGCAAGGCCTCAGTCAGGGCATGATAGGGAGGGACCTTTAGGTTCAATTTCAAAGGTGAAGCCACCTTTGGTGCTTTTCCCTCATTCCTACCCTCAGAGAGCCTGCCTCTCTCGCCTGAGATATCCGTGCAGTCCACATCCACTTCCTCCTGTTCTCTCCTTGCTTGAGATGGTAAACAAAGCACCAGTGTCTTTTATGGAAGTCTCCTGGAAATCTGGCTCTCTCCTTCCCCCCAGTAGTATCCAAAGGAACATGGGAATTTCCTTTTGTTGCCCAAGCCTTCTGTGAGTTTCTGCCCTGCCACAATCAAGGCAGGGAATGTTGGCTGGGGCACTTTATTCTTTTGGAAATGTGATGCAGGAATATGAATCTCCACAGGCAGAATTATTCTGTCTGGTAGGTCTAGACTGTCCATGGGCCAGCGAGTTCACTGGAGTCCGCATTGGCGCTCCGGGAGCCGCCTGGACGTACCCCGTGCCATGTGTGGGAACAAATCACTTGGCGCTGTGTTCTGTGGTGGGGAAAACCCCACAAACATGAGCAGTGACAGAGGAGAAGTTTAATAGTGAATGACTTACAACTAAAAAAATGACAACAGGCTCTTCTCTCCAGAATCCAGAATGATCAAAGCCACTTCACAGTAGTGAGGAGTGTCTACGAACGCCGGGAGCCTGCTGTCCGTAGATTAGACACGTCAGAGAGCTCCAGACCAGTATGAGGGAGGGACTCGCCAGCCCGCTGTGGAGCGTAGGGGGAAAACTGTAACTCCTCCCCAAACGCCACTCTCCATTCCCCTGCCAACCTCCACAGAGAGGCCCAGCTCAGCACACTGCACAAGCCCTCTGGACAGAGGGCAGGCTTGGCACACTGAGCATCCGGCCCCAGCACTGGGTGGGGCTTTGGCCATTGAGGTCCAATCTGGGTTAGAGGCCGCCCCCCACCCTCCACCCTGGAGACGTGGGAAAGGGTCCCCTTAGCCCTGGTGTGATGCCCTCAGCCTAATAGCCGTATGGCCTTTGACTTTTCTCTTTGGAACTAATCATTATAATATCCCATCGCTCAGGCAGAATCCATATCAAAGAGAGATTTTCTGCCTCCCCAAGACAGCAAACAAAAGAAAATGACCACACTATAATCTAAGAATTCTTTACACAGCTGGATTATTATTCATGTGCATCTGAGAGCATTTAAAGATCCTCTCAAACGTGGAAAGGACACCTGTCAGGTACCCTTCTTGAGGAACCTACTTGAAGAAGCACTTCAGTAGACTGAGACATGAACCACATAAGGAATGCACTCTGCAGCCCAGGCCCCCACTGATGTGGGTTCCCCTCACCCCTGGGCCTGAGGAGGAGCCCTCACTGTGGTGGGGGGCTGGCTTTGTGGGAGGGGAGGGCGTGAAGCTTCCACAGAAAGAGTTCCCCTACTGATTTGGAAGCAAGTAGTTGGCTGGTATTTGCTCCTTTGCCATTAAATCCTGTCTTTCCTGCTGTCTCTCGCCCACAGACCATCTTTGAAAGGAACTGCCGTTCAGAGGACTGTGCCGCCGACCTGCAGCTCCAGGGTCAGCTGTTGCTCTCCAGGTAACTCAGTGCTCCTTCGGCAGCCTCATTCTGGGAGGCATGTTGGTCGTGACCCCATGAATGTGCAGGTTTCCCCCTGCCCCACAAAGAGGATAACTAAAGTTGGTAGGATACAATGGTATACAATGGTGTTTTATAACTTAAAAAGAAGTATGTATATTATATAATTTTTTTTAAAGATTTTATTTATTTGAGGGAGATCAAGCTAGGGAAAGCCTGCACACTGTGCGAGAGCAAGAGGAAGAACTTCAAACAGACTCCCCCCTGAGCCGAGCAGGGAGCCCGATGTGGGGCTCGATCTCAGGACCCTGGGATCATGACCTGAGCCAAAGGCAGACGCTTAACCAACTGAGCCACCCAGGCACCCCTACAATAATTTTAACAACAGCTATCATCTGGTGGGGATAATCTGCTTTTTATTTCATTTACAGTTCCACATATCTCACTGTTTAGCCTGTATTTCTGATTCTTGTGAGTATTTGCGTGATGGAGGGGGTATTTTATACTCACTCATTGTATTAGGTTGAACCGTAAGAAATTGCCAGTATTTAACTGGGACAGTTCATATGATTCGACTTACTATTATATAAAGATTCTTTTAATTTTTCCCCCCCACACTTAACAACGGCATCTGCTTTCACAACAGGTGAAGATTCTATGGCAATGGGAGGGGTGCAGGAGAGGGGCAGGCGGTGCTGATCCAAGGGAACAGTCTCTATTGTTTCAGGCTTCCCTCCCACAGTACAAGAGGCCCCCAGGCGAACGTAAACCACACAGAGGCCTTCTGTTTCCTCTCTGCCAGCCTTTTATTCTAGATGTCTTGTAGAATGAAGGTGCTGGTCCTGAATCATTTGGCCACATTTCAGAGAACGTTTTCCTTTCAAGACAGTTCCTTCTGAAAGATTGTTTTAGCTTGAGGGCCAGAAAGCCTCCCCATACGTTTATTACCATTTCTCAAAAACAGTCCTCACTTTTGATAGTTATTCTCCAAACGCCATACTATGTCCCTTATTTGTAACCATGAGAGTTAAGTTTGGGTTGGATGTAAGAAATCCCATTGTGAACCAGTGACTGCACTAAAACACTTACTTATGTTGATAAACTATCTATTATTCATCAAAGGAAAGTAATACTAAGATTCTTTTTCTTTTCATTTATTGGGCAAAAGGTGATGTACCACCACCACCTCCCCCCCCCCCACCACCACACACACACACACACACACAAATACTCCTCCAAGCCACTTAAATGTTAATTAGCATTACTTTGACTTAGGACAAAAGTGGTAGATTAAAGTGGCACATGTTTTGCCAAGCTTAGAAGATGACTTCAAACAAATGAAGTGGATATTGGAATTTTAACATTAAGAAGTTCCTGGGCTTATTAGAGAAACCAGTTCTAAAGAAAGTTCATAAATTATCAGGTCATTACTTTTAGTTTTAAATAGGTCTTCCTAAAAGTGTCTTGGGGACAAAGTAACATAAAACAAAAATACACGAATTTGTTTTGTCTTGAGTCAGATGGTTAACGTTGGAAGTTTGTGTTGGATCAGAAAACTTTGTGTGGTGGGAAAATGTTCACTCACTCCAAGGTTAAATATTAGGTTAGGGAAGTCCTGATGTTCTTACTGCCCATTGATGGACACAGTCAAGTTTATCTCTGTTCAGTTGTGCTTTCATGTATTAAGATGTAAGACCCAAGGCTCATGGTCAGTAAAGCACCTTGTGGTTAAAACTGCTTCTGCTGCCCCTCAGGAGTGTTGATCAGAACCAGTTCTGCTCTGTGGGCCCCATAATTGATAATCTGAGTGGCCGGGGCCCAGACCTCCATATGTATCAGCGAGCTATAGCCACAGAAAAATGCTGCATAACAAAGCACCTCAAAACTCAATGGCTTAAAACAGCAGTCATCTATTCTCATGGCTCTGCAGGTTGACTGAGGGTTGGCTGGTTCAGGCTGGGTTCAGCTGGATCTTGGCTGACTTGCCCATGCATCTGGGGTTCAGCAGGGGGTAGGTTGATTTCACCTAGGTTCAGGTGACCCAGTTTAGCTCTGCTTCATGTGTCTTTCATTGTCCTGCTGGAACCACTCGGCCAGCATGGGCATATTCTTCTCATGGCTTGGCGACAGTGCAAAGAGCAAGCAGAAACATGCAATAACCCTTAAAGTCTCAGCTCAGACCTGGCGCACTCTTACTTGAGCCTTATTCTGTTGGTCACAGCAAGTCATATGACCAACCCCAAAGTCAGGGGACAGGAAAATATTCTGTGTCCCCTTAATGAGAGGAAATGCAAAGTCACACAGCAGAGGGCAAAAGTCCAGGGAGGGGTGAATTGGGACCTATAAGTCTGTCTGCTCTCCCATGTGAAGAAGAGGGGCTGCTCTCTTTCCTGATACCTATAGTTTTCAGGGCTTTTTCAGCCTTTCTGGTAATTCCATCATCCTTGATTCAGACATGAGAGCTAGAGACTGGGTAAGGAGGTTTTCTGAATCTCAGAAGCGGTGTCTTTGGATGAAAGCTATGATCCTTTCCTTAAGATGAGTTATTTCCCAGCAGGCCCCCCCTCCCCGGTCTCTCAAAATAGCCTTTTGTCTGGATCCCCCATTAAACCTTCATTGTATCTTGGGCCCATAGCTGTCCCCAAAGGAGTCATCAAAGAAACATTAATTGGTAACTGGATGGGGAGAGATACAAAATCAAATGGTGGTTTTGGGTACATTGGATTTCCCCAGACCTTCATGTAGAGCCAGACACAAAGTGAGAGAAGGCACAGTCAGTAAACTGCTGGTGGAAACCAGGGTCTGAATTTGGTTGGCAAAGGCTTAGTTACTGGAACCAGAACTAAGCTGCTTTGGTTTATCGCTGAACTCTATTGAGCCATGATTTTCCCGGGTGGGATGCACATCCCGTGATTGCTCAAATCAAGGAAACACTGGGCACCAGGCTGCAGAAATGAACGGTGTGTGTGCCCTGCTCTCCCAGCATGTGGGAGAGGGCAGCTGGGTGGCAGTGGCACCACCTCGTCAGTGCTAGAAGAGAGGTAGATGGGTCATTATAGGGCCAGGGAGCAGCTTCCAAGAGGAGGAATAAAGGGGCATGAGGAGGAGGATGCAGGTATTCTGGGCAGAGGGAAAATGTGAGCAGAGGCATGGAGGTATGGAGGGCTGATGCCCATGAAGATCTGCAGGTGCCTGGAATGAAGGAGAAGGGGTCAGGAGGACACGGTGAGGGATGAGGCAAGACTGAGAAAGAGTGACACGGTGTGGGTCATCTGGTCCTCTCTTCCACTCAGCAACAGCTTGAGTTTTGAGTCAGCTGTTCTCCATCCATCTCATTTCCTAGTCCCTGTCACAGGTCCGTGGGGTCCCTTTGTCCTGGCACAGCGCACCCTTGGCAGTGTTGGACTTACGAGACCTGTTGTGTGGATCTCCACCATGGTGCCTCCCAAAGGACTTCAAAGGGGCAATTTGGACATGACTTTTGCCTTTCATAGTGTCTCTACATCCTAGCTCTCATGCTAGTTGTGACCCACTATAATGAAAAGTTGAAGCCAAGTGGTAACAGAGAAAGATCCCTCCAATGACTGGGCGGACGGTGCAGGACAAGGTGTTGTGGCTGAAAGCAGCCAAGTACCCACCAGACTGAGGAGTCTTTGTCTGGAGAAGACAGAGGGAAAGACATCTGGGAGTAATTGGGTCCCCCAGAGTGGCCGGGGATCAAGCCAGGAAATGCTATCTGTGACAGGGACTCATGGATGTTTTGATTTTTTCTCTCCAGAGAGCATGAATTCTGGCAGGCCTGTTGTCTCTTAAAACAATCAACTCTTTAATTAAAGGTTCACAGTATTTAATGGGTTGATCCTATTTCCAAGACACACCTTTTCCAAAATGTCCAGGAACGGGGATGAAGCTGTTTAGATTGTTTCTATTAAACAGAACTGAAAACTCCCATTTGTAAAATGATGCAACTGTGTTTTGTTTTGTCTGTCTGAATACTTACAGTATCTAAGACTACATCACATGTGGTAAAGAAAACGCAATGTAGACTATGGCAGTTGATCTAAAAATACTTACATATATATTTTGATGCCTCCCGCAGGAGACCAGTGGAACATTTCAGTGCCTTCTGGCTAGCCAACTTGAATAATGAAAGAACTCTTAAGGGAAGTGAAAAGACACAGTAAAATATTTATGAAGTTAGAAGAACCATCTAGTGGCCACATATAATGGTCCTATGTTGGTAGCCTTTTTTTTAATGTTACGTTAGTCACCATATAATACATCATTAGTTTTTGACGTAGTGATCCACGATTCATTGTTTTTGTATAACACCCAGTGCTCCATGCAGTACGTGCCCTCGTTAATACCCATCACCGGGCTAACCCATCCCCCCCCCTCTAGAACCCTCAGTTTGTTGGTAGCCTTAACAATGCTATTATCACAGTGGAGGTGTGGGGTCAAGTGCATTTCCCAAAATCCTTGGCTGGGAGACAGGTAGCTCCATCCATGAAAAATCAGCCTTCGAGACAAGGATCGCTGCACCCAGAGAACTATTTAGAACCTGAAACAAATTATTCTTCTCAAAAGTGGCAAAGTGACCAGAATTACCAACTGCACAGCATATGGCAGACGTAAAGTCTTGTTTGATAAAGGGGAAGAGACCCCTGTCTATGGAACACCTGCCATGCACTGGATGCCCTAGAGAGTCATCAGTATACATAGACACACTGTGTCTTACCAGCTGTGCATCCTTGGGCAAGTTGCTCAACCTCTCTGTGCCTGTTTCCTCATCTGTAAAACGAGAGAAATAATAGCAACACCTTATTAAGTTATTCCAAGTATTTAATGAATTAAAACATATTTAAGTGCTTCCAAAAGTGCTTGGCATATAATAGGCACTCAGCAGAGGAGAGTTAGCATTATTCTTTCATTTAATCCTCTCAGTGACACTAAGAAGTAAATATTATTACGCTCTTTTTAGTGGGGAGGATACAGACGCTCGGGGAAGCCAGGTTACTTGCTCAAGTCATTAAAGCCAGGAATGGCTAATTCTGTGTCTTGCTCTCCTGTGCACTAGCCTCACTTGCTGTTGGGGTCTGATCTCTGCTGGCTCTGGACCAGAAGTACCAAAGCTGGGGACCTTGGGGAGAAAGTCCTCCTCTGTGTGAAAAGTCCCATCCAGAAAGGAAGTGGATGGGTTAAAAAAAATCCATTGTCAAGATGGCTTCCCTCCATCCCTGCTCATGCTCCCTCATGAGCTGTCGGACATGGGAAGCTCTATTCAACAGCTTTTCCATCTGGAGACTTTTGCTGCCTCTTCTGCTGGGTCGGTGGTGGTCTCTGCATTGAGTCACACATTCTTAATCCATATAGGTTGGATTTTCCTCTCCATGGAGGGCCTCAGATTTGACCTCAAGCTTGTGGCTGGCACATCAGCAGTTTCCTCAAATGTAAAGCTGCCATCATTGTTATTTTTTTATGAAGGAAGGTGGGCAGGAGCTGATCAGAAACCTGGAAAACTGTTAGCCATTTGACTTACTGTTTTTTTCCTTCACTGTCCCAGATCTGGAAGAAAAATGCAAAAGAAGTTTGTTGATTGGAGCAGCTGGCTTTTTTAGTTGCTGTTTCTGGAATCTCTGGAAATAGGAATGGGTTTTTCGAGGGCTTATTCTTGAAAGAAAAATGAAATGCTCCAGTGAATAGGAGTTTTTGAATGAGTCGAAGGATTGCTCACCCTCACTCCCCTCTCTTGGAATAAGTCTTTGCTTTTGCTCTGATGTTCCCTAATGGGAGGCAACAGGTGTGTCTCCCACATTTCAGGAACACATCAAGGCTGAATGGACATGTGGGTGGTCCTTCTGTGGGAGTTACCTAGGCAGAGGGTAGGATTTAGGCCCCTGGGAAGATAATCAGCAGGGTCAGGCAAGCAAAGAGACATTCACACACTGGGAGGGGTACGGAAGGATGCAGTACCCTTCCAGAGTGCCGAGCTTCTACTCACCTGGCAGGAAGTGACGCAGCACTAGTATATTCATTTATTTGACAGATAGTAACAGAGCACTGGCTATGAATATACCAGGCTTGGTGGAAACAAATAGGGACAATTTAGTGCGTCATGATGCAACACTAGCATATCAGTTGCTTATTCCTGTGTAACAAGTCACCCCAAAACTTCATGCCTTGGAGAAACCACTGTTTATTTATCTCCTGATTCTGTGGATCATCTGTTTAGGCTGGGTTCAGCTGTTTGGGTCTTCTCGTCTCCTGGGCTCCCTCATGGATCTGCAGCCAAGTTCGAATTAGCTAGTTGCCTCTGTTTGTGGTGATTGGCTTATTGTTGGCCAGAGTTCCTCCACTGGCCTCCACATGGTCTCTCATCCTCTAGCAGGCTAGCCCAGGCTTATTCTTATGGTGGGGCAGGGGTCCAGAATCTAGAACAGCAATGCACAAGGACTCATGAGGTCTAGTTTCATTGTCACATTCTGTTGACCAAAGCAAAGTCACAGGGCCAACAGGATTCAAGGGGTGGGGAAGTAAACTCTGCTTCCTGATGGGAGAGGCAATGTCATGTGACAGGGGATGTGAATGGAAAGAAGCTGTCAGTCAGTTCATCATCCCCAGCTACCACAGTGGATGGCTGCAGCTTCCTCCTGCAAGGAGATGCTAAGGAATGGTGGAAAAAACTCACCTCACAATTACTGCATCAGAGGGACGAAGGGGCTGGGGTATCTGACTCTCAGTCATTGGTTGAGGGCTACTCTGGGGTTGGGAGGGTAGGGACAGTTAATTCCCTGGCACCGCCAGCCTGTGACAGCAACCTTGTCTGGTTCTAGAAAAAGACCCTTGGATACGAAGATGCAAACACTGGCAGCTGGAAGTCAGCAAGAGCATTAGGAACAATCTGAGGGAGGTGGCAGGGGCATGGATTATGTCTGCTACACCCACTTTCTCAAAGAATCTCAGTTGATGAATGTATTCTGGAATTTCTAACAGGAGCGTTAAAGCACCTTTTGACCCCAAGCCTTCTTCCCTTTAAAACTTACTGAGAATGCTTTCTTTCCATGTTTTGCCAAGTACCCAACATTTTCCATTACTATGGTAACTTTATTTCCTATTGCATTTGTTTGTATCTTACGCCTTTGTCCCTTCTCTAGCCAACATAACCACTTATTGCCCACATGCTGAAGAGCATTTGGTTTTAGAGCAAACCTACGAGCCAAGTACAGGGCTGGGAGCTTTGTTCCCATTTTCCTGAGGGCAGCAGGAAAGGCAGGTAAGGGATGTGTCCACAGCACATCCCAGGTGGAGAGGATAAGACCTCTGGCCCCTCCACCACCCTGGGAGAGACCTGAGTGGAGCCAGGCCAAGCAGCTGTCTTTCTTTGGAGCCCTGGCTCCAGCCTGGGCTGGGGATGAGCACAGAGGCTGACTCTGTGGTTCTGAGATGCCCTCTCTGTTGTCCTACAAAGTAACTCAGGCAGGGTAGCAACAAGCCCAGCTTGCAGGGGTTCATGGTTGATGGTTTGCTGGGAGCCATAGCATTTCAGGTGTAGAATGGGAAACTGATAGGCAGGAATTGGAGTCACTTATCTGAGGTCCAAAAGAAAGTTACATGGCAGTGGCAGGAAAAACACCTGCTGGTAGGTTCCTGAATCCAAGTCCAGTGCTTCAGCCATTAGACCCATGGCCTTTGTCTTTAAATAGCCATGGCAGCTTGGGGAACCTGCCTATCTCTGACGCCCACTATGCCACTAACCAAATGGAAATGACTTTAGGAACTTCCTTCCTATCTCAGGGCGGATCTGATTTGTGGTTTCCTAAAGGGCCTACCAGCCTCGGTGTGAGGTTGGGTACAGTGGGCCACCACCTGAGGAACTGACCATGTTCCCTTGTTAGATTGAAAACATGGAGGGGAGGTCACTTCATTTTCAGGCACCCCCACACAAACACACGCACACACACACACACACACACACACATGAGCAGCAGAAATCTATCCCAACAAATACTGGGTTTCAGGGACAGCCTTCCTCCTGCTGATTAGACCCGGGGATTGTCCATCTGGATGGTGAGAGGATGGGGAATCCATAAAGGAACGTGGAAGGCAGGGCTGCGGAGTAACCATGGCAACCGCGGAAGCCACTGGGACCGTGCCTGCCTGTAGCCCACCTCCCTCCTGAGCGACCTGGGGAGTCTGGGTCTACTTCACGGGTGTACCTAATAAAATTTTATTTGGTAATATCTTCCTTGGCTTCCAAATATAGCCGACCATTGGAGGTTTTATATGTAAGCATCTTTCCAGCGGGGTCAAAATGATATGGCTGTTTCTTTCCTTCTCCCTGGACTTTTAAACCAAGAAAAGGAGCTACGAAGAGAAGGTAACAACTAGATCCCTCACTTCTCAAGTCTAGAGCAGATGGGGAGCCACGTGCTATTTCTTTGCTAAGATGTTTGCAGTTTATTCTGTGGCTGGGTCAATGGTCTCCTGCCACTGTTACTAGCCTCACCCATCCCGGAGCAGACTTTTATTACTGTAAGAAAAGCCAGATTCCAAGGACACGCAGTTGTTTTGTTTTCCGAAGTAAATTTTCCACACATACTTTCCTTGTTGTCTTGCACACACCCCCTCGTTAGCATCTTTCCCAAGTTTGTTCTGGCCCTGCCACTCTCCACAGATGAAAAACCCAAGACACCTGTGGCTGAGGAGGGATGATCCTTTTGCTTTGTCCCCAGTGGTCACTGGCCCCTCCCCCAGAGCCAAAGGTGACAGACTTGGGCCTAACATAGACCACCTGTAAGTCACGGTTCATCGCAGATCGCCGTGAGAAGGGAGGTACGATGTAAAGAACTTCTAGATTTTATGATCCTGCTTTTCTGACTCCATGCCAGGTGATCTTGACCCAGACATGACGAGGCTGGGTGGATGCTATTGGGTGGTACACCCGGGTCCTTTTTACTGTGTAGGTGGCCAGGTCCCAGCTGCCGTTAAGTGTCGGCTGCTAAGGGCTCATAGCTGCCCCTCCTCGGGTCTGGAGAATGGCCCTCGCTTACAGGAGTCACCTGGCCTGGGAGGTTACACCCACCCCGGGGTGGCTGTCAGCCAATGACTGACTCATTTGGGGGAGAAAAAGGCCAGCCCCCTTGTCTCAAGTGTAGATAATTCCATGCTGCAGTTTGTGCTCCAGAGCCCCCATGTGAAATTAGGCGACTCTACCCAAGACCATGGTCTTTCTCAGCATCTTCCCTGCCCCATCCTCCTTCCGTGGCCCCTTGCTCCCCATGGCATCCCTTGATAAACCACCGGAATCCCCATCAGAGACTGCTTCCAGGGACACCTCACATCCTGTTTGTTCATTCTTAGATCGCCTCGCTAGGCAGTCTGATTCTTTTTTAGGAATGTGAGTTTTGAGAGGAAGCTAAATCCAATGTGTTTAGCAGATATCGGTGGGGGAAAAGAGTTGTCAATGGACTTTTAATCTGCCCTGTTGGAATTGGAGGGTTTTTTGGGTTTTTAAAAACCAGGCGTGTGGAGTGATATATAGGAGGTCCCTTCAGGTGGTGAGAGGGATTTTGTGTCATTCATTCGTTCATTCATTCATTCATATATTATCTAAGAGAAAGAGCATGTGAGCAGGGGGAGGGGCAGAGGGAGAAAGAATCTCAAGCTGACTCTGCGCTGAGCATGGAGCCCGGTGCAGGACTCGATCTCACGACACTGAACCAAGAGTCAGAAGCTCAACCAGCTGAGCCACCCAGACACCCCAGGATTTTGTGTCTTTAGGATTACTTCTGGTTGCTTTGTCCCTGGGACTTTGTTTTTAAAGAGGGCTCTGCAGACAGAAGGGATTAAAGGAGAGGGGCTACCCTGGTGAGAGATGGCTTTCACTGCAAAGGTCCTGAATGGTGGGGGGGCTGAAAGCAGTTACAGTGCTTAGTACATGAGGGAACACATGAACTCAGAGTAATCAGTCTTCCTTGCTAGGGGTACTGGGCTCTTTTTTAAGAATGTTTTCTGTGATAAGAAATTTGAACAAGAGATGAATGCCATTGTTTCGGTTGACAGTTGTGTTTCTTCAAGAGAAAAAAAAAATGAATTGTTCCTTTTTTTTCCTCCTCGTGTGGAAGAATATAAAAAATTTACCTTCTAAGCCAAGAAGGAGAAGATTCTCTTATGCACCTCCTTGGCCCGCCTTCCCAGGGTCATCAGTTTTAAAGATGGCTCATTGTTAGTCCAGGGACAGTGGAATTGAGGTGAAGGAAATTGCAAATATCTTATTATACACCTTCCAGAAATGACATTCTTGTCTTTCCTCTCTCCACCAGCATGGTCCTTTCTTCCCGTCATTAAAGCAGCCCCTCTCCCTCCCCTTCCCACAGGACAGAGGCTCTAACCTGGGTCCATATCCCCTTAGTGATCTGTGCATAGAGTTCACAGAGTCTGTGAACTTGAATAGGAAAACAATCTTTATTTTTACTAACTTCAAACTGAAATGTAGCATTTTATTTGATTATGAATGTAGACAACAAAGCATAGGAATATTAGCAGGACCTCTGACTGTCACAGGTAGAAATCGTTCATGTTTTCCTATCAAGTTACAATGTTGCAGATGTTTCAAAATATCATTTACATTCATCCCTACTTCAAAGTTATGGTAGTTACTAAACCCACTTCAAAGTTATGGTAGTTACTAAACCCACCGCCAAATCTTATTACTTAATGTTATAAAAGAAAGAACACATATTACTAAACCATACATTTAAAAAATGTAATTATCATATTTTTGTATGATTGGTTTCTTTGTAATCTGATTTTTCATTTTATGCATTTTAAAACATTATTTTGATAGGGGCACCTGGGTGGCTCAGTCGTTAAGCGTCTGCCTTCGGCTCGGGTCGTGGTCCCGGGGTCCTGGGATCGAGCCCCGCATCGGGCTCCCTGCTCGGCGGGAAGCCTGCTTCTCCCTCTCCCATTCCCCCTGCTTGTGTTCCCTCTCTCGCTGTGTCTCTCTCTGTCAAATAAAAACAAAACAAAACAAAACATTATTTTGATAAGGGGACCATTCATTTCAGGAGACCACCAAGAGTATCTGATGACACAAAAACAAGCTAAAAACCCCTGTTCAGAAATTTTTCCTGATTATGGGAAAAGATACATGCTAGAGAAGCAAATGTTTTGCCTTGTTAACAGGAGTAGACAGATTTTTATTATAATATGCAGAACTGGGATCTCATTATAAAGCTGTTGTCATGTTATATTTTTCTTTTTTTAATGTAAGACCAAACTTGGAAACCACTGAAGGAAGTGTTTCCCTGACTCTCTGGATCCTAGGGTCTATAATATACTGATTAAAAAGTATACATTCGTTCCTTGTTCTTGGTTTATTAAGGACACAGGTAACTGTCCATAAAAACTTTGATGAGCTCAAGAAAACTAGTACTGCAAGCCCAAAGCAGAGAAACTGGGCTGGGGGTGAATGTGGTAGCCACTTTGTGGACAAATGAGCCAATTCCTGGTTGTTCGACGTGCTATGTCTGCTGTGTGTGTTCTTGTTTCTACCTTCAAGGAACTCCAGAGGACCCAGGCGGGCAGAGCTATTTTCTCCGTGGCTCTTCACCTCACAGGAGAAACAGTTCCAAACCGGGGAGGCTTGTAATTTCAACACGTTTTATTGTCTGTGACCATTTATGTCCCCCATTTGCTTCTTGAGCTTGAAGCAGGGAAAAGTTATGGCCACAACCAACTTCCTTGTCAAGGGACCACAGTGGCCCTGCTGATTTGGGTTCTCTTGAGTTATCTGGCCTGCCGTCTTCCGTGAAATGCAGATAAACTTCTTGCATTTTGGGTATGTGGTGGCCAGGCTTCAGGAGCAGCTGACGTGTTGTATAGGGTGGCACCATGCCATTGCTGGGTCGGGTCATACATCGCTGCACACCATCCTGTCTTATGACATCAGACCTCTGAGCAGCCCGCAGATTTTGGGAATTCCTTTTTGCCCTCCCCCTGCCCCAGAAGTATTCTTTGTCTTTAATCCAGTTGTTACAGTGAGTGGACCTGATTTGTTCCAGATGTCCTAAGATTTAGTGATTCCAGAAACTACTAAAGAAAAGGCTGATGAGGATTTGAATTCCTCTGTTAGCTGAGAAGCAGCAGTTCTTTTCACAGTTAAACAGATGGGGGCAGGGGGGAGGGCGGACCCTCTGGCTTCTCATGTTTGCCTTGTTAGGAAAAGGATGAGGATGACCATTGAAGCAAATACTGATTCTACCACTCCATGAGTTATTAAATGAGCCAGATCTAGGACCAAACTGATGCTAGCCAAGTCAGGATATAGGCATGTTATTTTTTCAAAGTACCACATATTTATGTGAATTATCTGAATGTTGCTAGGGAAACCACTATTTGGGCTCAGATCACCTCAGTAAATGCTTTTCTCTCACTTTTTGAGCATAAAACTGGCCCAGGTGGGTACACTTGAGGGAGATAGAGGTATTTCTGGCTTCATATAAGTGGTTTTCAAACCAGAAACTCAGTCCCAGGAATTATTCCGGTGACCCACTGTAAACTTTAATTGACGTGCCTTACAGAGGTGCCTCATGATCTCTATCTGGAGTTAATAACCATATGGATCTGTTTTGCGTGATTAGAAGGGGTTTATAAAGCATGGTGAGATGTGAAGCACGTCTCAAACTATATGACATGATAACCCACTTTTGGAGAAGTTTAAAACATATCCATATAGTGTGTTCTGTTCGATGATAGTGTTTCTGATTGATGCAGCATTTGAGAATACAAACAATATGAATATCAAAACCACTTAAAGTTATGGATTTAAAATGAAAGAAGAAATTAAAGTAGACAGTTGCTGTTTAGATTTTCTTAAGTATATTTGAAAGTAGACACACGTCTGGATAGATGCTGGGAGGGTTCTGGGACAAGCCATGTAAGCACATCAGCCAAGGGATGCAGCCAAAGCCAAGACAGACGACGGAGGTGCGTGTCCAGGGAGACCAAAGGCAGGACAGCTGGAGGAGAGGCTGAGTGGTGGCAGAGGTAGGGCACGGACAACTTTGAAGCAGGCTGCTCCCAGATGTGGCACTGGGCTTAAAAGCAAAATGTGTTGTAGGCTGTGAAATGCGAGGATCTTGAGCAGGTCAGCCTGAGGAACATCAAGTGGGTTAGAGCAGGTGGTTCAGGGCTGAGGCTGTAGATGGCAGGAGGTTGTCCGAGGCCTGGGTTTATGTGGGGCCGGCTGTAGGATCACCACCGGATAAGACTAAACATCAGGCAGAAGTAACAACTCCTATCATCCTAGAGTTTATTAAAATATAAAACAAGATGAGATTTGATTTCTTTAATATATTTAGGATTGTGCCTTTTTGATACAATATACTTTTTGGATATTTCCTGGTAATTTTTTTTAGTAAAATAAATTCCTATTTGCCACAGTAGCTAGAACCTTATAAATCAGGAACCTTTAGTGAGTTTTCACAGCGGTGAAAATTGGTATTTGGATTCTAAATAGCTTATCAATGAGATCTACGGGAATCCAAAGAAAGAGGCAGTCACTAACTAAAATAAGCCAGCAAATCAAAACAATTTCCCATCCCTAAGGAAAGAGAAATTTCAGAGCTGATAATAGAACCTTCCATGAGAACTTACTCCTTCGTAGTCCCTTGTTGTACTTCATGGTTTCCTTGTCCAGAGTTCTGTCACATGAGAATGACCATCTTGGGAAAAGGATAGCTTCTCCGGCTTATTACAAGCTGAGAGAAATGGATCAAGAGTCTGAAAACATGGTGCACGACGCTCAGAGTAATACAGAATTTGGTGAGGGCATTCATCCTGGCATCTTACCTATAAAGGCTGAGGTTGGCAGCTTTATTCTTTGGAGACATAGAAATGTTGGGGTTTTGGGTGCCTGGGTGGCTCAGATGGTTGAGCGTTCGGCTCAGGTCATGATCCCAGGGTCCTGGGATCGAGTCCCGCACCGGGCTCTCTGCTCCTTGGGAGCCTGCTTCTCCCTCTGCCTCTCTCTCTCTCTGTCTCTCATGAAAAAATAAATAAAAATCTTTAAAAAAGAAAAAAAAAAGAAATGTTGGGGTTTTGAGACTGGGTTTTCATAGGGTTTTGTCTCGATCCCTAATTTTCTCTATAGAGGGATTGCCTGTGTCACAGAGGAGATGCCTCCAGCCTGGCTCTTCTGTGACGAATCCGGGGGGCTTTGGCATAACCCTCGGAAGCAGCAGTAGGCGGGACTGTAAGAGCTTTCAGCCCCTAGAGGTGAACAGAGGCTGAGGCGTTAACACCCAAACAACATTTTGGGGTGAACCCTGTTGAGCCTTGGAAGTATGGACAGCTGGCTCCCCAGGCTGGGCAGCTGGGCGAAGTCCCTCACAGAGCATGTGCCCTGCAGAAGCAGCCTCGGAAATTCGTGTTCGTTGTCATCTGGACCTTGATCACTCTCTCCAGAGTTGATTGTGCTAGGGTAGCTCAGAAATATATACCCCGCGGATTTTGCAAGAGGAGTGTCCTGTTTGTTTTACCCCAATGGGTACTGGCTGGTTTAGGGCAGGAGCAATATTCAAGATCGTTAACAACCTCTACAGGATCGGCGTGGCTACCTTGAAGAGCAGTTGCTGGTCACGGGCAACCAGGACAGCGCCCCTGGTGTAACCCCCCGGCGAGCGCCCCCCCCGCCCCCCATAAAGGGGTGTGTTCTTTCACCCATACTACATTTGGCAGGACTGTTAGGCCTGCGTGGGCTGGAACCATCCATGGAAGTGGAGCCTGTGGTACCTGAGATGGGTCCTTTAACAGTGGCTCAGGAAGGGGAGTGTGCAGGGCCAGGATCGCAAGGGGTAGGGTGGGGTTTCTCCAGGGCCTTGGGCCCTTGCCAGGCATTCACAGGTAAGAGGATTAACTGAGCTGATCTGCCAGCGACAGGCCTCGCTCACTGGGTCATGCTTCCATCTATAAAGCTGGAGTAAGACCCCCCAGCAGGCCCTGTGTAACCGCTCCCAGCTCCCGCTTCTGCATCTCTGCCTGCTCTGCCCTCCACATAGCAGGCGGAGGCGCCGGGGAGAGACCCTCCCTCCCAGCAGCAGCCTGTGACCAGGGCCTATGGGACTCATATGTCAATACTTCCCTCACCTGGCAGATGGGGTAACTCTGAGGTGAACGTTCTGTAGGTTCCCAGAAACTCCGGCAAGGTGAAGCTGCAGGTGTCCCCAGGGGTGACGGACTTGATGTCACATCCTTTTTTGGTTGCCTGTCCCTCCATGTCTCATTCCACCTCTCACCTACTGGTGTTTCCTGGGACCACCTCCCGAATAAATGCCTTGCTTGTTCTCAGACTTACCTCAGGGTCCACTCTGACAGGGCCAGGCTGAGACCTTCCCCATTGCCAAGGTCCGCGTGGCTGGCTTCCTCATCTCCCATGTCACACGTAGCCAGTGAGGCCTACCTGCACCGTGTACAACTTTGGGCATCCGATTTCGGTGAAACTCAAAATTGCCCTGGGGGAGGGGGAAGCACACACATGGAACACCTTTTTCTGACATTTCATAATGTTTATTATGGCATTTTACAAGCAAGTGGGTTTTACGAGCTAAGCATTATCAATTTTATTTTTTAAATTTTATTTTTACCCAAATGTACTTTATTTTCCCTAAATCTCTACTTTGCAAGTAACATGAACAAATATGTACCACTGAAGATGAATCATAAATCAACCATACTGTTAAAATACATAGAATTTACTGAAAGTCTAGAACAGTCCTGGCCAGTAAGCCACATATTTAATTAAAAATTTTCCAATAGGGGCGCCTGGGTGGCTCAGTCGGTTAAGCGTCTGCCTTCGGCTCAGGTCATGATCCCGGGTCCTGGGATCGAGCCCCTCATCGGGTTCCTTGTTCAGTGGGGAGTCTGCTTGTCCCCCGCCCCTGCTGCTCCCCCTGCTTGTGCTCTCTCTCTTTCGCTCTCTGACAAATAAATAAATAAATAAAATCTTAAAAAAAATTTTCCGATAGTTACACTGAAGAATTAAAATGAAACAAATGGATGGAACAAATATCATTTAACATATTTTAAAGACCATTTAAACATGTAATTAATATGAAAATGATGACTGAGGTTTTTACATCCTTTTTCATTTTATTGTACTAAGTCTTAGAAACCAGATATGTATTTTATACTTAATTCAGAGCTGCCACATTTCAAGTGCTCCAGAGCCATATGTGACTAGTGCCTGCTGTGTTAGACAGCACAGGCCTGGAACATGACCTCCAGAGTTGTCACACCCAATAGGCGAGGGAGCCAAGGTAATTATACCCCAGTCACCATCAGTCATTGGTTAAGGGCTGCTCCAGGGCAGTCAGGGACTTTATTCTTTGGCACTCTGCTGGCCTGCCGAGAAAAATCCTCCAGCAAAAGAGGGGGATGCTGGCAGATGGAATTGCAGGCTGCAGTGATAAGACCCTAGGGGACAGGGTAGAACCCCCTATAGCCTACTGCATTCTGTAATACTTTCAGTTTGGTGCCTGTTATTTACTAATTGCTTGCCATACTGCCTGGCACTGGTGACTCAAGATAATAGTTAAGTTCACTAGTCTAGAGGATCAACCCAAAACTGAGACATTCGAGATTCATGGGAATCTGGATGCATCCTACATCTTCTTGCTTCCCACTCATCTTACTGCTCAGGATGTGCTGTTCCTGCTCCTTTCTGTAGTATTGGAGTCACCTCCATCCTTTTACCTATTGTTTATTTTCTTCTATGACTGAAATCTACCTCCTGTTTCCACCCCTGTGCTCCTCATTCTTTAAGGTGGGGCTCAATTCCTACCTCTCTCAGGAACCTCTTAGTCAGTCTACAGTGATTTCTTTCCTTTGAATTCTTTTTGCACCTTATTCTGTACCTGTTATTTGGTGCGACTCATCTTATCAGCTTTGTGGTATATGTCCTTCACATCTTAATCAGTTTATTTGGTACTTTTGTGCATATCCCTTCTAGGAAGATATCGATGCGCAACTGTGGCTTTATGGTTTTATCATGTTTGTGATTTTAAGCACTAATCATCGAAAAACTCTGATACTTGTCAACAAAGTATCAAGAAGGGGGTTGCCCAGCTGAGCTGCTGAAGGTATCCGGAATCATCCTGAACACCTCCACCAATTTCAAGGAAAACTGTCAAGAGGAAAATAAGCACTTCAGATATCTTTTGTAAAGAGATGGCACCTCCCAATATTCTAAATATTCTAAATGCTAAGAAGGCAAACACAATTTCATTTCTCATCTTATTATAGCCAAATAAGCTTTATGTGAATTTTAGTCCATTTAACTGCGTGTTTCTGTACTTTAAGAACACTGGGAGCAGAGGGAGGAGCACCAGACCTCCCACGGGAGTTGGGAGGGCTGCCTCGCTTCGCCACTGTCTGCTGAGCAGCCACACAGATGCGAGATTCACTCTGTGGCCTTTAGCTGCAAAATGATGACTCGAGCGAGCCCCATCCAGCTGTCCAATTCCATTTCTGATTTTAGGGTGTCTGCCCATTTGTAAGAATAGGAAGCATTGTCTGTGATTTTAAATCGCAGTGGCTCTAGTTTATATTCTTGCCTTTATGACACACTGTTGAGGATATCTGTGATTTTTTGGATACTGGATCATTACTCAGGAATGCTGCCCCCAATTTTGACATTTGTCCTAGGGGAGAATATGATCTGCTTCACAGTGTCCTTTTTAGTATGATTTCCATGAATGGAAAAACTAAGGATTGCGTGTGTGTGTGTGTGTGTGTGCGTGCGCACACGTCTATATAATCAGGCTTAGCAACACTTTTGTTGACAGGGCTGTCGTCCCATTATTGTAGGACTCATGGTTCACCCCGTCAGTAATACCTTGCTAAATACTCCCCACCCTTCCCCGCCACTGCCCCCTGAAGAATCCCTTCTTGGTGCTCTCCTAGCATAAGGGACCTCCTGGGATGTTTCTTCATCCCTCTGGGTCAGCACTACACACATGTTGATGTCAACTTATGTCTTATGTGTTTGCCTCCTCCATTGGACTGTGAACTCCTAGGGGTCTGGCACCTGTATCCCTGGTACCTAAGTCGAGAAGGTAGTTTTAAAAAGTAATGGATGGACGGATAAATGACTAGAAGGAAGGGAGGGAGAAGGGGGGAGACGAAAGAATGAAGGCGGGAAGAAAAAACATGGATGGATTTGGCTGCCCCATACTATTATCCTAGTTGTCATTATCAAATACAGTTGTGGGTGGCAAATATATCATCAGTAATAATAATGGTATGACAAGTTTTTAAAACTCAAATACGGTGGACTACAATGCGCTTGATTAACTCCTGTATTAGCATCCTTTACTCAGGCTAGATTAAAGCTAACAGCAAAAGAAAATAAAAGTATTACATTTTATGGAAGGGAGGTTATAACCACAAATTATTTATGTAAGGTCATAGCTTTTATCTTTAAGACTTAGGGAAAATCTAAAATGATCAAATGGATCATTAATTATTAAACACCATTGAGCTACTTTAGTTTCTTCCCTTAGCATCTTCTCAAAAAATTGTCTGCGTAAAATTGCTTGTGAGACTGTAGAGGGGAAAGAATTCACTTTGGTGGCCTCAGTCGTTCAGCATATGGTGGCTAATATGGAAATGTATTGCATCTCCCCAGTGAGGACTTCTGAGTGGTACACACTCTGAATGCACAGTGATGAGAGAGATCAGAGAAGGGTTCTTCAGTGGCACTCGGGCTCCACATGGCTACCAACATGGCAGTGGTAACATCGAATCAGCACTAAACTTAAATATAAGCGCAACATATCCCAAAAACAGCTGCTATAAGATGTATTAGAGCAGTTGTATTTGTCATTTTCCTAACAAATGAGCAGTGTATTTCCAACAGGCTGGAAATATAGAAACTATACTTTATAGAACTTTATAGAAACTATACAACTTGTATCATATGTTGACTGTTAGTAACACTTTTTTAATAAAAATACACCAGTGAGTGGTGTACAAAGTAATATGACCCATTTAAAAGATTGCACAAGCAAATTAGAATTAATGGGAAATTTTCTCAGGGAACAAAATTCTTTGAGAATTAGAAAGGCAGTTCTTTAATAAGGAAGCACCGGTGGGATGTTTGGCGAAAACCCCTATGCCCAGTTGTCTTACTCTTTCAGTCTTGACAGAGAGATTGGTCTCTGTGGAGTTCTGTTCTTTTTAGATGTCATTAAAAGATTTTTCTTGCCAAAGCGCATCCCAACTGAGATGGAGTTTATATAAGAGCTGTGGCTCAGACAACCTTCATGCCAAAGGAAGTTGGGCACAACCTTGGGCACTAGCTCCAGCTCAGCCCCTACATGGCTTGGTGACCTTGACCAAAGTGGGTTCCCCTTTGGGCAGTGAGCGGGGAGGTGGGCTCATTGCCTCCAACTGTAAAATACAAAGGTTGAGCTGAAGAACTGTCGTGGGGATGTTGGGCATGTTCATTCATCCATTCCATAAGGGTTCACCGAACACCTACTATGTGCCTGGCCCAAGACTGTCATTGAGGGTTCATTGATGAGCAAAACCACAGCAGGGTTCTTTCCCCCCGGGAATTAGATTTTAATAGGGAAGAGGTGTTTCTTAATCAAATAACCACACAAATAAATGTGTCATCCCAACCTTGGTAAGTGCTGGGAAGTGTTGGTGGAGCACATGGGGCTGGAGGGGCTCATACTAGGGAGATTTATTTCCCCCAGGAGGGAGATCAGAAGGGGCCCACGATGGAGGGGGTGGGGCTTTGAAGGCATAGTCGGTGCTGCTTTCTAAGCCCAGCACAGCTCCTTGGCCAGCCACCTTATCTCGGCTTCTCCATCTCCTTGCCTCTAAAAATGGGACTAACGTCAGGAACGGCTTACGGTGTTGTAAGGTTTCAGAAAGATGACATGTTTCAAAGCACCCAGCACCAGGCAAATTACATTTCATTTCATTTCTAAGAATAGCTTTGGAAGCAGAGACATACTGTTTCATACATAGGTCTTCAACTGTGGAGAAAGAGTGAAAACAGCTTTGAGGCACCCCTTTTTAAGGAAGTCTGATAGTTCACATTCCATCCTGGAAGGCGCCTGGCTTCCCTTCGTCATGGAGCCATGTTAGAATCACTTGACTCTGAAAGCCCAGGAACAATCTTGCTGCCTGATTTAGTGAAAGAAGCCCGAGTTCTGGATGCTGGAGAAGATTAGACATCCGGGGCCTGCACCCTTGCCATTTACATGTGGGGAAGGGAGGCTGATCACAAACAACAAAATTGGAACAAGGAGGCAGCTCCCTATCCCACAGTCCTGTGCTTTCTGTATCATCTCCCTATGTTCCATTTGGAAACTGTGGATAACTTTCTGATGCGACTGGGCTACTTTCATCTTTCTCAAGAGAAAGCAAGCTTAGCACGCCTTCATAACTCCTCAAGGCCCAAGGATTACTCCTGTAATCTTACAAAAGCAAACAGGAGGACAGAAATAACCCATCAATTGTTTAAAATTAAAATGGCCAACAATAATAAATAACTGCCACAATAGCTTGAGGTCAGGGTCTTAATTTATTGGAGGCCATTCAAGAATTTGAAGCTTTTCTCTAAGTTAATTTTTCACCTCTTGTTTGGATCCTTAGAGCTCTTGCTTCCAAAAGCAAGGCCATCAGATCTCTCGTTGCACATGTTATTCTTGCTGATGCACCAGGGCGTGCAGGAAAGTGAGGTCTTTTCTTCGTGGATGGGGAATGAGGATTGCTCCTCCCACAACAATCTGTATTTCAAAGGATTATAGCCTACTGAGATTTTGGATATTTCTCTTCTCTCTCATGCTCTATTCATTGTACTAATGGTTGCAAACAACAATAAACATGTGCTGGTTAATTTAAGCAGAAAAGGAATTTATTGGAAGGATGTGGGCTGGTTCAGAGCATAGGCAGGGAGCCTGGAGAACCAACATGGACAGGAAACAAGGGAGACCAGGCTGAGCTCAGGATTCCACCTCTGGGCTCTCAACACCTCTGTAGCCACCCCAGATGATCTCAGAGGGCACTGGTGTCTTTGTACAACCCTCAAAATTCATGGTTCTGGTTGGGAGCCTCTGCTCACCATCCTGAGGCCCCTGACTATGCTTAGATCATATGACTGCCTATAGTCAGGTGCCCACACTTTAGCTATCAAGAAGAGGGGAGAGGGAGGGCCTACCCCCTTTCTTCTGATGTGCCCTTCCCACCTATCTTGAGATTCCTCCCAAACAGAAAATTGTCAGGATGCTGAGCAGCCAAAAATACCAACTGTCCATCATATAAACCCTGATTAGCTTAATCACATCATCCATTAACTGGTTGGCCAATCCAAGATTGGCTACCAGTGTGAATTTGTTTTGTCCCCAGCTCACGTCACATAACAGTCATCCATCTCATGTGATTTCATCATTGTCATCATCCCCATCGTCCTCATCCCCTTGTCATCCCATTGATGGCCCGCTCACTCCCCCACTTTCCTGGGTTGCCATTTCCTTTTTTCTCTTCGCCCCTCAAACAATCCCTCCTCCTCCTTCACAATCAAACAATCACTCCTTCCCCGTCTTTGACCCTACTTCTGTTTCAGTGCAAAATGGAAGCAATCACTAAGGAACTGCTGCTTTGTTTCTAACACCCATCTACTAACACGTTGTACCATTGGCTCCAGTTTCTCACCTTGTGCTAGCTGAGGCCAGCCCCTCCATTTGTTCACCAGGCCATCCAGCAGTTGTTCCGTGACATGTCATTAATTGTCCCCTCTTGGTACATCCTTCTCATGCTCACTCAAATATGCTATGATCATTTCCATCTTAAAAACATCTAAAAACAGAGGGGCGCCTGGGTGGCTCAGTCGGTTAAGCGTCTGCCTTCGGCTCAGGTCATGATCCCAGGGTCCTGGGATCGAGCCCTGCATCGGGCTCCCTGCTCCACGGGAGGCCTGCTTCTCCCTCTCCCACTCCCCCTACTTGTGTTCCCTCTCTCGCTGTGTCTCTCTCTGTCAAATAAATAAATCTTTAAAAAAAAAAAAAAAACAGAACATGTATTTGAGTTCTTTCCGACTTTCCTCTTGTGATTGAGTTCTAGTTTCAAAGCATTGTAGTCCGAAAACATGCAGGGAATGATCCCAATCTTTTGGTACCAGTTGAGACCTGATCTGTGACCTAGGATGTGATCTATTCTGGAGAATGTTCCATGGGCACTAGAGAGGAATGTGTATTCTGTTGCTCTGGGATGGAATGTTCTGAATATATCTGTGAAGTCCATTTGGTCCAGTGTGCCATTTAAAGTCTTTATTTCTTTGTTGATCTTTTGCTTAGAAGATCTGTCCATTTCAGTGAAGGGGGTGTTAAAATTCCCTACTATTATTGTAGTGTTGTCGATGTGTTTCTTTGATTTTGTTATTAATTGGCTTTATAATTGGCTGCTCCCGTGTTAGGGGCATAGATATTTAAAATTGTTAGATCTTTTTGTTGGATAGATGCTTTAAGTATGATGTAGTGTCCTTCCTCACCTCTTATTGTAGTCTTTGGTTTAAAATCTAATTTGTCTGATGCCAGGCATCAGGGAAATCCAAATCAAAACCTCAATGAGATACCACCTCACACCAGTCAGAATGGCTAAAATTAACAAGTCAGGAAACGACAGGTGTTGGCAAGGATGCGGAGAAAGGGGAACCCTCTTTACACTGTTGGTGGGAATGCAAGCTGGTACAGCCACTCTGGAAAACAGTATGGAGGTTCCTCAAAAAGTTGAAAATAGAGCTACCATATGACCCAGCAATTGCACTACTGGGTATTTACCCCAAAGATACAAATGTAGGGATCCAAAGGGGTATGTGTACCCCAATGTTTATAGCAGCAATGTCCGCAATAGCCAAACTATGGAAAGAGCCAAGATGTCCATCAACAGATGAATGGATAAAGAAGATGTGGTGTGTATGTATGTATGTATGTATACACACACACACACACACACACACACACACACACACACACACACAATGGAATATTATGCAGCCATCAAAAAAACCCGAAATCTTGCCATTTGCAATGATGTGGATGGAACTAGAGGGTATTATGCCGAGCAAAATAAGTCAATCAGAGAAAGACATGTATCATATGATCTCACTGTTATGAGGAATTCTTAATCTCAGGAAACAAACTGAGGGTTGCTGGAGTGGTGGGGGGTGGGAAGGAGGGGGTGGCTGGGTGATAGACATTGGGGAGGGTATGTGCTATGGTGAGTGCCGTGAATTGTGTAAGACTGATGAATCACAGACCTGTACCTCTGAAACAAATAATATATGTTAAAAAAAGAAGAAGAAGAAGATAGTAGGAAGGGAAAAATTAAGGGGGGGGAAATCGGAGGGGGAGACGAACCATGAGAGACGATGGACTCTGAAAAACAAACTGAGGGTTCTAGAGGGGAGGGGGGTGGGGGGATGGGTTAGCCTGGTGATGGGTATTAAATAGGGCACATATTGAATGGAGCAGTGGGTGTTATACGCAAACAATGAATCATGGAACACTACATCAAAAAAAATTAATTAATTAAAACAAAACAATTGCCTTGAGCCCACTCCCCACCCCCGGCTCTCATCCTATTTCTCCACTCCCCTTTAAAGAAAAACTCCTCCAAAATTTGAGTGTCCTCGCTGTTTCCATTTATTCTACTCCTCCATCTCTTAAGCCAATTCCAAGCTCTCATCCCCATCACTCCACTTATGCACCTCTTTTTGAGATCACCAGTGACCTCCACGTGGCTAATTCCAGCGGCCAATCCTAAGTCTTCATGTTATTTTGGCCTGTCTGCCACATTTGACAAAACTGATTACTCCTTCCTTGGAACATGTCTTCTGTGGCCACTTAGATACCATCTCTCTTGGTTTTCCTCCTACCTCCCTTGTCATGCTTTCTCTTCTCCTCCTCACCTGCAACTCCTAAGTGTGAGACCTCTTCTCTATCTATACTCATTCCCTAGTGATCATATCCAGTCCATCCCAAATGTGTATCTCTGGCCTAGACCCTCCTTTAAAACTTAAGCATCCAGCTATCCAACACCTCTTCTTAAAGATCCAATAGGCATTTGGATTTTTTTCTGCTGAACCTTCTATACTCTTTCCCATCTCAATGAATGACAACTCTTCCCTCTAGTTGTTGAAGCTAAAATCCTTGCAGCTGTCCTTGACTCCTCTTTTTCCCTAATACCCCTCACCCAATCAATCTGTGAGCAAAATCTGTTGGCATAACCTTGGAAACACATCCAGAACACAACTTCACTCTTCTCACTACTTCAGCTTCAACCACTGTGGTCTGAGCTGCCTCCTGGATTATTGTGAGAGCTTCCCAACCAGGCTCCCTGCTTCCCCTCTGACCACGCACTCCACAGACCGTTCACATCACAGGCAGCGTGAGCCTACAGATGTGGAAGTCAGGTCACATCACTCCTCTGCTCAGAGCCCTGCAGGAGTTTCTTCTCAGAGTTAAACCAAGGTCCTTGTGACGGCCCCGCAGTGCCCCATATGATCTGTCTGTCCCCACTCCCTTTGCCTCTCTGAGCCTATTTCCTCCCACGTTCCCCCTTGCTCACTCCTCTTAGCCACTCTGGCATCCTTGCCAGTCCTTGAACGTGCCAGGCATGACTTTCCCTTTGCTAGATCCCAGGTGTCTGTGTATCTTGCTCCTTTTTTTCCTTCAGATTTCTACTCAGAGTTCACCTCATCAGTGAGGCTACCCAACCACCCTATTTAAAATTGCAGCCCACTCTCCCTCCAGATCTGGCATTCTCTACCCTTCTTACCTTTGTGAGTTTTCTCCATAGCTCTAATCACAATCTGACCTGTATGTTTGCTGCTTGGTGTATGTGTTTTCTGTTTCCCTGAAGCTGTAAGAAGGCAAGAACTCTGTTTTGTTCACTGGTCTCTCTTCTAGCACAGAGAGTAGTCATGATTGGCATGTAGTAGGTACTCAAAAACATATGAATGAATACATGGCCAAATTCCATTTCTATGGTATTAAATATCTTATAATTTTCTGAGATTGATGTGAGCCCCAGCAGAGCCAGCAACTTAGGCTGCTAGATGAGGAAACTGAGGCCCAGGGGAGCTAACTGATTGCCCAAGGATGCATTACTGGTTAATGGGGTTGCTGGAACTTGTAGTTCTGACCCCAGTGCAGTTTCTGCCCCCAACCCTCAGCTACCCTCTGATGCCTTATATTATGTTAGTGAAAACTTCAGGGCATTCATTGTTGTTCACTTTTCATTGCAGTGTTGATGGAAAAACCCCCTATCTAGCTTTGGGGGCTGTGAAGAATATCTCCCTAAACATCTCCATCTCAAACCTCGGGGATGATGCCTATGATGCCAACGTGTCCTTCAATGTTTCCCGGGAGCTCTTCTTCATCAACATGTGGCAGAAGGTAAGGAAGGCACCCCTGAAGGAGAGTCTTTGTTCCATCGGGTGCATTTTCTGACTTTCATCATAGCTTGCAATGTGCAGTGATTCTGCAGAGACTGTTTTACTATGTGGGGTATCATTTGGAACTATGAGGATTTTTTCCTCCTGGACTTAGAAGGTGTGTTGGAGCAATACCCATCTCTAATATTGTCTCCCATCCTTTCTCTCTTATGGAACCCTCTCCCTACCGTTTAATGTCTGACCCCTTCTCTGAACACTCATGTGTTCTAAAGAATTCCAGTTTTATGTCAGTAGTTGTGAATAACAAGATAAGAAATGAGGACAGATCGCAGCTTATTATGCTTGTTATCACCCCTGGTGCACTTGATGTTTTCCATTAGGGGGTCACGTATGTTAGCCTGTGCTTTGACATGTTTGTTTATATTTGAGTGAATTGAGGAAATTAAATTATTTTCATGAACTGAGTGAGTTTTTTTAGCATGAATTCATGTATTTGAGTTTAAGTAGAATGACTCTGAAAGGAAAAAGGAGTTGGTATTCTCTCCTGTCCCATAATTCAATTCAACAAACCATCTATGGGAAGAAAAAAAGAATGAGTCTCCAGCAGGCAACAGGAATGAGTGGGCTCAGACAGACCTCACCCTCCCCGGTGGTTGTTCTGACTCCTGACAGCAGTTTTGAAGGCAATTCTTGCAGCTTTTCAAAGTGTTTACAACACGGAACTGCAGTGCCTTGATGTCTGTGTTAAAGGGAACTAAGATCACTTTCTGAGGAACAGCTCTACTCTGCCCACAGATGAGCACTTGGTGCACCTTCAAGCCAATGGGCAAACTTCTGTTCAGACACAGATCCTGGCAAGCTCAACGGTTTTGATAGGATTATACCAACCTTGCCCAGCTTAGGGGGCAAGTGAAGCCTATAGAGCAATCTGTAATGGTCATGCTCCAAGAACTTTACAAGAGGTTATCTCAAACTCTGCTGCTTAATAGCTTTTAGGAGCCCCAGGGTTGGGGAGGCCACAAAAGCAATCAAGAAGGACTGTGAGAAAGGCATGCTTCCCATCTGTCTTCTACACCCTAAAAATTGTCCTGGTTTAAGCCCAGTCAGGAGAGAACCAAGTATCTACAAGGTCCTAGTATCTCTGGCTCCACATAGAATCTCTTTTACAGAATTTCCTGTGCCATGATGCCATCTTCCTGTAGGGGGTGGCAGGAAAGGGGCTCACTCAGGACAGATCTGTAAAACTCATCTCTGTGGTAACTGAAAGGATGGGGTTGGTGACTGGGCCATTACGTTGCAGATTCCTCTCACTTAGGACCTATGGGAGAAATTTCTCTCCAGTCTCAAAATTAGGAATAGCTGTGCTTTCCCTGAGTACTTTGGCTTATTTTTATCTGTAGGCACAGTCATCCCTTATGAATAGGCTTTGCTCTCTCTCTTGTCTGCTAGAAAGTTCTGAGCTGGCTCCACTCTGTTGGTATATAGGATTTGGTGGTAGTATTTCACAAACTGTGTAGGTTCCTATGTATTACTCTATTTCCCTTCATCATAGTTTTCTTTTTAGCTTGGAGGCTGCATAATAGTCTATCATAAAGTATACAATGGATTACCCTCAAATTCTTATTATGTAGATATTTCATTCCAGTTTTATTTTCTTTAATACTGTGATGAATGAGGGCGCGTAGGTGACTCAGTCCGTTAAGTGTCCACAACTTTTGGTTTCAGCTCAGGTCATGATCTCAGAGTCCTAGGATCAAGCCCCACATCAGGCTCCCTGCTCAGCAAGGAGTCTGCTTGTCTCCCTCTCCTTCTGCCTCTTCCTCTGCTCATGTTCTCTCTCTTGCTCTCTCTCTCTCTTAAATAAATAAATCTAAAAAAAATACTGTGATGAATGTTTTTCACAGAGATTGCTATGAACAAATGATTATATTTTTAGTCTTGTAACTATTTGGGGGATGTAATGTAGCATTTGTTGACCACCTACTATATACCAGGGGTTTTACATACATTTCCCATTCCCTCCGGCATGCGACCTGGGTGCATCTGCCATATTGGAGAATGCTGTAGGGAAGAAGTGAGGGAAGTAGGATTAGGCAGGGAAAAGGCTAAGGGTGTGCCATCATAAAAGGTAGCCTTGGTCTGAGTAATAGGGTGGAAAGAGGTGGAGGGATGCCCAAGAGCATAGCAGAATTGTCTCCTCTTTAAGTGGCAGGAGAGCATCATTTCCACCCCTGTATCATATTGAGCACCTTGAGGTGTAGTAAGTAGCCCCCCCAGGCATTCTGGATGAGGGGCTCTAGCCAGGTGAGGACAGTGTGCCTGAGAAGACCACAGATATGTCATTAGCTACTATAGCTGATCATTTTCTTCTCTTTTCCATTGAATCCCAGCAAATTTTGGCACAGGGAGCCCTAGTTTCAATTTTTCAGAAAGTTGACAAGGTATCAGGGGCTCTTTGGGATGTGGGAAGCTTTAGTGTGAGAAAGGTAGCAGGGCACAGAGACATCCCGTAGCTCCCGTAGCCACCACGGGGGCAGGACCAACTAGAAAAACAATTAGGCAAAATGACCATCAATGTGGCAACAAAAGGTAAAGAAACAAAAAGTCCTCTCCCGTGACCACAACCACAACTCTAACGGGAGATGTAAATGGCATCACTCAGCCCAGAGCAAGATTCTCACAGCAACCAGATGGGTGGTAAAGAGGAACCAGGAAAGCCCACTCACCCTGCACAGACCTAACAAAAACAACATGGACTCTACAAAAAGATTCTAACACGTAAACTAAGAAAAGTGCAATTCAGGATACAGAAGGAAAGCATACCTTTTAGAAGGACTATTAATAGAAAACAAAAGTAAATTTTATTCTAGCATCCACTTTTCTTGATTAAATTCAAGAAAAAAAAATGAGCACAGCAAAAGATCAGATAGTAGAACGATAAGCTGGGATGAAAAAGGAATGAACTGAGAGGCAAACAAAAATAAAGGTTGTAGATAGGGTAAGAAAATATAATGAAACCAAGAAAGCAATGGCAGAATTAAAATGTGTTATAATCAGGAAAGAGCAGAATTAGCAGTATGGAAAATTGATTCATTGTTATACCTGGCATATTTGAGATGGTCTCTGAGAATTCAGAGAAAAAGAACAAAACAATGAAGAAGAATGACAGAACTATAGATGTGGAAAGTGGAGACTGGAGAAATCAGCAAAGAAAAGTGGCTCCATAATAGTTAGAAGACATGAGTAGACAGCAAGGAAGGATCTCCATTCTCTTGATTGAACTCTGCAAACACCAGGCAGAAATATTGAGAGCACTTCACTGTCAACACACAGCTTCATGAGATTTTGAATTTGAAAAATATGAAAGTGATGATACTGATACCTAACAGAAAACAAACAAACCAGTGTTCCGTAGGCTTCTTTTCTGTAACAGTATTAAAAAATCAGAATAGGTTCTCTGGTGAATTAAGAATTCTATACCCAGCCAACTTGCCCTCCATTGTGAAGACAAAATAAAGACATCCTTGAATATATGAGAAATCATAGAGTCTGTTAACTGCCCAGTTTGGATTTCCCCAAAAGCAGACCCCAACACAATGATGTAGGTACAGGTAGTTTATTTGGGGAGTGATCTCAGGAGGCACTTTGTGGGAGTGGTGAGTTTAGACAGGGAAGGGAAGAAAGACAGGACAGTGTGCCCTGATAAGCTGCGGGGAACTCGTGCTCTGTCCAGCTGCAGATCTTCAGAGAGATAGACTCTGTGGAGCACCCCTCAGAATCACTCCCAGGGGTAAGGAAGCTGCTAGCGGATTTCTCCACCACCTCTTACCACACATCCACGGAGAATCACTCCAAAGGCATTCACTCCCTAGCACTTCCAGCCTTCTCTGGCTATGGGCCACCCTCCCTGGGGTGAGCAAACAACTCCGGCAGTGAGAAGTTGGAAGCCTTTGGCCTGGAGGGCGCTGGCCTCAGGTGACCAACCCTCTGGTGGGTTCTAGGGAATGGGAGCAAGGCAACATCTGCTTCAGTGACTGTTAAAGCTTTAATAAGCATGAAACTGTTCCTGAGAAATAGGACACCTACAGATAAAGCACTCTGGAATACAGTCGTGGAATAAAATGTTAAGGCCAAATAAACGTAGACATAAGCAAAAATAAACTTTGCAAGCATTTAAAATAGTAAGCACATGTAAAAAAAATGATTGCCACAGTAAATACATAATTTTAAAACTTAATTTAAAAAAATAAGTTTATAATATCAGTTATACCATAAAAATTTGAGAAGAAACTTAATCTCATCACTCTTCCTGCCTCACATTCTTCAGAATGGAGTTTGGACTCCTCAGCTGTTCCCTGAGAGGCCATTCTGAGCCCATGCTTCCTGCCCTCCCTCTTCCCCAGCCTCATTGCTCACCACCCTCCCCACCCCCCCCCCACACACACACACACTTGAATCCAGCTATAATCCAGTCCTGGCATCCCCTCCACCCCCATTTTCTTTAATCAACCTCTCTGCCCTCAGATCTCAGCTCAGATGCCTCACCTGGCTGCCCAGGTGGTGTGGGTGGGAGGGTGGGGGGCTATCCGTCTGTCCAAAGCCTCAAGGCAGCTCAGGGCCTAGGCCTCCAAGGTCTCCAGTCTTCTGTGTCATCACACAGTTCGAGATGTATTCATTTCTGAGACTGAACAAAACATCTCCCTGAAGATGGACTTGTGGGGCCTCTCTAACATAAAGCTGCTTTCATAGATTTATGCCGGTTCTTTCCTGTAAGGGAAGGCTGCTTATAAAAAATGTGGGATGCACATGGACAACCATCTGCTGACTTTCCTCTCACCTCCATAAGCTAACTTGAAAACACTATAAAATAGGACTTAATGCGTTGGTGGCCACCGGCTGGTTGGCTGGTGGTCTGGCTGGGGCACAGCATACTGTGGTCATAGAGTGGCCTCCCGTGGAGCAGTGTGTGGGATCCCTTAGGGGTGGGGGAGGGGCACAGTGGAAAGGGAGAAGAAAGAAGAATGGAGAAAATGCATTTGGAGCACATCTGTATCACACCACCCCGCGATCACGTTCACATTAGATTCTGTGTGAGCGACACCCACAGAGCACCACTCCACAGACTTCGTGAATGGTGCCCGCTGGAGTTGTACAGCCACGTGACCCCGGGGTCAAGATCAAGTTGAGTTTTAATTTCTTCACCGCGATGCCATTCAGCACACAGGCTTCGTCTCTTCTTGCCTCTGTGGAACAAGAATGCATTTGTTGGGACAGTAGTTATTAAGTACCTGCTAAGTGCCAGGGACCGTACCAGCCACTAGGGGACCCAAAGATAAGTAAGATCTGGTCTCTGCTCCCAAAGAACTCATGGCCTAATGGGCTGTGAGGCATGTCAGCAAGCAGAGCACAAGACACCAACTACTGTCCAGAGCGCTGAAACATCTCCCTGCAGCAAGTGATGACTGTGACATCTAGTCTCGGGGTGCCCAAAGTCCCCAGACCAGCGCTTAGGGAAAGATGACGGGCCTCCAAAGAATTGAAATCTGCTGCTGCCGCCATTGCAGAGCAGGGGTAGGTGCGTGAGTTTATTTAGTGAAGGGGCGAGCTGGCTGGAGCCTGGTGAGAGGGCAGAGGAAAAGGGACAAGAGCCATCCAGCAAGATGCAAAGAGGCGGCCCATGGGCTTCAAAGGGCCAGCAACATTCCTAGTGGCAGGGTGACCTCGGGATACTTGAGGAATGCAGATGTCTGCTGTCTGATGCTGAAGTTGCTTGTCAGTTAGGACTCCTGCACTCAGGAATGCTTCATGTGACCAAGACAGATAAGCTCAAAGAAGGGGCTGGGTTCACGAGTACGTCTTCATGGCTGTGACTGTTAACGGCCCACGTTGGAAACAGACACGGATGTGGACAACTGTAAGCTCTAAGCTAGTGCAGGGGAGCTCCCAGGTGACCTTTGGGTACAAAGGGGACGCAGGAACTTGCCATGCAGTTACAGAGGAGGCCATGCTGGGTGAGAAGGAAGAACAAGGGCAGGCCCCTGACCTAGCCTCTTCTCGACAGCGTGAGTGCGTTCTTGATTTGGATCTCCCAGCTGCTGACCTTGAAGAAAGGAATTGAGGGCAATTCATTGGGGAAGCGCAACAACACTGGGAGGGAGGCAGAGCAGTGATAGACCAGTGGAGGCAGCTAATGAAGATGGTGCTGTTAAGCCAGCTGCCACGGTGGGCACTGGGGCTTAATCCCAGGACAACCCTGGGAAACTGTGCAAAACACAAACCTCAGGGTGGAGGGAGCTGGGGGATTTATACCCCCTCCCAAGGAGTCAACAGTTGAAGCTTTCTAGAAGTACACCTTCCCCAGGACTTCTGTCCTGTAATGTTCATGGCCAGAGCAATGGTCCTGGTTCTGGAAAAATGCACTCGGGCACAGAGATGTAGCCACTGGCAACTGGAAGTGGAGTGGAGCACCCTGAATCGTGCAGCGCATCTGGGTGAGGCTCACCAGCACCTGCCAGAGATGCCCCTAGGGCTGGAAGCATTTACAACCTAAGCACCTCACTTTCTAGGCTTCCAGAAGTTGTAAGTTAGCCTAATGGAACTTTGCCAAAGTTCTAGCTTGAGAACTGGTGGTGCACACTTCACAGTCTTATAGGAGTGGGACAAGGCAAGGCAAGTATTGTAAATGGGACAGGGGGGTCAGGTGTGGGACAGTGGGAAGCAGTGAAGACTGTGGAAAAATCGAGCCTCATCCAGAGAAAGCAGCCAGCTCCCTGCAGCAGTCAATGGTTACCAGGTGGGAGCAGGGGCTGGTGCTGTCAGACTTCCTATTTTTCAATAAAAGTCAGAAATCCACATTTTTATGTGAAATCACATGAGTTTGCAGCTAATTAAAATGTTCTCCGAACATTCTGTGGGCCAAACACATGTCCCACTGACCGCATCCAGCCTGCAGGCCACCAATTTGTGACCTCCAGCTTCACTGTCTTCCAAATGCTGAAGGCCCATTCTCCTGCCTGCCTGTTTGTCACACGGATCTGTATTTGTGGTAGAACAGAGCGTGTCTGCAGGCTTGACTGCATTTCACACCCATCCCTGGGTGGCAGAGAAGCTAGCCAAAGAGATTGGAGTTTGGGGTTCAAGTGTGAGTGTATGTTTGAGGGAAGGAGAGAGTCAATTTACATAGCATTTTTAAAGCTAACGATGTTTTGAAAACTTTTCCCAGACTGGAATATTTGTACTTCGCAGCAGTTGCAAGAAGCAGCTAAGCTGGGGTTTGTGTTTCAGAAGTTCTTAGAAGTAACATAGCAAATAGCCAACGTGAGGTAGAGGGAAAGCAAGGTTCTTAGGACCATCAGACACGGACGCAGAAACTCAGCTCTGTTTCTTGCAACCCATGTGACCTTGAGCCAGGGGCCTTCTCTCTGTGCCTCAGTTTCTTTCTCTCTCTAAAATGAGATGTGCTGAGGATTAAATGGGGCCCCTGCCAACTACTTGTACATCATTATGTAGCCGCCATGGTACCCCTCTACACACAAGCACAAACTTTATAACTCGTTCATTTACGCAGAAGGTATATATTGTCACCTACTTCAGAACAAGGTTTCATGCTGAGGGGTTGGAGGGAGAATAGCAAGAATATAAGACAAAGCTTCTAAGTCAGAGGGTGTTGACGCTTCCTTTTTAAACTAAAAATCAAGACCTGTGATTTTAACAAAGGGATTGCAGGGCTGAGTGTGCACACAGGGGTGTGTGCCTTCATAATGTCAAAAAATAGAGCTCGTGTTAAACAGAACATATTTTTTATATTTAACTAATAGCCTTTATTTAAAAAAATAAGATTATATGAAAAATAATGAAAAACTTGGTAAATAAAATGAGTACTGGGTGTTCTACATAAGTGATGAATCACTAAATTCTACTTCAGAAACTAGTATTATGCTGTATGCTAACTAAAATTAAAAAAAAAAAACCACTTGATGAATGTATATCGGTTAAGTAAATGAGCTAGCTTTGGTGGCTCCTGTTTGTTTGCTTGTAATAATGCCTGTTGATTTTTTTTTTCATTTACTTACTATTTGCTGAAGTATTAGACTTTTTGGTTTGAGGATGTTGACTTTTTAAAATCCATTATATATAATGGTTCAAATATGTGATATGTGTGATGAATAATATCAGCGTTTACAGAATGAGGAAAATAATATACTCACCAAACAATGCAGGGCTAGGCCCTGAGTCTTGCAGATTGGGCAGGGAGAGGACCAGCCCAGAGGTTTGCAGGCCCCGTGAGGCCTGGTGGGGGAATCCGGGATTTTTATCAGGTAGACAGTGATGGGCCGTCTGTGTTCTTCACTGAGGATATGGACTGAGGAAATAGAAGAAAGGACAGAAGCTGGTGACATGCTGGAGGAGGAGCCAAGAAAGACCAAATAGGACAGGGAAGCCAGAAGGGGAGATTCAGTCTTGGGATTGCCAGAAGTGAAAGAGACCGTGAGGAAGCTGGGGGAAGACCATGAATCCAGCCCGGAAAACAGAGATCTACCACTTAGAATGCATGTTAGAGCTTTCTGCACTTTCAGGTTCCTAAGAAACGTAGTTAGTGCTCAGCCCCGGTTGGTTGTAAGTCACTGAATCTGGCTGACATGTTTTGTGTCACCGTCTAACCTCCCTGAGAGACGAAGATGGAGGGGTGGGCCCTGTGTCCTTCTGTCTCCTCCCGTGACAGGGCCCAATGTAGGAAGCCTGATGACGTCCATTAGAAGTTGCGTGAAAGAAAGCTTAGTTTTGCTTTTTCTGAGGAGTGCTTTGAATTCCAAAGGAAACTTGGCCTCCAAGTTGGTTTTGGGGGCAGAAAAGCACCAGGTCAGCTTTTGCGGTGTTCCATGGCTTATTCTTTATGACAAAAGGCATAGAGGGCTTATAAGTTTGTTTTTCTTGTAAAGGGATCCTTCCAGTTTATATCTACCTTCACCATGGAAAGGCAGTCCCTTTCTCTCAAGGGCTTCTCTCCTCTCGCTTCCAAGGCAAGCCGCTCAAGATGGCGCCAGGCGATAAAAATGATCCAGTTTCTAACCCGGATAGAGTGGGAAAGATTAGACACTCACATGTTTATATAGCTTTATATTTGTGGGAGTGCCCTGACCTGTTCTCACACAGAAACTGCATCCGTACATAGGAACAAAACAAGATGTGTCCCATGGAGCTGGGAAGGCCCGCATCCTATCAGGAAGGGTTTGCAGGCAGGAACGCGTGCGCCTCATCCGTTGGTGTTGGTGTGTAAGCGGATTTCAAACCGCCTGCCTTCACTCTGCCACTGCTCTCATTCATGGCAGGAACTGATTTTCATTGTGTTCCGCTTTCTCCGGTGTCTCTCGTCAAGTTAATAGTAGCCCCGAGTAAAATGCAACCCTTAGATGTTTACAGTCATCTTGGCTGGGCCATTAAGATGATGAATGAACTTGCTTCTTGCCCTTGTAAGGGAGCCCTGAGGGTGGATATCGATACTCAGAAAATAATAAGTCTTTTCCGCCCCTTTTCTGTTTTTAATCCAGTGCCCCAAGCCCCCTGGTGACTTTACCTTGAACTTCCTGCACAATGCCAGGCAGAAAAACCTCACCTGGCTCCCAGCCCATCTGAGGTTCTGACACAGCGGCAAGCTCTTTCCTTTTTTCTCCCCTTGTTGGTCTTCTCCGTCCTGCATGTCAGAGGTCAATCCTAAGTTCCCTAGAGCCTTTCCTGTTTCTAAGCTATTTCTGCCTGTGCTGACTTTCCTCCTGGAGCAGTCAATAGTGGGTGGTAGGGAGCAGGTACCCTGAGGCCAGGTTCATAATTCCTCACCTGGATTACCTGTGGCCGTGGTGTTACCACTGTCTGGCCTTGCAGTCAGAGAGATTCTAACCCCTAGTGAAGCCGTCCTGAGAGCCAAGCTGGGCCCTTCTTGCGGCGGTGGCCAATGAGGAGGTGGTAGAGAAACCCAGATGTCCATTTCCAATTACAACGTGGCCTCAGTGTTCCACGGCGGGGCTCAGTTTTCACATATATGAACAGCTTCATTTGTGTATTCACTGTGTTTGGAAGGAAGGCTACGTTTTGATTTAGAAATGTCAACAGAGCTGTAGCTACAACAAGGATCAATTAAGAAGGACGTTTCCCAGAGCTGCAGGACTTGGGTAAATCTATTTACTGATTGGGGGCGGGGGCTAGTTTAGAAAACATGTGTTAAACCTCTGGATTTTTTTTTCTAATGAACTGCAAAACAGCAATTTAATAATTTCCTCTTTTAAGGGGAAAGGGGAGCCTTGGATTTTAAATCTTTTTCATAAAGCAGCACAACACCTCTTAAAAGGAAAGCCATGAAAATGGACTGCTAAGCCAAGGCAAACAAAAGAACGCGAAAAAGATCAAGGAGAACATGGGTGTCTCAGGCTAGGCTTCCCTGAAGCAGATGTGGAGGGAGCGGGGAAGCAGGACAGGGCAGGGCGTGATCTCGGGTGCAGTGCTGCAGAGGGTGACCTCGGCCCCATCCTGCAGGGGATCTCTGAAGGCTGAGTCACACCTCAGCAAGGTCCATCTCAAGGTCAGGAAGCTGGGCTTTTGTTCCCCCACAGCACCAGTCATTGGTTAAGGGCCACCCACCGAGGAATAAAAGTCCCAGGGCTTTCTGCCCTCTGAGGGTGACGTGTGGACATGGTGGCCTACCAGACGGAGGGCAGACCTCCAAAGAAGACCCGCAGTGCTGGCTCTTGGAAGAAAACACATGCAGGAGCCAGAAGGTGGGCACCTAGACGGGGTCCCAGGGGAATCTGGCGGAACCCTGAAAGTGTTGGCAGTAGTAGGATTGCCGTCTGCTGGCGTTCCTTGTGTTCCGAAGGCTGTGTCATAAGCATGTTGCCAAAGATGCAGCTCTTGAGGTGTGTGTGTGACATTCTCAGGTGACAGTGTCAGTGGCACATAGGATATTTCTGCCAGCATCGGAATTAAGGAACCAGCGGATGTAGATGCCCTTGGAATTTAACGGAGAATCTGAATGCATAGCCACATCCTGTGACGATCCAGCTTGCGAGAACTAGCATTCCATCCCTTTGAGGCCAGAAGCGCCAGTAGCCTTGCTGCTTCCTGAGAGCCACTGGCCTCGTTCGTATCCAGGCACCTGTATCCAGGACTGGCCAGCCCGTCTTCTTCCCGAAGCAAGTGGATTAAACAACTGATTTTAAAAACAGTTAGGAATGTGTTTGGCTGCAGGTAACAGGAAGGCCAGCTTGTAGCAGCTGATCCTAATGGGATTTTGATGTTTCTTTTGTAATAATACGTGTGGAAGTGGACAGGCCAGGACTGGTAGACACCTGTGTGATGCCATCAAGAAACCTAGTTCTTTGGTCTTTGCACTCAGCCTTTCTTCACACCTGTTTCTTGGTTTCCACTTCCAGCTCTGCAGCTGCATTCCAGGCAGTAAGAGGAGGAAAGATAACAGCCCTGCCCCCTTTTACTTATTTTTTATGTTTTCATTTCAAATCAAGTATAGTTAACATACAGTGTAGTATTAGTTTCAGGTGTACGATAGAGTGATTCAACAATTCTATACCCAGTGCTCCTCACCTGTGTCACCCATCCCGTACCCACCTCCCCTCTGGTCACCATCAATTTGTTCTCTATAGTTAAGAGTCTTTTGTTTGGTCTGTCTGCCCCACCCCTTCTTTTTTAAATTTGTTCATTTGTTTTGTTTCTTAAATCCCACATACGAATGAAATTGTATGGTGTTTGTCTTTCTCTGACTCACTTATTTTGCTTAGCATCATATTCTCTAGATCCATCCATGAGGTTGCAAATGGAAAAATATCATTCTTTTTTATGGCTGAGTAATATTTTATTATATATGTATACCACCTCTTCTTTATCCATTCATCTATCGATGGACACTTGGGCTACTTCCATAATCTGGTTATTGTAAATAATGCTGCTATAAAAATAAGAGTTCATATATCTTTTTAAATTAATGTTTTTCTATTCTTTTGGTAAATACCCAGTAGTGGAATTACTGGATCATAGGGTAGTTCTATTTTTAACTTTTTGAGGAATCTCCATACTGTTTTCCCACAGTGGCTACCCCAGTTTGCATTCCCACCAACAGTGCAAGAGGGTTCCTTTTTCTCCACATCCTCGCCAACACTTGTTGTTTCTTGTGGTTTTGATTTTAGATATCCTGACAGGTGTGAGGTGATATCTCATTATGGTTTTGATTTGCATTTCCCTGATGATGAGTGATGTGGAGCATCATTTCATGTGTCTGTTGGCCATCTGTATGTCTTCTTTGGAGAAATGTCTGCTCATGTCCATCTTTTAAATGGATTATTTGGGGTTTCTTGGTGTTGAGTTGTATAAGTTCTTTATGTATTTTAGATAGTAACCCTCTATCAGATATATCATTTGCAAGTATCTTCTCCCATTCTGTAGGTCGTCTTTTAGTTTTGTTGATTGTTTCCTTTGCTGTGCAAAGCTTTTTATTTTGAAGTACCCCCAACAGTTTATTTCTGCTTTTGTTTCCCTTGCCTCAGGAGACATATCTAGAAAAATGGTGCTTTGGCCAATGTCAAAGAAATTACTGCCTGTGCTCTCTTCTAGGATTTTGATGGTTTCGGGTCTCACATTTAGGTCCTTAATCCATTTTGATTTATTTTTATATATGGTGTAAGAAAGTGGTTCAGTTTCATTCTTTTGCATGTAGCTGTCCAGTTAGGCCTGCCCCCTTTTAAATAGCTTTCCTGAAGCCCCACTTAGCATTTCCAAGTACCTCTCATTGGCCAGAACTGTGTCATGGGGCCCTCCTAGGCCACAATAGAGGCTAAGAGATGAGTTTTCTGAGCTGGGCACATTGCTGCCTCAAATACAGTCCGGTTCTGCCTATGGGGAGGAAGGGAAGAGTGGCGACTGAGAGGCATTAGTGAAACCTGAGAGAGGTTGTTTGCAAGTACATGTCTCTGAGAAACAGCAGAAAGGGGGAAGGAGAGAAGATGAATCACAGACAAACAGGCAAATGACCGGCATGATCACGGTCTCATTTTCCTTTTGCTAAAGTTCCTTCAGGCTCTGCCTTATGGCATTTAGGATATTTTAAAGTTATCATCAAGAATACCTGTTGGGAAGATCTGGCTTAGCCATGGTCAAGTGTCGCAGAGCACCTGAAGTGAACCAGCAGATGACACGACTCAGTTTGGTCTTATCAAGCAGTGCCCAGTGATGTCAGACCCTGATAACTTATAAGGTGACCTTTATCTGTCTGCCTTATCTATCTTCATTGACATATGCATTTCTTATTTTCACGAGATGAAGCCATTCCAATGATAATGTCAACAGATTTGGATTTGGGGCCTCCCACAAAGGTGCCACCACAGCTCTCTATCCAGGCCAACCTGCACTGGAAAGGCCAGCATCCAGTACCCCTGTCCTCCTGACTGGTGTATATATTTCCAGTCCCTTCTTCACTGTTCTATTTCTATTTTTGTGCTGTGTCTAGTTTGGCACCTTCCTTCTTAAAATGTGGAGCCCAGGCCTGAACTGCTATCCAATGAGTCCAGCATAGAATTAGTACTGCCCCAGTTCTATTAATGTGGCAGCCACAGCACAATTATATTCATTTGTGATGCATTTACTCTATTTTTCTTCTAGTTTTTCTCTGCTCTTTGGAAGTTTAGTTGTGGCATTTATAGTCTTGCTACTCAAAATATGGTCACAGACCAGCAGCGTGGCATCACCTAGGATCAGTTAGCTTGTTAGAAATGCAAACTCTTGGGGCACCTGGGTGGCTCAGTTGGTTAAGCGTCTGCCTTCAGCTCAGGTCATGATCCCAGGGTCCTGGGATCGAGCTCTCATCGGGCTCCCTGCTCTGTCTGCTTCTCCCTCCGCCCCTCCTGCTGCTTGTGCTCACTCTCTTTCTCTCTCTCTCAAATAAATAAAATCTTAAGAAAAAAAAGAAAGAAAGAAAGAAATTCAGACTCTTAGACCTGACCACCCCAGGCCTGCTGAATCAGGGTCTGCATTTAACAAGATCCCTGGGTATTTGTACGCATAGCATAATTTGAGGTTAGTCATAGCTCCTGACTCTAGGTCATCTAACTTGGTAACTTACCAAGACATTGATAAGACCCCTTAAATGCACTTGGAGCAACGGGCCTGGTGGGCTCCAAGTGTGATATCCTGTGGGCAGACATGGAGCCATTTGCTGAGTAGACGGGGAGGGAAGGAAGAGATGTTTCTGGAGCATTCTTCAGGCACTGTACTGGGTGCTTTATTTCATTGAATCTTCACCACAGCCCTGTGTGATGGGTGCTCTTATTCCAATGTATAGATGAAGGAAGAGAAACTCACAAGATGAAAGGAACACGATCATTTTTATGCTCAAGACTCATAAAGGTTAACAAGACTGAGGTCACACTAGAAAGTGGCGAGCTGGTGCTAACGTCACCTTCTGGCCCAGATCTCATTGTCTTATCTGCCAGGAAATCTCTCAGATGCTTTGCCAACAATGTGGTTGGCTAACCAGGGAAATTATTCTCTGCCTCTGTGGTTAGAGGTAATGCTGTTTCTCTCTAGCATTAACTGTTAAAATGGCAGCCATTTAGGGGCTGCTCATGCAGGAAGCAGTGAGGTGGGGTCTTCCCTAAAGGAAAGGAAGCTAACTGGTACATATGCTGGAGGAAACAGAGAAGCCCCAAATCAAGGAGAGATCTTGAGGGATCCAAAAGAAAGTCTCAAGACAGCTTAGAGTGGTCAGGGGGAGCCCTTCCTGGGGTGAGAAAGTCACGCACAACCATGAGCACAGCTGCCATGGACTAAGACGGAGAGAAAGAAAAAAAAAATGTCCCCTGGGCCAAAGAGTGGGCTGTGCTTGAAATCAGCTGTGTTGTTACCAGATAATATACAAGACAAGTAGGAATCCAGTCTTCTTTCTGGACCCATCACAACTAGTAGCACAGTTAATCACCTCCCTTTTTATGTCCTTTTTTGTTTTTAGTCTTCAGTAGCCTGTTTTGAGATATAATTTACATAGTGTAAAATGCACTCATCTTAAGGATACAGATCTATAATTTTTATACATGTTGATACCCATCTAGCCACCACCCACATCAAGAATGAGAACATTTCTAGCAGTTCAAGATGTCTGAAATGGGATCCTAATCCCTCCAAACCTTCCATTTGCAGGAAATAGCAACTCCCTTCCTCTTGCCCCTGCCCTTGTCGCTCACCTCTGCATCTGTTCCACAAATGGCCCATTGGCTAGACCTCCAGAATATAGCCATGATCCACCCACTTTGCACCATCACCACTGCTCCCATCCTGGCCCAAGTCCCCACCTTATTTCGCCTGATTATTGACTGCAGTAGCTTCCTTCATAATTAGTCTCCCTGCTTCCACCCTTGTCCCTTTACACTCCTTTGCCCGCACCTTCCAATGGCTTCCCAGCTCACTGTAAACTTCATTCTTTGCAATACCTATAAGACTCTGTAAGATCTGAATCCGTTAGTTGCTGCCTCTCTGAACACATTTCCTATGACTCTTCCGCTTGCCCTCTCCACTGTAGCCACCGTGACCTCCTTGCTGTTCCTTGCAACATGCTAAGCTTGTCCCTGCCTCAGGGCCTTTGCACAGGCTCTTCTGGCAGATATCCAAATGGCCCAATCCCTCAATTCCTTCCTGTCTTGGGTCACATTTCACCAGATTAGAAATACCCTACTGTTCCAAACACCCCCATCATATCCCCATACCCTGATTTTTTCCATAGAACTTATTACCATCTGATGTACTATTTGTTTTGCTGATTGTCTTAGCCCTCTCACTGGACTATAAGTTCCATATCGTATGGAATGACTTTTTATTCATCAGTTCATCCCTAACACCTATAGCAGTGCCTGGGATATAGTCAGATGTCAATATTGTTCCATAAATAAATGAATGGATGGCAAATGGGTATATAGAGAGATGAAGGATATTTCTATCCTTCTATGTACTTTATGGTTACTTTGTCAGTTATCATTAAGTTTTAGACTGCCCTAGGACTTTTTAAGTGCTAAGTGCTCTTTTTAAATAACTTGGTGGTTTGGAAAGGTATGCTATTTTCTTATCTCCCTAGAAAGGCAAACCACAAAGACTCCCAAGAACTGGAGCAATGCTACCCCCACCTGGTGAGAGAGTCTTGCTGTGTAGGATCAGGCCTGACCTGATGAGCCAGCTCAGTCCTTTGGTGCCGAAAGTCACTGTCTCTTGCTGCTGAGGGACCCCATGTGGTGTCTGTGCCTTGTGGGGTGACAGGCCGTGCAGATTCCCCTGCGCTCCCTCATTTGAGGCCAGCAGCTTTTTCCTGCCAGAGCAGTCCTCTCTGTCCATGCGTTTCTGCCCTAGGTTTGCAGGTCCTTGGTGGGCCTGGGAATATGAGTGACAGTCCCACAGGCTTGAAAATCATCTATGCTCTGGGTTCTTTCAAAGAACAAAAAGTAGCACACATGTCTTCCTTAGGTTTCCCCAGAAGCAAACCCGGAGACAAGAATTCAAATTCAAGGTATTTGTTGCAGAGGCAAAAGCAGAAGTTTGCCGGGGGGGGGGGGGCGGCGGTAGAGTGAGAAAGAAAAGAAAGCAGCAGATGAAAGGTCATCAAGCTAGGATACTGTGGGTGACTGGGTCCCCTCCCACTGGGGAGCTCTGGGCTCTAAGATCAGGCAGCTCAGAGCTAGCTGCCCCAGGGGTGAGGGTCTGGGGCTTTCTCCGCACTCCCCACAGTCACTGGTTGAGGGCTGCTCCCGAGGACATTACTATCCCGAACGCTCCTGGCCTGCCTTGCGTAGAGGCCACAGCGTCTCTGTCACTAGAGAAAGCCCTCCAGTGAAAAACTGCAGGTGTCCCAGCTGGAGAGCCAGAGCCAGGGATATGGACCAGCAGGGTCTGCTATGACTGCCCCCACCCCAACAAGAAATCTCACGGTCACAGCTGACCTCCGACTCCTCAGTCACTGGCCACATTTCTTTCTTTTTCACTTGCTTCTTTCTGGTGCTCATGCAGATAGAGGGAAGGAGATGGATGAGCAGTTGCAGGCTGTAGGATTTAAGGAGATTGGAGCAAATACAGGCCTCAAACTACCCCGGGGTATCTGGAAGCATTGGCCTCAGGCTGACAGACATGAGGCAGGCCCCCTCTGCTTTCAGGGAGCTCCCAGAGGCTGTTGGGGCAGGTAATATGACCTCAGAGGCACAAGGCCCACCAGAGGTGTGGCTCAGGACCCATTTTTTTGGCAGGCGAAAGAATGAGTTACTTGGTGCTCGAGGGGCCTAATTTTAGCAAAGACTGCCAACATGCATAAGCCGCTAACAGGGCTTATGCAATGGGAGCGCAGAGCTACTTGTGAGTGGGGGCGGGGGGGATGCAAAGTCATTATAATCACCCACTGTTGCCTCTCAGGAACCGATTTTAAAAAGCAGAAACTGAGGCTCCAAAAGGATCAGGTAGTTCCAAGAAACAGCACAGCTGGGATATGAGCCTAGGCCAAGGCTACGTTTTGTTCACTATGCTCACGCCTCTCCCAAGTGAAGGTTTGCCTTCACCCAGGGGAAATGTGTGTGTGTGTGTGTGTGTGTGTGTGTGTGACAGTGACAGGTCTCAGGGGCCCCGGAACGTGGCAAGGTGGTTAGAGTTGTGCATTGAGAGGTCTCCACGGAGGTTTTAGTTTTCCCCTGAGAAAGTGAAAAGCAGGACCTCGGGGAGCCCCCAGCCTCTGACTGGAGAGCCCCATTCCCTTTGCACTTGGTTTCACTGCAGCAGGCAGACACAGCTCTCCGAAGCTTTGCCAGAGGGGAATGAGGAAAACTGGGGCTGCCGGTGTCTGGGGCTGAGCAGAGGGTGGTCCTGGCAGGAGAGGTGGGGCTGTATCGGGGAGGGGGGCAGCTGCCGCCGGGCACCTTGCTATGAGGTCAGCTGCAGGAGAGGAGTGGCCAGCACTCCTCCTAAGGATGCCATGTTTCTGAAAGTCACAGTTGGGAAATACACCATCACAGGACCGAGCATCTCCATAATGAAAGCCCAGCCTTTCTGAATGCAGCCCGGCCCTCCTCTGAACAGAGACGTGAGAATTCCATAGACATCCACTGAGCACCTCAGTGGTGTCTGGAGAGGCCCAGGACTCAGAGATGGAGCAGGTGTCCGCTCTGCCTCTGGGAAGGGCACAGCAGAGCCTGGTGTGGGGGTGAGGGGGGTCCTGTTGCTGTCCAAGCCTGCGATGGGTGTCAGTTGTGCTCAGCAGAAAGATCTGCTATGATCCCACAGCACAACGATGACCGCTAGGAATTGTTGGCATATGTCTCAAATTTTTTCTTGTATTTTTATGTACTTATTTATGCATTCGAATATATATTTTATGAGAGGACATGTGGAGTATTTTATGCATATCCTACCAGAAGTACTAATCCTTTGCCAATAACATTTATCCCCAATTTGTCCTTTGTATTTTAAATTTATTTGTGGCAATTAGCCCAACAGAAATCTTTAACTCTTACATAGTTAAATTCATTCATCTTTTTCTTTATGCGTCGTTTCTGACTTTGGTGTTGGCTTAGAAATTCCTCCCCATCGGGGCGCCTGGGTGGCTCAGTCAGTTGAGCATCTGCCTTCGGCTCAGGTCATGATCTCGGGGTCCTGGGGTCGAGTCCTGCATCGGGCTCTCCTCTCAGTGGGGAGTCTGCTTCACCCTCTCCCCTGTGATCTCTCACTTTCTCTCTATCTCAACTAAATAAATAAAATCTTAAAAAAAAAAAAGAAACTCCTCCCCATCTCCAGATATCTACCCAATATGTATCCATACTTCCTAGTTTCATTTTTTTCTCACACTTAAATTTTCAGTCCGTTTTTGGTGGAATTTACCTTGGTGTGAGGAGAAAAATATACAGATCCAACTTTATTTTTTCCAGATAGTCCAGATGTCTCCGAAAGATTTGTTAAACACCCCATTACCCACCCACACGGCCCCTGACTTGAAGTCACCATCTTCTTCTTATTCCGAGTTCCCATTTACATTTGGATCCATTTCTGGATTTCTGTGTTCTGTCCCCTGATCTGTCTACCTCAAGGAGACATCAATGCAGCTTTAATTGCTGAAGCTTCATATGTCAGCTTAACATCTGGAAGAAGCAATGTCTCCCTTAGCACTCAACTTCTTCAACTTTTTCTGCCTAAAGTCACAGGCTTATTTTTTCAAATCATTCCTATAAGTTCAGAAAAATTCCATTGCAATGTGATTGGAATTACTTTAAGTATGTACTTTAATTTTGGAAAAACATACACATTTTTCAGTTTTCAGGTTTCTCATCCACGAATCTACTCTGTCCATTTACTCTTCCTTTCTGTCCCTCAGAAGAATATCATCATTTCCCCACTGAGGTCCTGCCTCTTCTTGTTATTCCTGGATATTTGCTGCTGTAAATATTATATATTTTGGGAAATCTATTATATTTTTTAGAAAATCCATGGTATTTTTTAACTGGCTCTTAAATAATATGGAAAAAAAAAAAAAAGCTTTCAGGTTTGGTATAAGTTTAACTGGTGATTTTATTGAACTTGTACCTTAGCTTCTGAGTTTCATTCATCTTAGCCTGTTTTAGGTAGAAATCATAACCTATGCAAATAATGATTTTGCCCCTCCCTTTTAATATTAAAATCTCACTTCCTCTCCCAGAGGCGTACCCTGCCTCTCACTTCAAGGCAGGTTGAAGAGCAGTGGGCATAGTGAGCATCCATCTCATTCTCAACTGTAATGGGTCATGATGGTGGTTATAGACCTGAGTTCTATGTTTTATTAATCATATTAAGGAAGTGCATTAACATGGATGAGCACTGACATCCTGTCAAATATACTTTCAGTCTATTTGTAAGATCTTTGCAAACCTGAAGAGCTTTTATGCATGAAAAGGAATTGTCACTTCCATTGGTATGATATCTAATACCCAAGTCACTTATTTTCAAACAATTACCATTTTACAAATACTCACATAGTACTTACATAACTTGTAAGTCAAAAACATGGATTTCAGGGGTATAGGTTGAACCATATGAAATTGATATTATTGTTACTCAAAGATAGCCAAATATTGGCAGTGTCAGGTGGTTCAACTTAATAGATTTTCTCATTTAGCTTTGAACACAAGCTAAATCACTTGAACTTTTTCATAAATCTCAGACTCTCTTAAATACTTTCAATACCTTAAAAAAACAAACTCTTGATTCATCAGTCAGTGGGCTAACACTGAAAACCAACTACGTAATTGCTGCCATCAGAAATCTAAATTTATTATCTCTAGTCTGAGTTCTAATTTTGACTTCGGTTCTGATTTCTTCCTGGAGCTGCACTTGTACGGACATTCCCAGAAGAGTTAGGGCTACCTGCTCAAGCCTGAAGCATGGACTGGCATTGCTGGTGGGAGATTCGGATCCAGGGACATGAGGATGCTACTCTGGTCCTTTATTTAGTTGTCCAACGTAGCCAACAGTGTTGTTGCTCCACCTGGTCCGCTCCAGTCCCTTCCTGCCATCTTTGTCCCTCCACCCACAACGCCGCACCTTGGTTTTCTTCTAACACCCAGGCATGTGACTCTTGTACTGAGGACTGACCTCAGGTTACAGGAGCCGCTTTACCTGTAGTCCTGAAGAGCCATTAATGCCTCGACTTGGGCAGCCTTTGGCCATGACCATGTGGTACAGATATTACAAACGCCCAGCACTCCCAGATCAGGACAGCTGTGAGGTGACTCACTCCAGAGCTCCCCTGTGGGATCAGGAGAGGCCACCCTCTGCAGGACTTGGCCTGAGCTCACATCCTTGCCTGACTCCCCCCACCCTCCAGACCCCTTTTCCTGCTTCCCATACTTTTTTACTGGTGCCCTGGGAGCACGTTTTTTAATGCATCTTTTGAGCTAGAATACTGATCTTGGGGTCTGCTTCTGGGTACCCAGACCTACAGCAGACAGGCCCTCTTTTCTATAAATAGGCTTTGTTCATCACAGCAGAAACTTCCCAAACTGATCTGACCAATCAGCTATGTTTTGTTTTGTTTTCTGTGACCACAGGCTTTTCCCTCAAATGACCCTGTTTGGAGTATCTTATCTTTGTAACACAACCTAATCTCAATCTACTTTATACGTATTTGTTCTGAGTGATTACTTGTTCTGAGTCAGGCCCCATCCAATTCAGTGAAATCTAAAGTTTTTGATCAACTTGGGTCCCTGAAATAACTTTTTTGTTAATTACTCTTCTTAAACTATTGGCCTCTGGAACTATTAATGTTGCTTCTCTTTTTTGACCCTTTAATAAGATCAAGTGTATTTTAAAATCTCCAGCCTCTACTTGGTCATTACTATGTCATTGGACTCAGTTGGCGAATACTTGATTTAATATTGTTTCGGTATTCGTAAACAAGATTTGTCTGCAGTTTTCTTTCTTGTGTGGTCTCTGTCAGATTGGTGTCAGGCTTTTGCGAGCATTCAAAAAAATAAGCAGGAAGTTTACATTCTCTGTACTCTGGGAACGCACGTGACACGGTCATGGCCACAGCAGCGGGCCGAGGGAGCCACCCCTTAGAGCAGCACGATGAATGCGCCTGTGCTCAGGACTTCACTTGCATTACTGTGTTTAAGCCTCACACCCACCCGGTGAGGTATGTCCAGTTACAAGCTGAGTTTTCCTGATGAGGAAACCGAGGCTTAGCAAGGTTAAGGAAGAGCCATAGGCAGTGAGTGGCCAAGTGGGAATTCAGGCGCACACCGGCCACTCCAGGAGCTGAAGTGCATCTTCTTTGCATAAAGAGGCTTGTTTACATGTCCAGCGCAGCGTTCTGGCTGCTCCCGTGGCTCCGGGGCCGTTCCCCTCGGGAGGGCCCAGTGCTTCGTGAATGAGGTCTTTCTCATGACATCATCAGCAGTTTTTTGTGCAGGAGGTAACGGGCAAGGAAGCATTGATGAATTTGCAGAGACAGCTGCAGTTGGGCTGAACAAGGCTCTCTTCAGTATCCCAAGGATGTTGGCACACGAACCCAGCTCCCAACCAGTTCCTCCTGAAGTTAGCTTTCCTGCGGTGCCTGCATGTCTCCACGCTGGATCCTGGAAAACTGGCAGGAGCCTCACCCTTGGGTTTTCCTCTCTGAAATTAATTTGTCCCCAAGTGAACTCAACATAAAAGGAAGATTGCACATGAAAGCTTTGCCCTGAAGTGGGATTGGGAAGGTGGAAATAGCACCGTCCTCCCTGTTTTGACATTTACCTGTTGAGCATTTCACAGCTGGGTGGGGAGACGCTGGTGGCTTTGTGCTCTTGGCACAGTGAGTCTGACGAACCAGGATGTTACTGAACGATTGATTATATATATCATGTAACCAGCGGAATACTATGACACGTTCTAATTTCCTGATGTACCGAGTACAATGGGGTGATGCTGAGTTGTAGAGACAGCTATGATTTTCATGAGATAAAAGCCTCTAGTTTTGTTTTGTTTTACTCTGAATAAGCCAAAGGCTAGTTTTCTCAACACGAGGCTGAGTGAATAACATGGAACCCTCTTTTGCTTCATTTAGAATGAGGCTTGGGAAGTAACCATTAACCTATATCCTAAAGATCTATAGGGATTAATTCTCCTGCAAGTACAGAACTAAACAAATGGGAACGTGAGTGCTTAGAGAGAGGTGTAAAGGGCAGCTAGCTGAGTCATGACTAGGATCACAGTGCCATCCCTTCTCTCAGCAAATATAAATCATGTGTTCAACACGGATCAGGCGTAGGAGATGCATGAGCAAAACAGACATAAGCCCTGCCCTCAGTCTGCTTACGGTCCATTGGGGAAACAGTTCTGGATGCAGTGGATCAAGACCATGGTGAGTGGATCGCACGTGGGTGTCATTACAGATTTTCTTGAGGTGCTGTGGGAGGTTTCCGGGAAGAATAGAGATGCTGTGACTGGAGGGCATACAGACCCTGCAGGAAAGGTCAGTGTGGTGAAGATGGGGGAGCGAGTGAGCCAGGGAGAGACCAAGGTGAGGGGAGGGACAGGAGGGGCCTGGTGGCACAGGCTGTGTTCAGACCCACGGCCAGATGTCCCCACACAAGTGGCAGGGAGGTTGTGTGTGCATTTCAGCTTCTGTTTTTCCTTATTGTTGGAGCCTCCAAATAGGTTTATAAAATAACATAAGAATGTTTATGTACTTATTTATTATAAAGCTCTAGTCCAGCACTTATGTCTGAGGAAAAAAGGGCCTCCTGTTACCATTTTTCCTTACTTTAGAGTATTAGCCAAAGAAAGCTGCCCTTAATGAAAAGAGAAGCTTTTTAACTGAGACCAGAATTGTCATCACAAAAGAATCATTTACACATTTGGTTGCTGCTGATGGTCATTAGTCCAAGCTCTAAATCTGAACCTTGTCCTAGTAGGAGGGAAGCTCAGGCTCTGAAAGACCTAAAACGTTACATTTTACAGGTGGGACAAGCCCCCGGGAAAGGAAATGGTGTATTGAATGTCACAAAGCCACATGCATATCAATTTTTTGATTCTTGTTTCGGAAAACCAAAGCTGGGTTCAGAATAGTTCCTTTTTTCTTCGGCCTCTCTGAAAGTGGAGCTTGGTGCAGGAGATCGCTGAGACTCCCAGCTCCGGTTTCCAGGCTTGGGATTACGATGTGTGTTCCCTGAAATGCTCTACCTGCGCTCCCCATTGGCTCCCGTCCAGCTCCAGTGTGCAATATTAGTTTTGGCTTTGGGAAATAAGGCCTCTTTTACTTGGCTGAAAGTATACGGCAACCATTTTATTTTGCTTGCGCCTCACGAATTAATTGGGCAACGAGGGGAAAGAGTATGCACACTGGGCATCTGGGCTTTTTTAAAAGCCACAATCCACTCAGCTTTCTAGAATCCAGCTTGCTCTTTGGGAAGGAAGGAGTGTGTTCTAGCAGGGCCAGGCCTCATGGGGACTTTGGGCTGGAAGCAGCAGAAAATGAAAAGGTTGACTGATAGTCCAACAGTTTCCATGGGGTGGGCTTGACGTTGGGGGTAAAATGGGAATGCAGGTTGGAAGTGAGGCCAGAGGAAGTTTGGTTTCGCAGAACAAGAACCCAGGCAGGTGAATCTCTTACATTCTTGCTTCCCTCCCCCCTGCACACATACTGGCCTGCTCCAGAAGAGCCACTTGTCCTTGCGTATCTTGCCCGTGAGCCCTTTGAGCTGTCGGGAGGACTCTTCCCTGTGAGCTCCCTCGGGAAATCTTCCTCTCGGCCTCGGTTGGACTGCTGGGCTTTTTGATTCAACTTTTTCCCAAAGTGATGTTTTTCAGACCATTCCTTTCCCTATGACCTACTAACCACAGGCAAATGGTGTCTGCCATTTGCCAAGCCTGAAATGAGGGTGTGGGTGCAGGTGGTCTATTGGAGCAGGGTCCCAGGGAACAGGAAGGAGGGAAGAAAAGCCCACATGAGTGTGTGTTTTTAGGTCACCGCTGCACCTTTGAGAGGTGTCAAGAAAGTCACTCAGAAACCTCTGTTAGAGGACACGAGACGGCATTCATTCCCCAGCTCCCGCTCCCAGTCAGTTGCGGGCTGCCTCTGAAGGAGTAGATTGTCCTGCCTGGCAAGGGTGCGGGTGAGTGTGAGCACCCACGGAACCGTCTGCCGTGCCGGAGCTGAGATCAGAGCTGGGCCAGGAGCAAAAGACACACAGGTCTGAGGCATATGCTAAACCCGTTTCTAACCCCAATCCCAACCCAAGCTCCTAGAACCTGAGCTCAGCCCCTCACTGCCTTCTTCCTTTTGAGCAAACGCATTGGTCAGCTCTCCTCCTCAGTTTCCTGAGATTTTCCATGAGCCCACATGGAAGACAGTCTGCATTCTAACTAGAGCTAAACAGGTAGGACTTTGTGTTTTGGAGGGAGATGGGTGGGGTTTGAATCGAGACCTTGGCTCTTCCTGATCGCTATGCTGGACACTGGATATAAATTAAGGCCCATGTAAATGGGAAAATGTCTGAAAAGTTTTGACATTTAAACCGTACTGTGCCAGAAACCTTATTTTGAGCTAAACAAATAAAATCCAGACTTTAGGGAAGGTAAATAAGAAATTGATTCCTTTAACCTCAGACTCCTTCTGTTTACAAAAAGATTAATACTGAAAAATTTATAAACATCTTGACAGAGGTCAGTGCAATTCAAATAAAAAGTTAAATATGCTTCAACAATTTACAGATACTTAGTTAAGGAACAGTCTTATCAGTGAGTTATCTACTGTTTAAATGGGATCTTGGGGAGTGGCTGCACCTTCAGCAGGTGAGGAAAACCATGTGTTTGAAGGAGTTTACGAAACCCCGTCCTCATGGCCACCCCTTCCTGAGTGTTGGCCGGGTAGGACCGAGGTAACTCACAGGGACCCTCATTTACTCTTCACAGCAACTCTGTACCCGTCACCGTAACAGACCACTGCCAGATTAATGGCCCAGTACAGCAACCATCTAATGTTGGCTGGGCAGTGGTCCTTCCACTCCAGGCCGGGCTCCTGCCCTCATGCAGGCATCTGTGGTGAGCTGGCAGGCCCACAGGACCCCAGGGTCCGGGGCAGTGGGAGCAACAGCTCTGTGGTCCTGTCCTCCAGCACCCCGGCCCCAGCTCATGCACGTGGGCTCCAGGAGAGCCAGCGGAAGCTCCCAGGCCTCGGGGACAGGCAGAGCATCACTTCTGCTGCTTTGTGTCAGTCGGAGCAAGTGGTGTGTCCTGCCCAGACTCAAGGTGGAGCAAAGAAGTCCACCTTGTGCTGGGGGCAGCCGCAGGGAGACAGGACATAGGGACGGGTGGAGGGAGGTGTCATTGTCTTCACTTCTCACCCTTAGCTCGAGAATCCTACAGGGAGGAGGCAGAGCACACCTTCGGGAGGCTTTGGAAAGTCTGGAGCAGAGCTGGAGAATCCAGTGTTTCTAAAGCGTACTCTCAGGGTGAACCTGACACCAGGATGGGGAAAGGATCCCGTCGGACTCTTTCTTGTCATAGAGAACATCGAGTACAGCGTTGTACTTACCGCTCTGGCTTGATTTTCACAAAGACTCGGCAGAGCCCTGCGAGGGAGAGGAACACACCCCGTGTGGGAGGGGGACGCTGTCGGGCACAGTCACAGCTGTCGTCTCAGGGAGCACCCCTGCTAACCCTGCGGCGATGGAATGATCATCTCCATTTCACTGAGTGCCAGACCCAGCTCAGGAAGATGGCGGTTTGCTCCAAGTCACAAAGCCAGCAAGTGGCAGCGCTGGGACTCGAACCCCCATCTGCCTGATGGCAAAGCTTTTCCGTTGCCATCCTGCCTCACAGTTGAGGACAGGGCCTGATCCCTGACATTAGGGAACTGACAGGAAGTAAATATTGTGTCCCCCCACCCCACCACACGTCCCGCCCAAAATAGAGAATGATGAAAAGTAGGGTTTGAGGATGAGCTCCTGAGTGTAGTTCAGGTGGGAGGAGGGTGAGCAGGGCTCTCACCTGGACCCTGAACAGAGTCATTCTGGCTTCAGAGTGTCTTCCAAAAGGGATTCTGAAGCCTGAACATCAGAGCTGGGGTGATGATATAGTCTATCAAACTGGGACACTTCAAGGACTTACTGGGAGCATTATTAGTTATTAGCCCCAGGAAAACAGGCATAAATTGGGACTGTCCCAGGCAAATGGGATGCATAGTCACCCTACTAATGGCCAAAATACAAGGAAGGCTTGGTGACTGTGCAGGCTCCCTGGAGTGGACACAGGGCAAGACTCTGGCCTTGGAGCCAGACGAGGTGGGCCTTTGTGTGCCTCCCACCCCCACTATCTGACTCTGGGTCTCTGCACAGCAGCCCTGACGATGCCTAGTCATCTATTGTTGTGCAGCAAATTACTGCAAAACCTAGGAGCTTCAAACAGCAAACAGTCAATATCCTTCACAGTGGGCCAGGAATTCGGGGTGTTTCTAGCTCAGGGCCTCTCACGAGGGCGCAGTCAGGATGTTGGCTAGGGGTACAGTTATCTAAGACTTGACTGGGCCTGGAGGATCTGCTTCTAAGGTAGCTTCTCACGTGGCTGGTGGATTGGAGGTGGCGGTTGGCAGGAGGCCTCAGGTCTTCCACACGAGGGCCCCTCTAGCAGATTGTCTGAGTGTCCTTACAACATGGCAGCTGACTTTCCCCAATGGGAACCAGGCAGCTCATGACCCTCTCTCAGAAGTCACACAGAATCACTTCCACCACATTCTGGTACTTGGAAGGGAGTCCATAAATCTGGCCCACATTGGGGGGCAGGGGACTGAGGCTCCACCTCTTGAAGGGAGGAGGGTCAAATAATTTATGGACATATTTGAAAACCACTGTTCCTATTCAGGATGCATGTTCCAGACTTATAATTTAGGTACTATCTGTAAGGTTCCTGCAGCAGTACCCAGCATTCATTAAAATCAAAGATTCTTAGCTCTCCAGGGTCTAGCAGCAGCATTCCCAAATGATGATGGACAAAGACAGGGTTCGAGATCCAGTAAGTCTCGGCATGCCTGCCAGGCATGAATGAACCTGAGTCACTTTTACATCTAGGTCTGAGGAAATTAAGTCAGCTCTGAGGCTTCTTCAGATATAGGTCATTCGTCTGTGGGACCAGGTAGCCAGAGGACTCCATCTCAGTGTGGACTTTAACACATGTGCCCCTAAACCCCTCTGATGAGCACCCCCAATCCCTCTTTGGTGCATGGGGCCATCATGGCTGAGTGTCCTCCCCTCTTAGGGGCGGTGGGCCCCAGAACCTGGGTGGGCACCCAGGCCTACTCTGCTTCTGTTCTCCAGCCCACCCTCTGCTAGGCCCTTTCAAGGGCTTTTATTTAATTTGCTTCCCAGAACACTGGGAGATAAGTATTTATACCTGTTTTAACCCTTTTCGTGGCAAGCAATGAAAACTCATCCCAAAGTGGCTTGGGTGAGAAAACAATTTCTTGTTTTGCAAACTGAAAAAAACCTAGGGTTGGCTTTAGCCACAGCTTATTGTAGGGCCTCAGAAAGTTGTCACAGTGTCTCTCCATCTGTCAGCTTCTCTTTCTCATTTTGGCTCATTCCTTAGGCTGTCCCCTTGGGGTGGCAACATGGCTGCCAAGCCGCGGTGAATGAGCAGTCTCATGGCATAAAAGTCCTCGCAAAAGTTTCATTGAGTCTCATTGGTCTAATTGCCTTAAGCCTGGGTCACATGCCCCACCTCTTAGGGGAGTGGGAGTGGGGATGGAGTGCCACCCACAGCTCCTGGGCTGAATATGGGGAGGAGATGGCTCCCCAGAAGGAATTGTGATGGGTCCTCACAGAGCTGGAGGACAACATTGTTATCCTCATTTACCAGTGCAGAAATCGGGCTCAGCACAGGCAAGGAGCTTGGCCATAGTCTCACAGCTAACAGTTGTTGTAGGGATCCTACTTCTCCTGCTCATGTTGACGAAGGAAGAGGTTCTCTCTCTACCTCAGCCTTGACTCGTAAGTGCTCTGTGGCCATCTTAAGTGTCCACTTAAAACTCTAGGACATGACCAATGGTTCTAGAAGTGACTGGGTTAAAATGCCCTTGGTGGATCGTGGCATTGGATGATACCCGCAGAGGGAAGGAACCAGAATTTCCAGTTAGGAAAACCCCTCTCAGAAACCCTTGGAAGAACTAGGAGCTTTTGTTGTCTCCAGGTCCATGTGATTTTTCCTTTTGCTTTTTAGTGCTAATTGTTAAGATTCAAACACAGAATTCTTCTCCCACGTGTCACTTCTCAGAAGTTAAAAATTCATCTGCTGAGGAGATGCAGAGTTGGTGCTCACAACAGAGGGGACTCCCTCCTCCACATCCCCCTGTCTAGAAGGTTCCAGTTGAAAGGACTGCCTTTTGTCTTCAAATACAGAGGAGGGCAGTGGACTGAGCCACAGATGGAGGAGGGAGGAAGGCCTCAAGAAGACAAGAAACAAGCTCTCTCCCCAAATAAGCAGAAAGCCTGAGCTGTGAAACCCAGATTGTTGGCACTGGGGAAGGGCCCAGGGGTGCTTCCCTCATGAGGTCATTGGAACATGGCAGGAAACCTGAATCTTGTGCCAAAGAAAACTCTCTGTGCCCTTCGTAAAAAGCCTGCCGAGCTCTCTTCACCAGGGGGCAGCGGCTGGAGACTCACGAATGGGCCCATTGGCTGCCAGCAAGCCATCTCCTGGCCATTTCTGAAGGCCTGGGGCCGCTCTCCTTGCAGGCACACTGCTGTTTCTGTCTGCTCTAAGGGCAAGCCGTGGATCCTCCAGGCCGTTGAGATACCAGCCGACCCTCGTAGTTCTGGTTGGGAAACCCCACGCAGACCGGAGTCTGCTTCGTGGTCTGAAATGCTACATATGAAATGTTTCCTTCCCCGGCAGAAACAGCACATGGGGTCCCAGGCCGCCCCTATGCAGCCTGCTCAGTGCGGGTCATGTCTGAGACAGGATGGCCACCATCCAGACGGTCACAAGGAAACAGCTCGGGGTAGAGGAAATGGAGGCACTGTGTACCCCCCGCTTTAGCCACCAAATAGCTGCACACATTATGGCAGGTCATCCAACTTCCCGGGGCCTCGTTTTCCTCACCTGGAAAGTGGGGATTATGAGACCCACCTCACAGTGTCAGGCTTAAATAAGATGGCGCTTCAAGGTCCCAAAATGAGAAGACACTCAGTAAATGTTTATTCTCTCCTCCCCTTCTGTTCTCTTCAGCACTTCTTCACCATAGCACCATTACATTACTCTTCTATTTGTTGCAGGGGTCCGGGGGTCAGAGGCAATGAGGAGGAAGGTGACATGGGGCATCCCAGTGACTATGGAAGGCCTGTGAAGGGCTCCCTCACACCAGCAGCCCCACGGGGGCCCCACAGACTTCATAGCATCCCTGGAAGGGGCCGCCTCAGATGTCCACTGGCTCAGCAGACCAAATCCTACTCCATCTTCCAAGGCTGTCCTCCAGTGGGGGTCTTGCCCGGGGCCAGTGTTTCTGAGAATCCAGATTGGTGCTTCTCCAAGCATGGTCTCCTGACACAGCATCCACACCACCTGAGACCTGATGAGGAAAGCACATTCACAGGCTGGTCCCCTGTGACTCGGAAGTGCTGGGGGTGAGTCCCAGCAGTGTGCATCTGATGGCGACAGAGTTTGAGAACCTCTGTGCTGTAGGCAGGTTATCACAGAGCAAAGGAAGGAAAACCCGTGCGCCCTGCGCCCTGAAGGCCCCTTTGCAGACCAGTGTGTGTGAGGCGGTAGGGGCCCTGGGGTTAGGCTGCTCGCTCCCATGCAGCTGCCATGAGACCTTGGACCAGTTCCTTCACCCTCCCTGGGCCTCTGGATCCTCATCTGCAAAGTGGATGATCTAATACCTCATAGGGTTGTTGAGAAGCATAAATCTGTCCATCCTAGCAAAGTGCTTAGCACAGTGTCTGCCATGTGACCAGAGTTCAGTACACGTTAATTCTGTCTCCTGTTTTTCAGGCAGCCCAGCCAGGTGGAGGGTCATATTTCTGGGAGGGGCTTTGAACAGCTTAGGATTTGCCAGCCAATGTAGACGGCAGTGCAAAGGAAACACGTGAAGAGTCCCTCGAGAGAGCCGAGGAGCAACCACCACCATGATATGATGGCAGCCGCCATAGTGACTTGCTAAATCCTTGTAGCAAGGCTGTGGGGTAGAAATGACTATCTGTGTTTTTACAGAGGCACTTAAGGCACCACTGGGTAAGAGGTCAAACTATGACTTGAACCCAAGTCAGTTTGAAAAAAACCATTGCACAATCACAAGCCGAGAAGTTTCCAGGGTCCCGGGTCCTTCCCCTGGGAAGCTCTGTAAAGAGGAGAGTGGCTTTAACCTGCTGTTCAGGGTCCCTGCCTGGAGCCTGGTGCGGACGGGATGGGAGGCCTCCTTCCCAAAGTGGACAAAGAGAAGACGCTCAGGAGCAATAATTAAATGAGTTCACGTTTACGAGGCACTTAAGTGGATTAAAATCGACACGTGAGTCATGTAAGTCTGTCTGCACTGCCCTCTTAGCTTGCACCCTTCATGTTTGGGGGGTGGAATTCTTTGTTTTAAAAGACCCTGGTTTGCTTAGAACTGGCATTCCCAGTAAAGCAGCCCTGCTCGGCATCGTGCATTGGAGAGAATGAGAGGTTTTCTAAGACCTGGGAGGCCATTTGCTCAAAGCCTGAAGTGCTCCCACTGGTGCCAGGTTGGCATCCCCGAGCTGGGGCACAGAGAGAGGAGGGAAGCTGGGTGTGTCTCTGACGGTCTCGAAGTTCCCTAGAATGAAATCCTGAGATAAGACATCACGTGAAAGTAATTTACGAGGAAGTGTTTCCAGGAGAGACCAGTAGGGAAGTGGAAAAGGACGCCAAGCAAAGGTATATCACAGTTCTCAGGGGGCGAGAAAGATTAGGTGGGTAACTTTGGCACAAAGTACAGGTCACTTCTCTGTGCTTCCCAGTCAGGGACAAGGGCTCTTGGGTAAGGGGTCCCCCAAGGGGGTGTGAGTTCCCAAGCATTTCCATCTCTCCACGTTCACAAACAGGTGCTGGCAGCTGGAAATCACTGCGCATAGCCACATGGGAAGACAGGCATGGGGTGTGGAGGGGGCACTGCCTCCTTCCATGCCCTGCTGTGAGCAGGGTGGTGTGTGGTCAGTCTAGCCATCAGAAGCTGCACTAAAAACCAGTGTGGAAAGCAAGACAAATGAAAACATCGTCAAAGGGAGACTAAAGAATGAGCAAAACCGCCTGTGAGGGAGACACCCAGCAAATGACAGAGGGAGACACACAGAGTGCTGATCAGTCCATTCCGTCTGCAGCGCCAGGGCATGGGAAACCATGAAGAAGCCAGTCCGTTCATGTGTGCCCTGCAACCAAGCCAGCCTCTGACATCCAACAAGTTCAGAACATACTGGCTCTTAGGCAGTGTTATGAACCTGCAGCTCATCCTTTTTTTTTTTTTCCAAGAACCAGGAAGAATCCGAAGATCTTTCACAAACAACTGTAGCAAGATTGAATTTAAAACCTAGCCATGAAAACAACCAAAGGCAATGCTTACGCTTTGTGTGAGTCAGTTTACGTAAGTGGCCAATTAACTGAAAATGTTAAAACCAAATATAGAGAAAACCAACTACAATCCTAGGAAACCCAGTCCATCTCCCTTGAAAATACAAAAAGGACACATAACCTTTTAGTTACAGTAGTGGGTCCTTCTCAATTCAGTGCTGTAAAACGGACTTGCTCTTGTTCTGACTGTGGTATTGAGCCTTGAGGTTCTTGGCATCAGGCTTTTCCTTGGAAGGTGTGCAGTCCTGAGATACAGCCTGTGTTCCCCTCTCTGTCCTTCCCATGGGCATCTCCAACAGCTGGAGCCTGCAGCTGGTGTATGTCGCTCTGTTCACCAAGGCAGTCACTCTGCGTCTGGCACGGAGCGGGAAAGCTTGCTTCGGACCTCCATGCCTAGCACATGAGATTAGTCTACTCATACCTGTTGAGTAAATTAATAGCAGAGCACAGGTCCTGCAGGGATCCATCCTCTGCCTTTTAGTCTGTTAGATACAGTTCTGAATAAGGGGGCCCTCAGCTAGATCTTGCCATGTTACGAATAATATTTTTTGTTGTCATTTCATAATAGCATTTGACCTATGTGTCTTAGCTTTTCTTATACACAGAGCTCCATGTCAGCCCGCTGAGCGCACCCCACCCAGGCAGTCATCACACCCGGGTCTACAGGGATGTTTCCTCAGCAGCCGGGTCCTTCTCCCTCCCCACAGGCTGGGAGCACCACCCAGGAGACAACAGGGCCTGCTTATAAAAGCAGTGAAGGACATCGAGGCTGCCCACGAAATAATTATTAAATGAGAGAATGGATGTAAGGACATAACAGAAAACATGCGTATCTCATACGTACGAATTATGCTATAGGAGCTGTTTCCCATTTGAGGCAAAATAAGAAACACTTGTTGAATGAATGGATGGGCTTCCTTGGGGGGGCAGTGGGAGGCCAGCACCCATGTTGGAGCTGGCCACGGTCTTTCCCGTTCTTCTCTCTTTGTCACTGCCCTGAGGGCATGGGGGGCAGGGCAATGGTCTGTGAGGCTCCCATCCTGGGCAGGGGAGGGCATAATGACAGGTATCCTGTCCTCACGGGAGTTAGAACCCAGGGAAGGCACCTTTTTTCCTTCAGGCTAGCTCTCAATCTCTTCACCTCCCTAACGGCAGTGACTGTCCTCGCCCTTGGGGTCAGTGTTTCAAAAGCTGACATAGAACACTTGCTCCACGTGACTCAAAATCCAGATCTTCTGACCCCTCTTCTGCTCTTAAGAATCCCACTCGGAAGGGTAGGGCCCGCAATCGGCATCTTTAACAAGGATCATGACGTAATCTAACCTTTGAGGGCTCTTAACTTGAGTGCACGCTGGAACCACCCAGGGAGCTTTCAGCAAATGCTTGCCCATGCTGTGTGCTATGATTCAGTGGGTCTAGGCAGGGCTTCCATCTGGGTCTTTTTTAGAAAGCTTTGCACACAGACATGGTCTTTTCTGGCACATCATACAAATCAGAGAGAAGTGCCCCCTCTGGTGGTCCCCAGCCTCTTGGCCAGGAGCAGGACTTGGGGAGAGCAGTCTGGGCTGGAGTTCAGCTCCTCTCCCCACAGCCAGGTCTCTTGTGCAGTAAACAGCCTACACAGCTGTGCACGGTATCTCTGGCCCCAGCCGGCTCCAGTGCACACTCCAGTTAGAAATTAGTGAAGGGTGTTGATTGGTAATAACCTCTGAATGTCTTTAAGTAAAAGTGAACCAAGGAGTGTGTTAAGATTCACTCGGAGTAGCTTATAGAACAGACTGGGGACCAGCTGAGAGTAGGGCATCCACTAAGAGGTGGTTTTGTGCTGACCTGGGTGGGAGGAGGTTAGAGCTGATATGTTGTGGCAGCAAGAAAAGAAAAAGGAGGGAGGAATCCTTCTAAAAGAAGATGCTGGTTCTTTAAGGAGAGTCCTGAGGTGTGTCCAAAGGTAGCCAAGCAGATAGGCACCAACCTGAGGGAAGAAATGAGTAGGCGGCTGCCCCCAGAGATAGGCCTCCATGAGGCCCCAGCGTGCTGTGTGGAGACACAGTACTCGGGGAGAGGTCCTCTCTGAGGCCCTGTCTCTTCGTCTGTGGCCAAGGCAAGTTCATCAGTAGCTGCCTCTGTCCCGGGTCCACAGTTCCCCACCCCAACTGCTTGTGGAGATGGGAGAGGACAGGGGACTACTGTCCATGTCCTTTTGTATCCCCTCCACCCACCCTGGAGACCACCTGTGCCAGTTCCTCTGCAGGCCGAGGCCTGCCTGTGTCTCTCTGCTTGGGGCTTTCTTGGCCACAGGCGTGCGCTATAGTCAAGTACCGAGGGGCTGGAAACACAGGACAGTTGGTGTTTCTAGAACAACTCAACCAAGGACAGGTGGATATGGAAGGATAGATGCCCCAGCTTTCTCACCCACCGGTGGCATACCTGCCCACTCCTTCATGGAGTGGCCAGAGGTCACCCCCTTGTCCCAGAGTCCGCTTTCAGGGGAACCTAGATAAGGGACATGTGAACGGGCAGATCTCCAGCTCCGGAAAAGTATGTCCTCACACATACAGTAGCCCTCAAATAGCATCAGCAGTATACCTATTTTTCTGGAGGGTAGAGAGCATAAGGAAGGTGGTCTCCATGGGTTGACAGCCTGTCTCCCAAGCCGATGGGCTCAGTGATGTAGAGCAGTGATTCTCAAATGGTCATGATCACAGAGGCTACCTGGACATCTTGTTAAAATACAGACTCTAATTCAGCAGGTCTGGGGTGGGACCTGAGAGTCTGCATTTCTAGCATGCTCCCAAGTGAGGCTGGCGCTGTAGGCCCAAGGACTACACTTTGAGTAGCAAGGCCCTTAGGGACAAAATCCTTTGGAAACAAGTTTTGAGTGGGCAGGAGTGTAAGTGGGTTTGTAGGCGGGGTAAAATTCTTCACTGTGAGTACATTTCTAACCAAGATTCCTGGCCGGGATTTTAATAAGTACCCCTCAAACACTTGACTCCTACAAAACCTTTTCATCCAAACACTGCTCATAAATTGTTTTTATGCCGTGATGTTAAATTCTTTCCTGTCCTTTTGGGAGAGGTTTCCACCTTGTTGATTTTCCAGTCAGCCTGTAGGGAAAAGGAAAAGAGCGATAGAAAATCAAAATAATTTGATTTGTGAGATAGAATGCAACATTGAATTCTTAGCTGGCTGATTAAGAATTGGCAAGTTCTGGGAAATATTTTTTTTTAATCTAAGAAGAGAAACCATGTTTTAAAAGATCCAAGAATAAGACATTGCCTCTATTTAACAGGAGGACAAACTTCCTAGGTGAAAATCAAATAATTTCTTCTTCAGCCTTAGAAGACATGGCTTACTGGTCTCTTCATTTGGGGCTTTTCAGTAAGAGCTGGTTGATTTCTTTGTATTTGTTTGTTTATATTCTCAAGTTCGTATCCCTGTGGTCCCAAAGGGAGCAATCACCAGCACTGGGGGAGGTGTTTTTATTTGTCTGCACTTTCGGAAAATATAGAGATTAGCTCTAAACAGGGTTGATGTAATGCACCAAGAAGGGAATGTTACAGGAATAAGTCCATTCAACTCATTTCTAATTCATACTGGCTTTTAAAATGTAGTATTTTTACTCATTTTAAAACTTTCAGAACACTTTTTTTCTAAGACCGTGAGTTGCTGACTCACGGTCGAGTGGGGCCAATAAACGAGGACTGTTGGGGAGAAGACTCGCCTTTGATCAGATAATTGCTTCTTCTGTGCCTGCCTGTGATCGGTTCAGAGTGGCTTAACGTGCACTCACCAAATTCTGATACTCGGCGTCACAGGGGAATTTTGCTCTAACAGTTTAGTGGTTCATCCATCTCAAACATCTGTCCTGACTGTAGTTCCTACTTGCTTCACTTTTTTAAGCATGGAAAGAACAAACCCAGCATAGTCTGGGCCTTGGCTTCCAAACGGGGTTTTGACAAAATTTAAGAAAGGAACTTGCTTTGTAGTGCTTTCTTGGCCCGATTCCTCCAAATCCCCCATGTGTGTGGGTGATCATCTCTGGTTCCCTCGGACTGCTCCGCTGCAGCACCTATCTGGCAGGAGGTCTGTAACCACTGACCCAGCCTTGCCAGGCTATCAGCCGTATTGGGCATCCGTATTAGACTCACCATATGTTCTAAGTTACATAAAGGCTGCTCTTGGTTCATTGAGTGATGTTCCCCACCTTTCAGGCTTAGTTTCCATGGATTCTTTTGGTGGAGGAGGGAAAAGGGGACTTTGTCTGTTCCTTGTTTGGTTTCCCCATCCCAAGCCCCTTCTGATCCATTCTTACGTTGCCAGCTAGAAACCCCTGGGCAAGTGATATAATTACTTTGTGTTCCAGTTTCCTCCTTATAAAAGGGCTTCAAAAGGGAAGGTACCACCCAGAGGAGCTACCTGGCACGTAGTGAGCCATTACCGAGTAGGGGCCATCTGTGTATTCCATCCTTAGAGACATCAGCACTAGCAGGCCAACAAAGTCTTAGAGGGCAGATGTTATGACTTCATTTGACAGGTAAGGAAATGGAGGCTTAAGGAAAGAATGGTTGGCCTGACGACACATAGCTGTTGCAGACCTGAGCCAGTAATTAAAGCTGGGACGCTAACTTGTGCACTTTCTATGCTGTAAGCTCATGTGGTTTTCTTCATGGGGAGGAATTTCATGGACCCTGTCCCAAAGGTTTCCCCTCCGGGAATGGGACTGTTTTTTCTGGTGAGGTTCAGGCTGACTCACGGTCGAGTGGGGCCAATAAAGTATTTCCTGGGAATGAAATATCTTTCTGTTCTCCCTGGGCCAGCTTATTGGGGACCCCTGCTCACCTCTGACTCCTCAGTTGATTAGAGAATTGGGGATAAAGTGCTTCCAAAATTTACCCGAATTCTGTATTCACTGAGTAAACATGGAGGCTTCTCTTACCAGCTCATAGGGGTCACACCTCTAGTGCCTAGATGAAGGAAGGGGGTCTTAGATGAACACCAAATTGCCAGACATGGGGACATGTGTGTCCTCTTCATTTTGACAAACCCATGAGGAAGCTAAAAAATGAGAAGTCAAATTTCAAACTTTTCCTGGCGCTGAGCCCTTGCCGGATTTTGCAGATTTGTTGCTCCCAAAGAGCACTGTGTTGGTGGTCAAATAAAGCGCACTCCAGAATGAAATCAAACGCTGTGTGATTGGGAGGAACAAGTCCAAAGGCCAACGGGGCTCCCTTACTTCATTATCTGATTCTTCTTGTCAACCACTGCACGTTACGAACAGGGCTGGGGCTTGGCTCCACTGGCCACACTCCCGGGCCTGGGAGAGCTGAAGTATGTCTGGAAAAGAGGGGGCCTTTGCCAAGGCAAGCATCTCCCATGCCAGGCAGACCAGCAAATGAGCTGCTTCTTGCAGTCCCTTCATCCGAATCCTCGACCAGCCAAGGCCCATTCATTTAATAAGCGCAAACTCAGGAGCTACTAAGTGCCAGGCTCCGTGCCAGGCACTGAGGATACAGAGGTGAATGTGCCTAAATCAAGCATGCTTTTCATCACATGTTCGAGAAAATGTTCATTGATGTTTTCCTGATCCTAAGAGTAATGTGTGTCAGTTAAAAAGAAATTAATTTCATTTAAATTGAATCACTCCATCTCCAGGGAGAAGCCCTGATAGCATTGTATGGTATTAGAGATCCTTGTTAGCCAAGGAAAGCGAGACTGAGAAAAAGTCCAGTTATGTGAATCTTCTTAGAATAAGATCCAAAATTTCATAGTAAAAAATTTTTTTTAAGATTTGATTGGGACATTTACTTGAAATATGGAAATAAGTTTATATTATCTTACATTTAACAGCTCTTGTAACATTGGAATTATAATGTCAAAGATCTCTTAGACCCAAGACAAAAGCTTATTTGCTTTATTAGCATCTTTTTTTTTTAAAGATTTTATTTATTTATTTGTCAGAGAGAGAGAGAAAGAGAGAGAGAGCACAAGTAGGCAGAGCTGCAGGCAGAGGGAGAGGGAGAAGCAGGCTCCCTGTCGAGCAGGGAGCCAGACATGGGGCTCAATACAGGACCCTGGGCTCATGACCCAAGCCAAAGGCAGAGGCTTAACGAACTAAGCCATTCAGGTGCTTGCAAAAGGTCATTTTTACAAAGGCATATTTTTTCCAAAGGCTTCTCTTGATCTTTTTTATTTAAATCCTTATCTTTGGAAGCATCTTAAAGTGTTATCATCCAGGGATATTTATCAGATAAGTGATCTAACTCAGCCAGATCCAGATTTATCAGTGGCTTTGTGTGGCTTGAGCAGTTTTCCATCCTCACTTTCATTGATTTCATGGAAGTCTGCTTCTTTTGCAGCAAGGTCTTAGTTTCCCTCTGCAGTAGATTGTACTGTATTTGAATTGGGTAATCAGAAGTCTGTTCACTGGTCCGTGTTCCCAGTCAGCTGAGAGCCGATCATCATAAGTCTTGCAACAATGATAAAGTTGCATTCTCTAACCTAAACTCAGGATAGGCAATGATTGGGACATGGGAAAAGGCAGAGCCAAGGAGACGCCTGATGTCTGGAACCTCTCCCACATACTTCCTGGTGGGCACCAAGTGTCTGGCAGAAGTAATAGGCAACCCCCAAGAGATCACTATTTTGAAGCCTCACTGGGTCTCTCTGTGCCTTCAAGGTTGCCTGCCTGGCTGCCAAGGGTGTGAATGGCTCCATAATGAGCCTGTTTTTTAGTTATGCCCTGGGCTTGGTGTGAAACCCGAACGAAGAGGATGTTGATGCTGCTTTGGGGTAAATTGCTCCCCTGATGGGCCTGGCTATCCAGATTTCATAAACTACAGTTAGATAAGCTTTCTCTTGGTTAGTGTGAATTTAAAAAAGATTTATTAGCATGTGATGTTCCCCTTCCACTGTCGTTCCTCACCTGGGAGCAAACGCCCTGTCCTTTCCAGTAGCTCTCAGTGCCGGGAGCCTCAGCTATAAAGAGTGTTGTAGGAGGTCAGGTTCACCAGAAGCAGAACCTGAGATGGGGATTTCCGTGCAAGCAGCTTACTAGGGAAATGCTCTGGAAGGAAGAGGAGTGAAGGGAGCAGAAGGGGGCAGAGGAAGGAACCCAACAGATGTGCTGTCAGCTGGAGGCTGCCTCAGCCTAATCCCACAGGGGCTCTGGAACCTAAACCTCACTACAGAGCCAGTCTTACCTGGAGGCAAAGGGATGTCGATCCAAGAATGTCAAACCTCAGAATGCTTCTGAGGGTGGGTGTTGTAACCCTCCCCCTCCCACCCCAGGCAAAGCGGCTCCCATTCAGCTGGGGGCTTTTAAACCCATGTGGTAAAGGGGTTCTAGGACCAGCACCCACACCATCCACACAGGGAACCGTAGTGTTTGCTTACCTCACAACTATAGTAGGAGAGTGGAGCACAGGAATAAATAACCCCAGGAGGACTGTATCGGTGCTGACAGGCGGCAGAAGGGTGATGCCCGACATCCTTTCCTATAGCACCACCAGGAGTGTGTGAGTCATGAATCGTCCACTGAGCACTCTCTATCCTAGAGAGATCTGTGGTTTTTGCTCTCTCTGCCTAGCCCCACCAAGGTCCAACCAGAATTCTGCAATCTCTAGTAGACTATTTAGGGTGGCAGAGAGACTCGGAATAATGCAATAAATGCTGGCTTGTGCATTATTTTCTAGCATTTTGGAATTAACAGAAAGAAGTAATTTCAGCAGCTCTTGACTAATCAAAAGCAGTCTGAAGCCAAAGCCAAGTAACCTGAGGTCCTCTCAAATTCCAGAGCAAATTTTTGAAGTCACAGTCATTCCTTCACACCCACGCAAAAACTAAAAAAGTCTTCAGAGCAATGAATCTTTACTTCAAGAACGGATAGACCTTTGACTTGAATGGAAAACCTCTCTCCTGGTTTGAAAGGGATTTCCAGTGAGGTATGGAACTTCACAAAGGGAGTTTAGAACTAAGTTGAGAACTCATGTAATTTATATATATGCTGGGACGTTCTTGAGAGTAATTGTATCCCATGACGGATGTGAAACAGAGCCAGCGTCACCTAGGCTTGGGCTCGCTGCCCCTGATGCCCACAAGCTGATTAGCTAGGATTTAGAGGAGCTTCTCCTCGGGCCAGTTGTGGACATTGCTTCTGCAGGGAGGAGCAAGAGGAAGGAGATGGGAACAAAGCCCCCACAGTGAATCATTAGGACCAGTCTTTGGGACATGCAGGTCCTGAGACAGCATTTGAGAAGTTATCCTCTGGTTTCCTTATTGAAATTGATGATGCATATCCTCTAGGTTCCAAGAGCAGCCCCTCACACTTCCGTGTAAATGTCTGTTTATCTGCTGGGAGGTCTCTTCTTTCTAAGCTATGAGCTCTTCAAGGATGGGGACTAACATCTTTCAGACCTGTGCCCTTCACGCTGATCGGAGTAGGTGATATGCTGACTCAGTTACCCCATAGAAGCTCAGGGTCCATTCTGAATCCTGTGCCGCTTCCACACTATGTGTGTGAACTTGGCACCCAGGAGGATTTGGGGCCAAGATGCATGAAGTAAGCCTTGGAAGGAGGACTGAGGAAAAGTATTCCTGATAGTGGGAACAACTTTAGAGTCCACCAAGAATGACCTTGGGGAAGGTACATGACCTCATTGAACTTTGATGTCCTGGCTTCTAGATACTCAGCAAGTGCTAGTTCTGTGGCTTCTCCTTCTCCAAAATCTGCAACATGGAAGTCTTGATTTGGCTTCAGTAACTTGGAACCTGTGGGTTATGAAGAGCCTCCTGGCTTTCCTTTGACCTTGGTTGTAGACCACGTGTCCAGGTAGAAAGGCAGCAGTCCCCCACGACCCCTGTCCTGGTTTCTCGTGCCGCTGTATGTAGAGTCCAGCCTCAGCAGGCTACACTAGGAGACCTCTCCTTGCTCTTGTACCTGGGAAGGCTTGCAGGGGACCAGCTCAGCCCTCACCACCTCGGGCTAAGGAAAGAATCCCTATATTTTCCTTGGTGTGATTTTCTTAGTTTGTCTTTCCTAAACTAGCAAGATCTTGAAAGGCAGGATTAGAATGTGGGCTTAGGAGAAAGTGTCCAGGAAGATGACGTGGTTGTCTTTCATCCAAACTTTTGAAGGCATCTGGCTCACATGCAGCCTGGCCCAGTTCAACAGGAGAGCACCAGGGTTCAGAGCCGAAACATTAGTTAAGAATGTTCTGGACACCTGGCTTCCCACGGAGCCCATGGGAAGGGTGGGCTGCCAGAGGAGGACTGGGGACTCAGCCTGGTCGCAGGCTTCCCTCCCACCCGAGCCAACAATGATATTATCTGGGAACTTCCCCGAAGAAGGACCGCATCTGCTGAAGTCTCAGTTTGCCTTGCGGAGGCCACTTACACACATTTGTCTCCACGCAGCCAGCCCATCCTTTGGTGCTTTTTCTCTTTCAGGAGGAAATGGGCATTTCCTGTGAACTGCTCGAATCAGACTTCCTCAAATGCAGCGTGGGATTTCCTTTCATGAGGTCAAAATCGAAGGTAAGGGGCAGAGACGGGACACTTGCTTTGCAGCAGGCCCCCAACCCTTCCCACCAGCCACCTGCCCTGCCAGCTGTACCCTGCCCCCCAGCCTTCCTCTATCCCCCCCACCCCCACCCCCACCCCCACCCCTGCCTTGCACAATGGCACTGTCTAGCTCCCAAGGGGGGCTGCGATCTACTACTCCACAGGGGCCCTCCCCACAGGCTGTTCCTCTTTGATCCACATGACATACCCCAAATGTGAGAGACGCACCATGGCCTTGGTACTTTGGCAAGCACCATCTGGTTGGCCTCCTTAAAAATCTTTCTCTGGGACATTCCATGCCACTGTGAGTACGACTATATAGGAGAAATGTGGTCTGGGCTAGTGACCTACAGTTCTGACTATCACTCCCCTGGGCACTCACAATTTTCTGAAGAGACCTCTTAAAATTCTTAAAACATAAATAATGGTACTGCAATTCATTTTTTTTTAAAGTAAAAGAAATTAGACTCACTTTGGTATTTATACGGAGCCAAATTTTCTAAGCTGAAATAATAATACGGTCCAGTGTATTCAAACGTTCATGGAACATTCTGGTATGTGCCAGTATTATAAGGATATGCAAAGATACATAGAAGATGTGATTGTTGGAAGCAAAACTAGAATCTAAAAGATCAGGTCTGCCTTTTGAAATGGAAGCTATTTTTCCTGCTATGATTTGAAGGAAATTTCATATTCCTTTGTCTAACTTTTTTCCCCCTTAAAAAAAAAATAATGAAAGTTTAATCCTCCTCTCCTGCCTATGTCACAGAATCAACTTGTTTTAATCTCCAAGGCATTTTGGTCCCAGTACCTCGTGGCTGTTTTGCAAGCCAGTTGTGAGAATGTTCAAGTGAGAAAGAAGATTTGCTGATTTCCTAGCAAATCACTCGAACCCCTCAGCCCCATTGAAGGTGCCTGCTCCAAATGACAATGGCTCTTACATCCGTGATTCCTAACCCTTTTAGGAACCTTTCAATGTCCTTGAACCCTGGACATTATTGCCCTTAGAAACATACGTGGCACCTCCACACACACATTTCATTGAAATCTTTTCAGCAACAGAAAATAGACTTAATTGAAAAACATTAATAGTTGCCATTTCATGGGTAAAATAAAGCCGACATCCCAAATCAAACCTAAGGTGTGTCTTCTAGTTTTAGTTTAAATGTTATTTTAAAAGGAAAGTTTTATCACTCTCACATACGGATCCAGGATCACTTACAATAAAGTGAGGGTAGTCATAAGAATGAATACAGTGAAAACAAAGCCACGTTGAATTCTGGAGCATTAAATTTTGTCAAAAGTCATTAACTCTCAAAATAGTCATGGAACCAACGGAAGTAGGAACGTTGGAAAGTTGGATTTTTTCCTAGCTCGGTAATGCCGCTACCTTCCTCCCACATACAGAGGTTTAGACCAGAGCAACAGTAAAGCTGGAGGCAGGAGGTCTAGGGTTGAGTCCCTAGAAAGAGCCCAAAGAGTGACCCAGCAGGGCCGGAGACCACCCGTGTCCACGCCCAGCTTGCCCTGCCCTGTGCCTCGGCCCCTGTGGCTCATCAGGCTGCAGCCGGCCTGCTAAGCCTCATGACTGCATCGTCAGCTTACTCTGGTGGCCATCTGTTTCTGTCTCTCACGACCAGCCTGCCCAGTCTCTGACCTTCCGTTCTCCCAGGCCCCCCTCTCCGATTTTGGCTTCTCACCTCACCTGGGTCTTTAGAGTATTTGATTCAGATCTCCTGCCAGTTCTGACTCTTGTCCCCTTGACTTTCCCTTCCTTTGTGTCCTCCAGCTCTGCTTCCTGTCCTGTCTCTATGTCCCCACCCTCCCTGGCGACTGACAAGCCCTGCAGCAACAGAAATTTCTGTCTCGAGAGCGATGTCCGGTGTCCGCTCTATTTGATGGGTCAGCGTTCATTACTTTCAGGCCACATTTAGTGCAGTTGAATCCAGTGTTGCAAAGGTAGACCAGTGCCTAGCATTAGTCACTAAGGAACCCAAATACTTAGATATTAAATAATCACAGACTCTCAGAGCTTGATGGAACTTAAGAAGCATTGTGTCCATCCTCTAATTTTTATTGAAAGGCAAAGAGTGTGAGTGTCTTAGCCAAGATCACATACTCAGTTTGTGGTCAAGCCTGGCCCTGTAACCCCTACTAGGGGGTCCCTCCCACATTCCCTTACATGCCCAGTGTGTACATGGTGAAAACCATTTGCTCAGGGCAATCTTCCCCAAGTTATAGGATGCTCACCACGGGGAGTGCCTGAGATGATTGTAGGCCGCTCCTTAAATTATTTTAGGCCAAACATGGACACTGCACTAAACAACATTGACTCTAACAGCGAGACAGTTATTACCTATTCAACACTCTTTCTCCCAGATCACATGCAGGAGAAAGTCTCCCATAGCGCCATCCTGTCTTCAACACCTCCCTAGCTCTTGCTAATCTCCCTCTTATCAAAATAGAGTAGACCTTAGGCTCAGAGCCCTCAGCAGGCCACAGAATGCAATGGGGCTTTGTTTTCATTTATTTTTATGACAACCTTCTCTTACTGATAAGTGATCCTGATTCCCATCTGTGCTCATGATAGAAATTTTCCTGCTAAAGTAGTACAACCACTCTGGAAAACAGTATGGAGTTTCCTCAAAAAGTTGAAAATAGAGCTACCCTACGACCCAGCAATTGCACTACTCGGTATTTACCCCAAAGATACAAATGTAGTGATCCGAAGGGGCACCTGCACCCCAATGTTTATAGCAGCAATGTCCACAACAGCCAAACTATGGAAAGAGCCCAGATGTCCATCGACAGATAAATGGATAAAGAAGTTGTGGTATATATACACAATGGAATATTACTCAGACATCAAAAAAATGAAATCTTACCATTTGCAATGACGTGGATGAAACTACAGGATATTATGTTAAGTGAGAGTGTCAGTCAGAGAAAGACATATGATCTCACTCATATGTGGAATTTAAGAAATGAAACAGAGATCATAGGGAAAGAGAGGGAAAAATAAGATGAAATCAGAGAGGGAGACAAACCACAAGGGAGTCTTAACTCTAGGAAACAAACAGGGTTGCTGGTGGGGGAATGGGGTAATTGGGTGATGGGCATTAAGGAGGGCACGCGTGGTGTAATGAGCACTGGGTGTTGTAAGCAACTGATGAAATCACAGAACTCTACCTCTGAAACTAATAATACACTATATGTTAGCTAATTGAATTTAAATAAAATAAAATTTTAAAAAATAAAGTAGTCTTCAAACAAAAAGAGTGGCAATGAAAGTAACAGTAAATGACATAGGTGATATGGTACGCAGGTGTGGCAGACATTAGGAAGATGGTGTGGGGGCGACACTTAGAAAGGCCTGGTTTAAGAGACAAACATATCACTTCCTGGAGACCGTCAGTTGCTGAAAAATAGTGTGCCTCTCAACAGAGCACGCTCCAGGCTTGGTTTTATTGCTAAAGCTGTATCTCTGGCCTGGCAACCGGAAAGATACGCATAAAAAAATAAAGCTTGTCTTGCAAATGAGCTTTCAGAGGTCATAAACTGCAGAAGACGGTGGTGTTTCTAAGTGTGGAATGCTTGCTGAGGCCAGATGTCACTTTCTTTTCCCCTAGTACGAATTCAGCGTGATCTTTGACACAAGCCACCTGTCTGGGGAAGAGGAAGTCCTTAGCTTCATCATTACTGCTCAGAGGTAAGGGGGAGCTTTACTTTTTTTTTTTTTTTTTTTTTGATTTATGGGAACAGGAAAGGACGTTCCCTGGTCACACTTTGATGATGCTCCAGATGCTGAGGAGGAAGAAACAGTTGAGCGATAGAGCCCCAGAGCACTGGCTGGGATGGGAGCTCTCAGGGCTGGTGTCTGTCCAGTTGTGTTTATGCAGCTAGCCAGGTTGGACTGAGCTGGGAGGGACTGGGGACCATCCCGGTCAGAGGTAATGATTTTTACAGCCAAGGAGAGACAGACCAGGGGAGGTGAGGATTCTGATTCAAGCTCACGTGGTTGGTTAGTTCACAAAGTTCCTCTGTGGGTTGCATTCCTTGATGCAGGGAGAGGGCACAGCAGCCTGAGGGCCGGGCCAAGGCTGTTGTCAGAGGCCCCAAGACATGCTCCTCGAGAGATGGCTTGTCCTGGACGCTTTGTGGGTGGAGGGAGAGTTAGGGCAGGGGACCGTGCAGGGTGACTTCTACCCTCAGGAGTGTACTCCTGCCCCTCTGTCTCCAGTGTGGCCTCAAGCCACGGGAAGGCCTTAGGGGTTGTCAGCTGCCTCCACCAGCCAGAATCCACGTGCGCCTTGAAGCGCCATTTGGGTAGCGCTTGGCTGATAGCAGGATGGAAGGAGAGGAAGTTAGGTGGGTGAATAGGAAGAAGCAAACTTTGATTGGGGTGTAGCCTGGATACCCAAGGCTACTTTTGTAATTTGAATTTTTATTTGGAGACGATTTTGAACTTACCAGAAATGTTGCAAAGCATAATTCAAGGAAGTCTCATGCAGCCATTACCCAGCCTCACCCGATGCTGACACTCTCCTCCATTTACTTTATCATTCTCAATGTATAGTTTTTTTTCCTTAACCATCTGAAAGTAAGTTGCAGAAATCATGTGTCCTTCCTATAAGGACCCCAGTGTGCATTTCCTAAGAATGAGGCCATTTTCTTCAATAACCAGCACAGCAGATGTCGGAAATGTAACACTGACACAATGCTTTTATCTCCTCTATAGTCCATGTTCCAGTAGTTCTAGTCTTCTCAGTGACCTTTCAGCCCCTTTTTCACGGGTCCAGAGTCCAGTCAAGGGTCATGCATTGCATTCAGTTATTGTGTCTTATCTATCATTACCTTAACCTCCAAAGGAAATTTCATGCCAAGAATCCTAAGTCCATCCCAGAGGTGGTCTGGAGATCAGAACCAAACACCCTGAAGGCCAAGGTCAGGCAGGATCCACTGAAAATGATGAGAAAACAAAATGAGGAACTGCATGGCTAATAGAGCCCAGGAAACCGGAAGGCCAGACACTGGGTGAGCAGGCAGTGGAACCAGGGGCTGAAAGTCAACCAGGGAAGGATGTTCAGTGGAGTCACAAGGTTAGCACAGGGTTCAGACCTAAAGACCCTCAGGATCTGGGGTACAGAGTGAAGCAATGGGCTCAGCTTTATGGAACTAAAGCCCCACCACCACCACCAGCATGGTCACCCTTGAAATGAGGGTGCTCAACCCAAGCCTTCCTTTGAGGAGGACAATGCCCTCAGGAGCTGAGAAGGAGCTCCTTGTCCCACATTCTGAATTATAAAGAATGCCATTTCCCAGACTCTTCAGATGAGCCAGGTTGGGGCCAGCCTGTTGGGGTGATGTGCTGTACAGAATAGCAGGGGCACTGGCTCAGCTGTCTCTGGCCCCCAGAGAGAGCAAGGAGTCACACTTTGGACCACTCTGCCCACTCCCTTGCACGATCATCAAGTGATTGCCACGGGGAAAGGACCAGGCCAGGGCTGAGAGGGATCGTGGATGAGTGAGAGCGAGTCTTGCATCCCAAACCATCTCAAGAAGGCTTCAGTCTAGAGATGGAGGCAGACACACTGCTTCCTACAGGGGAGGAAAGAAGACCTAGCCCAGGGCAGGCATGCTTCGCTCATTCAATCTGCAAATGTTTGAGCCCTTCCCACAAGCCAGGCACAGTGTAAGATGTTGGCAAAGTCCCTACTCTTGGGGAGCGAGTGTGCTGGGGGCAGGGGGATAGATAATGAGCAAGTGAATATATAACGTCAGCGGGAGCCAGGAGTGTGCCCATTCATCCGGCAAGTGTGACGCATTCGCTGGCAATCACAAAGCATCTTTTTTGTGTCCTGTACTCTCTTTAAGCCCACTTGGTGGGATTAATCTTTTCCTTGTCTTGGGGGGAGGGGGATGGTCTAGGACAGTCCTGTGCATTCTCAGGTCTCTCTTGGGTAATGCAGAGCTCTGCCATCACTTCAAGTGTCACAACAGATTCACAAAACTATAATTAAGGTGTCCCCTGCAATCATCAAAACTTGGTTTAAAGCGAAGGCTTTCTCCCTTTGGTGAGGGCGAGCTGCAGAAGGGAAGCCTGCCTCTCTCTCAGGAACAATCTTGCTTTCCTGCAGTGGTTCTGCTGCTGTGTCCCGCCACCCCACCCCTCAATTCCCCTGATCTGGTGCTTTCCTCTGAATCTGGCATCCCTTATACCTCAGCCAAAACGTGCATCTGAACGAACATACTGTTGTACTCACCCCCTGAGTGATTCCTGAATTTTCACAAAAACACCAATTCCCCAGAGTCTTGGACTGAGATTCTTCCCAAGCCCTGCATCTTTCAGTTCTCTGTGGTCTGTTCTGGCCCCTCACTAATGGCTTTGCCCTCAGGTACCCCCTCTGGGCATCTGGGAAGCTCAGGTTGGTCCCCAACAAGTACAGCACGACAGTGGCCTGTAGCCACGTCTGTGGGATGCAGACACAAAGAAACTCTGATTTCATCTCCCACTGCTCTTTAATTTTGTTTTCATTTGAGGCCTTCCTCAGGCTCGAGGTTATTTAAAGCTCACAGAATTAAGATTCCCTTTCCCTTGGGGATGACTGATGCTGGAAGCATACATTATCAGAGCTCCTTCAATCCACAACCACAACCGCATATTTTGGCTTCAGTGTTGCTTTCTGTATTTTGCTTTTTTTTTTTTTTTTTTTTTAAGCATTATCACAAATATTTTAGAGAATGTTCTCTCTCCTAAAAATAAGAGCACAGCACATCACAGTGTGTGTTTGGCCTTCTTTACCCTGTGTTATTGCATCCAGCTTCCACTCCAGAGCTGATGGCTTTCTGGCTTTTAGTTCAGCACTGGTTGGACTTACAGAACACACACTAAGCATATGTAAAAAGTTGGCGTGAATACCAACAGCCGTGATTGTTCAAATACAGCCCAGCAAGCTCAGAAATCCTGCACAGCTTTCGAGCGTGGCAAGGGTGGCCTGCCGTGGGGTGCTAGCATTTCAACACATCACATTTGGCTGGGCTTGCAAGCTTGGAAATCGTGTGAGACTTGGTTATTTCTTATTCATCCTGTTTCAAGATCCCATAATTCCCGTTCACATAAAACATGACTGTGATCGGGGCGTCTGGGTGGCTCAGTTGGTTAAGCGACTGCTTTCGGCTCAGGTCATGATCCTGGAGTCCCTGGATCGAGTCCCGCATCGGGCTCTCTGCTCGGCAGCGAGCCTGCTTCTCCCTCTGACCCTCCCCCCTCTCATGTGCTCTCTCTCTTTCATTCTCTCTGTCTCAAATAAATAAATAAAATCTTAAAAAAAAAAAAAAACATGACTGTGATCTAATAGAAATACATAGAAAGCGTAGAGAAGGTGGACTTCATTCCCATTGCCAGAATCCAGAAGGGCCTCCTTGGGGAGATAGCATTTAAACAGAGGACTCTGTTTTCAGGCTGAAGACACAGAGGCACAGTGCTGAGAAGGTACACAGGTCAGCCTGCTCTGTGACAACCAGGTGGGTGGTGGGCACTGTGGGGAACTGGGGATTCGTGAGCCATCTCTGGGGGGGGGGGGGGGGCATACAGGGCAGCAGAAGATGGGCTGACAGAGGAGATTGGGCTGGGCCATGGAAGGCCCATGTAGCCTCAGAGTCTGCACTACATTCCAGAGGCAGAAAGTTTGTGAAGAGGGAAGTGATGCATGTAACAGTTTGCCCACAGAGCATGAGCTTGTTGAATTTCATAAAGGGAGGCAAATGGCCAATCAAACCTGGAAGTTCCTTAATTCTCCTGCTGTTTCTTGGACCCACAGAAAACTCACTGTGGTTGGGCAGATCCATTAGTGTGCTCTCTTGGGTCCTCCCCACCTGTGGCCGCCGATATTCCTGGGAAGGAACACTGGGGCAGGAAATAAGTGATAGGGAAAGAGGAAACTCCACCTGCTTCCCAACCCCGCCCAAGGCTAATCAGTGGTGTCAAGAGAAGGGGGAGCCAACACCACCAGGGTGAAAGCGCTATCTGTTAGAGTCACATGGCGTAGACGCCGGCGGCGCCCATGGGAGTCACCTGGGGGGCTTTAAAAACCACTGATCCCTGGTCCACCCTGCAGAGGTTCAGATCGATTGGTCTGGGGTGAAATCTGGGCATTGGGATTGTGGAATAGTTGCATCAGGTGATTCTAATAAGCAGCCAAGGCAGAGAGACACCATCTGCACTCCCTGGCTCTATACGGGGCGCGTTTCCACTCAGCAAACTTCTGTTGAGCACATACTATTTATCAGATGCAACGCTGGGCACATAAGAAAATGCTAATCACTTACTAAAATCAAGAGCATCGCCTTATGTGCACGAAGAGTGCTATGTCGCATCAGGGGACGCCTAGTATTGGCAGCTTAAATAATTAGCAGAATGTTCTAACATTGGAATCACGGACAGTAAGGAAGCTGTATTATATGTTAAACATGCCACAGAATATCTCAGGCACTCATTTCTTCCCAAATGTTGGTGAAAACCGGTCTTACCGCCCCAGAGGGCGGCCCCCAGCACTTGACTCCCTGCTCTGGCACAAAGATCCTTAAAGCTCCTTATCTTGAAAGCCACAGTTAAAATATCAATCGTTCCGTCCTCCCCATCGCCACCCTTTGAAGCTCTCCTGCCTACTGGTGGATTTAGGAGGACGTAAAGTTGAGCCTGAACAGTCCTCCAGAGCTCTCTCAGCAGCCTGGCTTTGCAGACCATGGGAACGCATCCCAAGTCACGAGCTTGCAGAGTGGCTGGAAGCCTTTTGATGTTTGGCCTCTGTATCTCAACTCTTCAGTCGGTCTGGAGCAGTCCCCTGATGACAGATGAGACTATTGGGCCTGAGCTGCCAGCAGCCACAGGTGGCTGGACAAATGGCAGGGCAAGGGGTGGTGCCTCCATCAGGAACCAATTACTCAGACCCGGCGGGGTGGGGGGAGGGAGCGGGCCAGGGCGTTACCGGGCCCATCCATTCCATAGTCACCTCTGATCTGCCTCTAGCAGCGATGCTCAGGCTTTTATTGCCCCCCTGGGGAAGGAAGGGCAAGGGAATCAGGCCAGGTGGGCACCTGACCCTGCTGCTTCTGCAGACTGCCCTTTGAGTGATGGATGTCCCGGCATATGCGGAAGACAGATGAGGAGTCAGGGGTCAGAGTCACAGAGCACCATTGTTTCAGAACAATAGGAGAAAGAAGGAGAGGGGATGTGAGCTGCTCTTTAAGTATTGTTGCATTTAGCACTTGCTGGTGGGAGAGGAAGACAGTGGGGGCAGTGGGAGGGCAGGGAGCAGGCAGGAACTCTGCAGGGGGTCAGGGAGTGGGCCAGGGAGCTGTACCCAAACCTCAGTGGGTCTTGGGGCCACTACATTCCACCCCTGGAGGATGAACTTGGTTCCAACTGGGATGCCACATACATGCCATGTGGTAGAACCAACTAGAAGTGCTGGCTCCCGCAGCTTGCACCCTACGGCCCTGTCTTTTCCCAAGGCAGTACTTCCACGGAATAATAATCACAGTCTTCTTGGAAATGTATCAAAATAGTAAAAGGAAGCTAGGTCTTCTCTCTCCTCCTCTTCCTCTTCCCTTTATTCCTCTTTTCCCTCTCCCCTCCCCTCCCCCCCCCCCCCCCCACAACCTCCCAAATCTGGTATCAGTTTGGAGAAGGAATCACAATGACAAAGCCGTAGTTTGGGAGTCTGACTGACCTGGTTTGTTATGGATCCTTGGGCAAGTTCCCTAATCTATGTGAGCTGCTCCTTACCTGTCAGAGGCAGGCAATCCCCCACCGTTCTAGGGTTCCTCTGAGGACCCGGTGAGACCATGCTGTGCAGTATGCCTGGCACAAGGCAGCCACCCAACAGCAGCAGCTTCCTTGCACTCCCCTTTCGAGAAAGACCCCAACAGTCCCCATTCTCCGCTTTCTCACTCCAAAGGGGATGCCTGTCTCTGGACGTACTGCAGCCAGAAGTCTATAGGGGAGCTCCCTTGGTCTTTATGATGACGGGGTTGGTCAGGGCCTCTCTCCCAGACTTGGCTGGCTGTCCGTGGAGGGCGGGTGGTGCCTCCAAGTGGGAAATGGCAGCTCAAGTCCAGCAAACCCCTTCCCAGCTGCGGGGCCCTAACCTTGCCGTCCATTCTTCATGAAACAAGCACTTCTAGAAGTGGCACGTGCTGTTGGTGCCCAGCCATAACCATTCAGCACTCATCTTTCCCCTGCACCCCCCAGACAGCTTCCCAGCTCCCAGCACCTGCCACTCTGCCGAGGCTTTATCTTGGGTGCATAGTACGAGTGTCAGCAAATTCATGCTCCCTGCCCCCCAGCGGCAGATCTCAGCAGTCGTGGATAAAGTCCTGCCTCCCATGGGAAGACCGAGAGGTGTGCTCCACGCTGCCTCCCAGATGTCTCCAGCGAGTCCAAACTCAGTTGCCCAGAGCACTGACCTCCTGGATTACATGCCTTTTTTGCCTTCATTCCCTTCCCTGTCTCTTCTCCACTCCCTGCTCGTGTCTCCTGGGGTCGCCTCCCCGGCCCACTGCTTGTACTCCTATCTTTGGGAGGGGATCACAACTGAGACAACAGAGTGCCCACCGTGCCCCTGCACAGGGACCAGAAACAGAACCGAGGGTGCATCAGGTGCACAGCCGGCCCTTGGAGAATGACAGATTGAGGTCTAACACGGAACAATGAAGCCTGCTGCGGGGTAGCCAGCACTGACCAGCACTCACCCCTCTCTTCCCGTGCAGTGGCAACGTGGAACGCTCTGAGTCCCTGCATGACAACAGCCTCATGCTGACAGTGCCGCTGATGCATGAAGTGGACTCGTCCATCACTGCGTGAGTAGCCGGTCCTGGGTCGCCAAATCTCAGAGGTGCCCCAGGGTGGAGTGCTGTGTTTTTCTTGTATTTGCACGTGTAGCCAGGAGTTTCTGGTCTCCCGGTTCCCCTTCTTCCCAGCTTTGAAAACACAGGGCAAAGCTTTAGCTACCAGCTCATGCCCTCCTCCCGCCTTGTTTTCTCCCCTTTCCCAGCTACCCACCCACCTGCTGGGTGGCACAAGAAGTTTGATGACAAGGCTAAGCCCCAGAATGTCTTTGAGCATTCTGTACACCTTTATGTGCCTATATGCCCAGCACCCACCCCTCCAGAGGGCTATGATTCCTGGGATTCAAATCTCAGCCAAATGCTGCCGGGCCAGAAGTTATAGCCAGATGTCTCCCAAGGCCCTGGTGGCCTTGCAGAAAAGCTCACCTTTCTGATTAGCTACACTGCCAGGGCTGGCCTTGCATGTTTCTGTTAATCCCTTCTGCAGAGCCAGCGGCAGCTCTGCCTGATGTCGGAGGTGGGCAGGGAAGGAGGACGACGGGGCACAGCATGTGCTGGGTCAAGTCCATGGCTGCTCAGTGCCGCTGGCCTAGGAAGGCAGGGCTGCAGGCTGCAGGGGCCCGACACAGCTTGGGCGATTTTCAGCCAAAGCCCAGGCCTGGGAAAATGAGAACTCAGTTCCTGTTTCTGACTTCAGAAAACGGAGCACATACCTCTTTGATAGTGGAAAAAGGATTCGGCACAATTAGTTTAGATCAAATGAGGACCCATTGAACCCCTGCCCCAAACGCAAGCTGAACTTTCTGGGGGTTCACAGTTTCTCATTTTTCACTCTTCGAGTTCTTCTGGGTCCCAGCCTTGGCTAGAAGCAGCAAGGTTAATACGTTGCAGAAGGAGTCATTCTGCAGTAGCTCACACGCAGCTGGGTGCCGGAATGAGCCTCTGAATGTTTCCTGCACTCTGGGCCTTTTTCCTCACGTTCTCCAGACAGGAGGCATCAGTGGAATATATTTGCAAATTAGCATAGATTGCCTCTGTTCATGGCTCTATTTTTAACCATGTGGTTTATTTACTTGTCTCATCAGAGGTATGGTGAGAATGCAGCCTGAACCAAACCCTGTCCCTGGCCGGGGCGGGGGCCGGGGGCGGGGGGGGGGGGGGGGGGAGAGGGGGGGGGGCGGTGATGGGTAGAAAACACTTGATCCTGTTGTCAGGCCCTAGGAAGCCTCATTGTTGAGGCGTTAACAGCCCCCAGTGAAGCCATCCATCAAACACATGAGTCAACCTCTGATCTTTCCAGGAACATAAAACAAGGCTGGTTTAAACGAACCAGTTCTTGCCATCCGATAACACTGGGAACTCATGACGTTTCTAAAATAATACATTTAAATTGGAAGTAGAATTTCTGTCCATTCAGACTTGGTACCGAAAATCTTACATGACTGTGTCTGGGCACGTGAGCAGCTTCTAGAATCTAACCTAGAATCCATTCTTTGGGAATTTAAGTGAGTCCGGGCTTGGTCTCATCTCGGACTTGTTCATATGGACAGTGTTGAAAAGCATTCACTACAGACTGAGCTTGAATTCTTAATCGCATCTTCAGTAGCCACGGTTTGAAATCTGAAGAAAAATGCTATCATTGAACAGACCCAACTTTTAATACCTAATTTCTAGTGGTTTTGGTAGTCTGACAAATTTAAATTTTTTAGTGAATTTGTCACAGAGCGGGGTTTAGGATGTTAAATATATAATTCATTTATATTTATTTCTTAAAAACTTGCCATAATCTTCCTTGGTCCACAAAATGTTTTTGAAATGATAGAACATGTATAATTCTGTCATCCAGTTTAAAAAAAACAAAACCTGAAATCAAAGCTACCATTGTCTTCCTCCTCATTTTAGAAATGTAATCCCAGTACCTATTTACATATGTAGCTTATTGGAGTTGACCTAAGATGAGAAGACATTCCTAGAAACTTCTGTTTAGGAAACATAGGTCTGGCTGTGTCCATTTATAGGACAAAGAAGTAACAATTCCAGAAGGGAAGGGTTTGGTGAAGACACTGGAGGGAACAAGGTTCTAGATTAAACAGAGACAGATGTTTGGGTTCTCAGGACAGCTGTGACCATGGGTTGCTTGACCGAGATTTAGGATGATGGATTAAATGCTTTCCTCTTTCAGAATCATGTCTCCAACCTCCTTTGTGTATGGAGAGTCTGTGGATGCCTCCAACTTCATTCAGCTGGATGACCTGGAATGTCATTTCCAGCCCCTCAACATCACCTTTCAGGTACCCACCCCTGGAGACAGTCTCTGTCACTCGTGGCAACAGAAGGGCCCACGGGGATAGGTCTTCTACTGAAAGGCAGCTAAAGAGCCAGGCTCTTTCCAGGAGAAACTTGTCCCAGCCTGGTTGGCTGGAGTGTAGTATATGTGTATATGTGTTTTCTGTAACCACACAAAATTAATCTCTTCCCTGTCTGGTACTCTGTTGTGTAGATCCCTCTGCTTCTCAGCTCTTGGAAGGAACACTGCATGATAAACACTCTCTTTCCCCAAGAAGGCCTCTGGCCAACATCCCAACCCAAATGGCCCCAAAGGGCCCCTTTCAGTTCTCCGTCATTATTCACCTTATGGGCAGGGCAGTCCCGTGCACTTGCCGTGTCCTCTCTCTCCTGGGGCTCTCCATGCCGACCCTGCCTGGACCCCACTCCTCCCGCAGAGGGACAGGCATTCAGAATAGCAGAGCAGTGTGAGAATAGAGAATGCATACACTCCCCAGGGAAGGCAGCATGCTGCTCCCTCACAGAGCCATGGCTGGCTCTCCCCAGTCACATAAGCATCATTTTCAGCAGGTCCACTCCATGTGGACCCTGGACATCATGAAGAACACTCTTCCTTCTCTAGGCCAGGGTGGGCAGACATTTTCTGTAAAGGGCCAGCAGGTAAGTATTTTAGGCTTGGCGGGCCATATACTGTCTGTAGCAACTGTTCGACTACGCTGCCGACATGCCAAAGCAGCCAGAGGTTATGCACAAACGAAACTGAAGTGATGAGCACCGAATTCGGGATTTTATATTATCCTCACATGTCATGAAATGTTACTCTTTTTAAAAATATTTTTCCAACTATTTAAAAATGTAAAACCATTCTTAGCTTGCAGGCTGTGCAAAAACAGGGGCTGGACAGATTTGGCCTACAGGCCACAGTTTGCTGAGCCCTGCTGTGAAGTATAAACTCTCAGGCCAACACTGTTCAACATGAGCATCTTTGCATGTTAAGCTAGAAGGACCTCAGCCTCATCCAGTCCCTTGTCCTCAGTTGACAAGAATGGGTCAGGCTCGTACTGGACAACCCGGTGTGCCCAAGCATTCCACCAGGAGCTGTTGATGAAGTGAAGGAGGTGGGCCTGGCTCACCCATGGTGCCCTCTAACCTACGTGCAGTGTCTCTCCCAGAGCCGTCCCCTGCCTCTTCCCCATTCCTCCCCATGGAGAAGGTGGTTTCCTGGTCTGGCATCGACTGCTGTGGCCAATAATGACTATTTTCTTTCCCCGTGGCCACTCCTAGGTGGACCGAGGGGATGAGACGTAATCATGGGGTGTGGGTCCAGAGAAAGAGGCAGCGAGACATTTGTGGGCTCTCACAAACAATGGTCTCCCTCTCTCTAAAGTGTTCCTCTGAAACCATTATTGGAGAACACATGTCCCCAGCTAGGAGAGAAGGCGCCTCCTGATCAGCTAAGCCCCACCCTATGCTCAGTTTCCAGGGAAAAGGGGAAGATGGGGTTAGACCTGCTTTTGAGACCTCACAGTGATAACTGTGAGTAGGACCTCTGTGTTTCTGAACTGCTGCTCAGAGGTAGTTTCTTTTTCCCCACTGCTTTTTGCAATTGGATAGAAAACAGATAGAGACCAGATGGAGTGATTTCATTTAAATCACTTTAATTTTAATTACTTACCCACTCTTGGAGTTTTTGAGGTATCTTACAACAAAAGATACAGTCCAGAAAATGATTCAGAAGGGTCCAAAGGACACACACCATGTAATGAAGAAGGTATAGGTGTTAAAGGAGAAGGCAAGGAAGAGTCGGAGTTATACCAGAGATCTGAAAATCTTCTTACCACCCTCTAGAAAGGAAGGGAGGGAAGGGAAGGGAAGGGAAGAGGAGAAGGGAGGGGAGGGGATGGGGAAGGAAGGAAGGAAGAAAGAAATGAAAGAAGGAAAGGAAAGGAAAGGAAGATAGAAAGATCAATCTTGAGGGCATATGGTTAAGTCGTGTTTCTCTGAAGGCATCTTTACAGGGAGCTTAAAGTTTGGTATTCAAGCAAAGAGCTTTCTTCACATCTGACCTGACCTAGGATACAGGCTAGAGAATGGGGCCAGGGATGAGTGATGGGCATGCCCCTTAGATAAACCTCTTGATTATCAGTTTGCCTGAGGAAGTACACAGCATTCCGTTCAGGATTAAGAGAGTCCGCTGGGTCCGAAAGATGGATAGTGTATGTCATTGATGGAAAGGAGATCCTTTTGTGTCAGCAAAGCTGACTGTTTGCTTGAGAATGCTCTGATGACTCATTTTCTGATACAATCGTCATTATTTTGACTGTCATGCAGGAGGGCCATGGGCCAGGTTGACAGCGATAATGACCAAGAGATGGATCTAGTTGTGGAGTGTGGGATCAGGAATGTAGATAAAACTCTCCTATATGTCCTTACTCTGATAGCATCACTCCTGATGAAGAGCACAGGACTTTCCACATACAGTGATTTTTTTGCCTTTTAAAAGCTGGTATTCAACAAGCTATGAGATGGTTTAAAGACTTCACTGCAGATGCAGATGGGAGAAAGGCAGAAATACTAGTCTTTGGCCTGGTTCCTACATTCTATCAAAGTTTTCTTAACAGCAACATGATAATGTGCTGACCATTGATAGGCTCTTTTTTTTTTTTTTTTTCCATCGAGAGTCCATCATTTTTCTTACCTGAAAAAGAACGATGAAAAATAATGCAGCTGCTGCTCAGGAACATATGCAGAGAATCAAATGTTAAGACATGTGTTAAGAATAAATGAATATGGTGACACGGGCTCTCTCACCCGGCTGGCTATAGTGAGTGAAAGTGTGCAAAGCAAACCCACTCTCTTCTTTCCTCCCCCACCTCCTGCTTTCGCTGGGATTTCCCAGACATGTCAGTAGTTATCTTTGCAATTCTGTAGTCTCGTGTTTCACTTCAAATTAGTTATTTCAGTTGTGGTTAGATATTCCTTCCTTCTCTTGTGACTCAGGGTTGTTGTCTTTGGTGAATTTTGTTCTTTTTGAATCAAGGGTTGGCAGGGACCCTCGTCCGCTCCATCATTTTTGTGCTTTGAAGCAGAACCCGACTATTGCGAAAAATGAACACATGCTTTTCTAGGGAAGAACTGGCTGCAGCCTAGATCCTTATACGTTCTGTCGGGTGTGAAGACCTGGCTATATTTCCATTCACCTCCCAGCTTTGCTCTGTTGACCGCAACTTCAGAGATGCCTTGAATGCCTGATTTCTCTCTCTAGCCCCCAGGTCACAGAGCAAGCATCCAGGTTCTTCTCTCTCTTGCTTCACCCATGTTTTTTTAAACAATAGCATCTTTTTGGGGATCTCATTTACCTACCTTGAAGCTCACCCATTTAAAGCGTACAGTACAATGACTTTTAGTGTGTTTATAGAATTGTGCAACCATCACCATAATCTAATTTTAGAACATTTTCATCACCCCTAAAAAGGAACTCCATACCCTTGAGCAGTCACTCGCTACATTAGTTTCCTCCTGGGCTGTAAGAAATTACCACAAACTCAGGGGCTGAATACAATAGAAATGTATTACTGTGTAGTTCTAGTGGTCAGAAGTCCAACATGGGTCTCACTGGGCTAAAATTAGGGTATCAGCAGGCCTGGGTTCCTTTCTGGAGCCGCTAGGGGAGAATCTGTTTTACCTTTTCCAGCTTCTTCTCCAGACTGCTACACTCTTTGACTCAGGGTCCCCTTCACCTTCAGAGCCAACAATGGCCAGCTACATCTTTCTCACAGTCCATCTCCCTGATTCTGACAGTCTCCCTCTTCCCTGTATAAGGACCCTTATGATTACATTACACCCACCTGACTCGTCCAAGGTAATCTCTTCATTTTAAGGACTACTGAATAGCGACCTTAGTTCCCCCTTGCCATGTAGCATATTCACAGGGTCCATGGATTTGGGGACGTGGACATCTTTGGAGGCCATTTTTCTGCTGACCATATCCCCCTACTCCAGCCCCAGGCAACCCCCAATCTACTCTCTGTCTCTACACATCTACCCATCTTTTTTATTCTCCTTCATATTCCATTTCTTCCTTGAGTTTCATGCTCAACCTTTGCTCCATCTCCTTTCCCTTATCTGTCTCTTGGTGGGGTGGCTGCCATCTTTGTCTCATTTCTCAGGAGATGATGGGCCAATGGAGACAGAAAACAGGGAGGACTGTGGGGGGGGATGAGAAGGTAAAGTTTTACAGGACCAAATGCTGGGGCAGAAAAGAGGTGCACAGAGGTCCTCAAACAGGATTAGGAAGGGATTAGCTGTAAGTTACAGAGAAACCCCATCATCTGGATCGTATGGTAAGAACAGCCCTTTCTGTAAGTTACACCATTTGGCTTGGGGACAATCTACTTTGTCTTCTCAGTTATCTCAAACTGTAAAAGGCAGAGCTTGGACCAGATTAGTGCTTCTCAAAGTACAGTTCCTGGGCCAGTAGCATCAGCATCTCCTGGGAACTTTTACTAGAAATGCATATCCTTAAGTCCCCTCACCGTCCCCCACCAGATCTACTTCAGAAACTCTGGGCATGACCCTCCCCCAGTATATGTTTTAACAAGCCCATCTGGTTATCCTGATATATGCTAAAGTTTGAGAACCACTGGACCACATTATGTCTGTATTCCCACCAAGTGTAATAGTCTATGAGTAATTTCTAGGTATGTAAAAATAAATATAATTTTTAGCAGGAAGAAGGCAAGAACATGATGAAAGGGAATAAGGTAATTTGAAAGTTTGGGGGTTTTAAATTCGTATTGAAAGGATTTCTGTTTCATTAAAGTCTGCCATTATTCGATATTTCAGTACACTTAAAGTCATGACCTTTTGGATCCTAAACCCTACAGTCTCTGTGGAAGTATCTACTGCATGCAATGAAATGAAGGTCTGTATTTCTATTAAAATGTGCTGTGTGTCTCACACCCACAGGTCTATAACACCGGGCCAAGCACCCTTCCTGGGTCATCTGTCAGCATCGCTTTCCCCAATCGACTGTCATCTGGAGGTGCAGAGATGTTTCATGTCCAGGAGATGGTGGTGAGTTCTCGCTTGTCGTCACTGTTGCTTTCAGACTTGAATCAACCCATTCACATTCTATACAAACTACCCTGAGGGCCCAGAAAGTTCAATTCATTCTAACCTTTGGAAACATACCTGGAGAAGCCAGGAGACCCTCAACACCTGAATTTCGGCTCTGAGACACTTTGGTTAATGTCATAAGAAGACCTCTCTGGGGATGGAGAAGGGTTGGTTATGAACATGACTTCCGGGTTGGACTTTTCTGGCACAGGGAACTCCTGGCAACCTTAGGTGTATCTGATTGCATTTTTCTGAGGGGAAGATCCACAGTATACATGAAGATTCTCAAAGGGTCACTGAGGCCTGGAGGATGAAGGATTAGTTCGTAAGATGGAAGTGTAGATTGAAACTCAAGTTTATATCCTGAATATGCAGTTCTACTCAATCCTGAGTCCACTGTAGATTTTGTCTCAAGGGAAGCTTGACTATTAGTATGTGATCGTTCCTGCCCACCTCCTTGAAACAGTCTCTGTGGCTTCCATGACATCACATTTCCTTGGTTCCTCCTTTCTCACTGGCTTTTCTCCTCATCTCCCCAACATCAGTAGGGCTCAGGATTGCCTTCTGTCTGCACTCAATCTCCGAGATGTCACCCAGACTCGTGGCTTTATATTCAGCATGTACTGATGACATCAGATATTCCTCTGCAGCCCAGACCTCTCCCATGAAATCCAGACTTTGATAGTCAACCACCTTCAGGCCATCTCTACCTAGATGCCTGACAAATCTCGATCTTATCCAAAAGAGAACTCTCAGTGGTACCCTTTCAAACCTGCTTCTTCCACAGCCTTCCCCGTCTTAGCAAACGCCTCTTCAGTCTTGCCAATTACTCAGGTCAGAGACTTTGGATCATCCTTGACACCTCTCTTCCCACATCTCACATGTGATCCACTGGCAGCCCTAATGTCTCCGCGTTCACAACAAATCAGAACATTACCATTTTTTCCACCTCCGTTGCCAGCACCCCATTCCTGGGAGACATCACCTGCTCTCAGTTATTGCAGGAGCCCCTCCCTGGTGTCCCTGCTTCTGTCCTGGCCCCCTGCAGTCTGTTTCTGGCCCAGCAGCAGAGTGAGCCTTCCAAAATGCAAGTCAGGTCACGTCACTCCACAGGTCAGACCCCTCCAATGGCTTACCCACCCCCCAGAGTCTTCCAGCACCACAGCTGGCCCCACCGTTGTCCCTGACACTCTCTGACCACATTTCCTCCTCCTTTCCCACTCTTTCTTCCCCCAACATGCCATCCCTTGCTTGTCCTAGAGCACAGCAGACACTCTCCCACCTCCAGAACTTGCACTCGATCTTCCCTCTACTCAGACACCCTTCCCTCAGAGAGCCACATGACCTCCTCACTCACCTCCTTCAGCTGTGGGCTCAAATCCCAGCTTCCCAGGGACACCGTCTCTGCCCGGCCTCGGTCCCAGCATTCCTTGTGCCCCTTTCCTGCTCATAGTTCACCATCACCAGCTGACATTCCGTGTATTTCCATATTTGACCAGTTTCTCTGCCTCCTCCTGGCCCCCTATAGTATAAGGACAGGGGTTTCTCTCTGCTCACTACTGTATCTCCAGGCCCTAGTACAATGCTTGGCATGTAGTATATGCCCAGGAAATATTTGTGGGCTGAAAGAAAAAAATTTACAGTATAAAACAGACTTGTTTACTCGGTCTGTGTGAATTCAGGAAAAGTTTCATACCGTTAAGAATCACCTCAGAGTGGGACGCCTGGGTGGCTCAGTCGCTTAAGCATCTGCCTTCAGCTCAGGTTATGATCTCAGGGTTGTGGGATCGAGCCCCACATCGGGCTCCCTGATCAGTGGGGAGCCTGCTTCTGCCTCCGCCCTTCACCCCACGCATGCCCTCTCTCTCTCTCTGTCTCTCTCTCTCAGATGAAATCTTTTTTTAAAAAAGGTCTTTAAAAAAAAAAAGCAGAAGTGCCTCAGAGTGCATCACAGTCTCCAGTGGCTGGGTGTGAGGGTGACCCCTCCTGGGAAGGACTGGCACAGGAAGCTCGAGTGGGTCACTGCACAAGGAGAATGCATGCAGTCACGCTGAGAGAATCATGGATCAGTGCTCTTCATATGGACACGTGAGGGACAGCTAGCCACACAAAGGGGCAGTCTCTCCATTGATAGCTTAAAAATCGGGGCAGCAAGGCCAACGGCCCGTCACACATCTGAGCCTACCATTGAAGAGGATGCTGCCCACAGGAGGCACAGAAAGCATTATGTGATGGTGATAGCAGTGTCTGGAATTGCTGTCCTCATGGCTCATGTGGCCTGAAAACCTGGACCACATGAAAGGTCAAATGTAGAGCAGGTCACCCCTCCTGAGTTGCCCACTCCATCTTTTCCATCCCTCACGATATTCCACTCGTGCTCCATCAAGTGCCTGTGTCTGTGAGCTTTGCTAAAACCAAAGAAGAAAAGCCCCAGTGTTCTGTAACCACAGCGTACCATGGTTTGCTTAGCATAAGGTTACACGTGCTCTTGTCTACCCTCTTAGATATTATTAATCATACCAACCATTCTACCTATTCCCCAGCGTCCGGCAGTATTTTCCTCTGGAGCATGCTCGGAGAGTTGTTCACAGAAATATCTATAGTGTTGTACAGAGAATTTTTTCTTCACAGACAAAATTATTTATTGAGCCAAACAGGAAATTTAAGTCACTCAGATTCTAAGGGTATCTCAGAACCGACTATCCCCCCTTTTCTCTCTACTAATCATCAGACCAAGGAAAAGCCACTGCAATGGACTTTGGAACACATTTATAAATAGCTGGCTCACTTGGGAGGTATGAGAAGTGGTTTTCCTGAAGATTTGCAGAACTGCATGACTGTTCGTCTCGCTGAGTGGGCCCTCAAAAACCCAAGTGGTATCGGCTGGCTTCATTCCATTGTTTGAGTTCTCAGAAGCAAACCCTTTGGATTTTCAGGACTGTACTGAGAATTTTCACAAAGTCTATAACAGAATTCTCAAGAATGGCCAAGCCTTCAGTTGGACACACCAACCCATGGTCAGAGGCTTATGGCATTTTCACAGCATGGAAAATCCAACTCGCTGGCAAATCTCCCTAAGCAAGTAGTGAAGACTGGCTTACCGTGACACTGGGAAAGCAGAGTTGATGTGTGGTGCCATGCAGTGATGAGGCAAGGGTCCCCGGGTACTTGTTTCAGGCGAGTAGGCAGCATGCCCTCTGCCCTAAAGCCCACAGAGCTGAGAGCGAGGGGCTCCTGCAGCTCAGCAAGTTCCCAGCCTCAGCCCGTCCCTTCCTCAGCAGAGCCCGAGGATGCTCACTGGGGTGGGTGGGGCTCCTAACACTCATGCCATTCTCCACTTTGGCCTTCTGGGACTTGGAATGGAGCAGGGCTTTCCTTCAGGAGTTTTGGGTGGCTTGGTGCCAGTTGAACTTACTCCTTTTGGGAGAAACCAGTCCTCGTAGCCCTTACTGCACCAGGAGATGCCCCTACTGCCTGGTGGCATTCCCTCCCCACCCCACTCTCAGCACCACCAGTCTGTAGTCTTGGACAGGCTACTGAGCAGCCAGCCACCAGCAACCTGTTAAGCCAACTGAAGCCCAGGGGCAGTTGAGAGAGGGCCCATCTGTCTTCCCTCCCCACACCCCGTGGGCCCCTCAGATTGTTTCTCTTGCTCTCACAGTGCCCTTGGTATCTGCTTTACCTGTGGTCCTCATCCGTATAGAATGCTAAGGGTGGGCATGCTCTTCCCACAAGTCCTGGGCCATCACCCCACCTATAGCCCTGAGCCTGTGGCACAGTTTTCCAACTGTTGGTTCAGAATTCATCCAGACGCCTCTGAGGCTGCAGCTGTGATCCCTGGGCAGGACAGACCTGCCTCTAGGCTGCACCAAAGACTCTTGTTTTTTTTCCTGCAGGGTTTCTTAAGGTCCAGCTGCCTGTGAGTGGAGAGTGCCTTTGCTTGCATGGGAGAGATTTTTCTAGGGAGCCTAAGGAAGTGTGACCACTTCCTACTCCTGGCTATGGTTCATGATCTTTCCTTATAGCAAATGTCCTAAGCCCCTCCACGCTGCCTGTGTTCTATTTAGAAACCGAGCCATAGCGTGGTCTGAGAAAAGACTGTTAATTTCCATTGCCTCCCACCCATTGGGGTTGTGCAGCGCCCTGTCGGGACACACGGATTTCCCTCTGCATAGCAAAAGTGTGGGCAAGCCACTGTGAGTATGGAAGCCAAGTTGGAATAACCATGAAAGAAAGAGTGTGCAAGAGGGGAGAAATGACAGACTTCTTTAGTCTGTATAAGACAAAATCATTGCAAATCATAAATCATTCTGGATTTCTTCTGCAAACACCGGCAGAAAAATCACCCATTATGTGCCAGGCTCTGTAAGACAAATAAGTCACACAGCACTCCCAGAAAGTCAGTTGTGCAGGAGAGCGACCTAGAAAACATCATTGCAATACCATGGAACAGACGCAGTCATAGGGGCATGCCCAGAACCAGGGACAGTACAAAGGTGCAAATCCCACCCTGGGAAGGGCACAGGAAATGCAGACTCTCTGAGTCAGGGCTTAAGAGGATGTGTAGTAGTTCATCGGAAGAACATGTGAAGGGGAGAACATTCCAGACAGAGGGAAAGGTCACTAGTTGTAAGTGTTCAATGGAGGCAGGATCTGGTCCTCGATTCTCTGTGCCTTAGCTCTTACACAAATAGGCAAAGGTAAGCATTCTTTACACCTTCTCCAGAGTATACCGCAGTTAGATATCTGGGCAGTGTGACAGGAAGTACTACATTACAGTCATTTCCTGTGACAGTTGGTAAGTTAATCATTCCTTCTGGGGTGCATCATTTCTGTGCGCCTGTGGATCTGCTCCTTCATTTCTCCTGACTTAGAAATGGGGAAGGCCAAGCCCGCTGATACCAGAGGCTGTCTAAGCACACATGGATGTGGCCAAGAAATGACCCTGGGCTGCTGCAGAGGGCAGTGGCTTCTGTGGGCCAGACAGCCCATGCAAGGCAAACCTTTGCTCCTTAGAGAAGGTTCCTGTTTCAAGTGAGGATATGACCTCTCACACAGCTTGATGAGAATGGGCCTGGGAAATGTAATGGCTTCACTTTGTTGTAGTCTCTCTGCACAGACGAGCCTTTTAGCAGAGCCCCTGGGCCCGGGCCTCAGAAAAACCAACTTAGCACATATGTCACAAGCTTTATGGCTTGTGGATGGGAGGCCATTGGAACTCAGATGGTCGTCCCACCGCAAAGTTATATGTAGCTATGAAACATATAAAGCAAAAGTTAAGTCTCACTCCCAAAGTATGAAGTTGAAGGGCAAGGATGGAGGTTTGTCTCAAGACTCAATCTTTTCTTGTTGACACTGAAAACCTGTCTGTGAACAGCTTTCTGATGCTGGAAGAGGAGGCTTTGGAGTTTGGCTCTTGTAAATATGCAAGAAGGAAGAAAGTCCTAAATGACAGCTTAAAGAGAGTAAAGGGCTGGAACTATATTCTAGGTGAAAGTCCGGATCTTTCGAAGAACTCTAGTATTAATCTAGAAGAGACATTAAATAAATGTCATTCCATTCTTTGTTCCTCCTACAAAACCATCTGAAAAAGTCTACCTCTCTGGCCAGCTCTGCCCTTGCTTTTGGGCAGCAGTTCTGAAGAACTGACCTGATTTCCAGGAGGTAAAAGAGTTCGGGAATGAGGGATGATTTTCCAAGGAGACACATCAATAACTTTGCCATAGGGCACCATTTAGGGTATTGATATCAATATGATGTTAATACCAGTGTCCATTAGAAATATATCTTAGTAAATTGTAAACCCCCCTCCCACCCCATTCATGCAGGCACATCGGACAGGGCTGCCCATGATCTAATTTCTGCCAAAATGAGTCAGTTGATATGGGACCCTCACTTAATTTGTGACGAGTCTATATCCCTGTAAAGGAAAGATGTACCTGATATATCAGTAACCACACAAAAGCTTAAACTTAGAAATGGAGGGCTGAATTGCTTTCCCCTGGGATGATTTGGGGAAGCTTCTTAATGAAAGTGGTGTCGGGACCATTAAATTGATCACATTTAATCAAAGAGTAAAGAATGAAGAAAATTTCTCCTAAATACTGACAAAAAACAAATACCATTTACTGCTGTGCTGAGGCTTTAATGGCCTGTATTCATGTGCTGTCAAATTTAATCCACACAGCCTCTTCAAAGACAGGTCATTATCCTAAGTTAAGGAACCAGGTTCAAAGACTTGCCCAGCATCACACAGCTGGTAAGCAATAGAGCTGGGTGTGTAACCAGGTCTGTCTGGCTCCAAAGCTCATGTGTTTCATACTGTATTCTACTTCACACCCCTCCGCGGAGTGCTGCCCATTTCCTACTCACCAGAGGCAGACACAGTCAATAGAACAGACAGGTGATGAGCAGATCGCCAAGAATCACTCACTCAATGAGGAGCACCAACCCTAGGACAGAGAGGCACCAACTGCTATCAAAAGAATAACTGGAGCACCTGGGTGGCTCAGTCAGTTAAGTATCTGCCTTTGGCTCAAGTCATGGTCCCAGGGTCCTGGGATGGAGCCCCGCATCAGGCTCCCTGCTCAGCAGGGTATCTGCTTCTTCCTCTGCCCCCCCCCCCCCCCGCCCCCGGCTTATGCTCTCTCTTTCTCTCTCACTCACTCTCTTTCTCTCAAATAAATAAATTAATTAATTAAATCTTTAAAAAAAAAAAGAAAAACTAATACCAGAGCGTGTAATACTGAAGCGAACAGAAGATTTTAGAATGAGCAAGATTGGTGTCTTCAGAGAGATGCAAAAACAGTTTCCATAAAATAGAATAAGCTAGCGTTTTATAAATTTAAAATTTTGATCACTCAAACAAAAACCTCAGTATATGAGCTGTGTAGTAGTGTGGATAGAAAAAAACAAAGCAGTGAGTTGGAAACTTGAGGGGTTTCCCAATAACATAGCACAAAAGGACCCTCCAAAAAAGCCAGTTAAACTTATTATTCCATTATTTTATAACAATTTGGAATGGAGATCCAAATGATCACAATATAAGAATTAGAAGGCAGGAAAAATGGAAGTGAAAGCAAGTCAAGATTCTTGTCTTATTTGTGGAAGAGTTTCTCTACCACTTAGCTCAAGACTTTGATAAAATAAAATGTTTAAATACATAAAAATTTTAATGGCTCCTTAGAAGAATAAAAATAATGTAGGACATCCAAACCACTCAAGAATTTTAAAGGAACTCATGAAGAAAAAATAAATAAATACACACACACACACATTTATATATAATAAGATGTCAAGAATAAATCCAAACAAAATAACTATGAATGAAATAAATGCCCTAGTAAATGACAGACTGTCAGATTGGATTTTTTTAATCCAAACATAAGTTATTTATCAGAAATGCACCTTTAAAAATGACCCTTAATGTATCCAAAAAAAAAAAAAAAGGCAAATGCTAACAAAAAGAAAGCAAGTAAACAGTATTAATGGCAAACAAAATAGAATTGAAGCAAAAAACATCATTAAACAGGGCAAAAAAAAAAAAAATGCATTTCAAAATGACCAAAGACACAATCTGCTGATAATTTGTAATATAAACAAACTTTTATGTAACCAACCACATAGCTATAAAAATATAAAGCAGTACCTGATTGAAATACAAGGAGTAATTGACAGTCACAGTCATTGCAGGAAAATTTATATATTTTCCTCAAATATCATCAGACAAGTAGGCATAAAATAATAAGTATTTAAATAATGGAACTAGCAATTGTGATCTCTTAGAGAGACAGACAGACACCAAGACAGAGTGAGTCAGCATGTCTGGATTTCAGTAGTGGTCCCCTGCTTACCAGCTTTTGGTAACCTTGAGGAAATTACCTAAACTCTCTAAGCTTATTTTCCTCATCTGTAAAATGGGCTAATACATTGTGAGGATTGAAGAAGCTAATGTTTATGGAGCAATTTGTAGAGATTTTAATACATAAATAGGGAATGCACATTCTTTTTAAACATAGGCAAATATTCACAAATTACCCATGTATCACATCACAAAAGCAAACCTCAATAGAAATGTTAACGTCAAAGCACTACAGGCCACCCTCTAAGACCACAGTGCATAAACTTGGAAGCTAACAACCAAAGTTAGACAAACAGCCAACCAAAAACATAACCACTTGGGGATATTTGAACACCATTTGAATTAACTTTTTAGATAAGAAATCAAAGAGGAAATTATGAACAAATTACAAATAAAGGACAGTGAAACTTGTTCATACCAAAACCAATGGCATGCAGACAAAACCCACACAGAGGAAAATACCATATACATAGAAAACAGGAAAGACTGAAAAAAAAGTGAACTAAATTAAAAACATAAAAGCTAGAAAAGGGACAATTAAATAAATTGGACTCTAAAAAAGTAAAGTGAAGATATTGTTAAAATGGAAGTCATGATATAGAAAGATAAAAAGAACAATAACAAAAGTATTCCACATCAATAAAACCAAAAGCTGGGGGATGGGGGTGGGGGGTTATCCAACACAACAGACAAACCTATAGCAAACTTGATCAGGAAATAAAAAAGAGGGATGATGCCAAAAACGCTAGAAATGATGAACTACAGTCATACAGAGAAGATTTTTAACTTCTATTATTTTTCACAATTTTATTCCCATAAAAAAACCTCAAAGAAATGCATGAAATGAAGTCTAACTAGACCAATTACCTTAGAAAAAAATTAAAAGTAGCCAAAGACCTATACCTTTAAAAAGCACCAGGCCCAGCTAGCTATATAGGCAAGTTCTACTAAGTGGTCAAGGAATGGATAATTTCTGTGTTATAAAAGCTCTTCCAGAGAGTAGAAAAAGATGAAAAACTCATCCTAGGAGACTAACATACTTTGGGTCATTAACTAGAAATGAAGAGTGGGCACTTACACAGAACAGGAAACTGCAGGCCAAACTCACTTTGAAAACAGATACAGAAGTTCTAAATAAATGTTTGCAAAGCGATTCCTGTTAGAAGAAGAACATATTCTGAGTAAAGTACAGTGTCATCCAGGAATGCTACATTGATTCTTTATGAAGACATTAACATTGTTCACTGTTAATATAAAAAGAATTAAAAAAGAATATTAAAAGAATTATCAGGATGAGGACTTCCAAAAAAGACAAAAGTTAAATTTAACATACATTTATGTTATTTTTTAAGATTTCCCGTAAGGAAGATATGGAAAGAAACTTCTTCAACTTGACAAAAGTCCTCCATCAGAAGCCTATAGAACCATGGGATAGAAACCTGATACTAAGATGTTAGAAGTTGTCCCACCTAAGTGAGGAGCAAGATATGAGCTCCTGCTTTTGTTTCTTTGATTTAGTAGTGTTAGAGGTCTTGATGATAAAAAGAAATGAATAACCTTTATTGTAAAAAATAAGAAACAGAAGTATCGCTGTGGCAAACAATGTTATTATCCCCTAGGAAATCTGAGATAATCAACTGATTGAATGTGAGGCCTTGTGAATGCAGAAAGTAAAAGCTGGGGCACACTTATAAATTACCTGACCTTTGAACGCATTCTGCAAGCCACACACTGATCCACTGGCTAAGGGTGGAAGCCTTACTGGACCAAGGTGTTTATGTATGACCTCTGGCCAATCGTTGGTTGATCACTAAGTTACGTCAACCCAGGACAACCCCTAGGAAACCAGGCTTAAAAATAAAACAAGTGTAAAAATAAATATGGAGCAGAGACATCACACACTGCAGGAGAAACATACTCCACAGAATTAGTCCAAGCAAGGCACTAAACCAATAAGCAAAACAAAAAAAGTAGCAACTACCACTTCCCAAAGCAGGGGTAAGAATACAGAGTTGCCACAATATCTAAAACATTCAGTTTAAAAGAATTTATGAAACATGAAGAAATCAGAACAGGGTAAACAATGTGCAGGGGGAGAAAAGGAATCAACTGAAGCTGCGTCTGAGGAACCCAGATGTTGGATTTAGTCATCAAGGACTTCAAAGCAGCTATTATAAATGTGTTTAGAGAACTAAATGAAACCATGCTTAAAGAATTAAAGGAAAGTATGATAACAATGACTCATCAGATAGAAAATATCAATAAAAGATGGAAATTGTAAAAAGAGCCAAGTAGAAGTTCTGGAGTTGAAAGTAAAATTCATTAGAGGGGCTCAGTAGCAGATTTGAGCTGACAGAGAATCAGCAAACTTGAAGATAGATCAGTGCAGACCATCAAATCTGAAGAACAGAAAGAAAAAAATAATAAAGAAAAATGAGCAAAGCCTCAGAGATCTCTGAGACACCGTAAAGTATATGCATAAAAATACACATAATTGGAGTTCCAGAAGGAGAGGATAGAAAGGGGCAGAAAAAATGTCTAATGAAAGAATTAACCCCCAAACAGTGGAGTTATATAGACTCTGTACAATAAATGATATGAAGACAATTGGCTATCCATTTGGAAAGAAATTACAGAAAATCTCTACCTCACTGGAAAAAAAATAAGTGGATTAGAAAGTTATATATAAAAGGAAATATTAGTGGAAAGTACTGAATATTTTCATAATCTTTGGATAGGAAAGCTCTTCTTCCTAAGCAAGTCATAAAATCCAGAACGCACGAAGAAAAGATTGACAGATTAAATCTATAAAAATGTTAAACTTTTGTGTGATCATAAAATGTCACAAACTAAAAGATATTTGGGAGAATATATCTGCAACATGGCTAACAGACAAATATGTAAATGTCTTCAGATCAATAAGGAAAAAGCCAAAATTTATAAAAATGGGTGAAGGGATATGAACAGGCAATTCACAAAAATTTTAATGGCAAATAAACATATAAACAAACAAATACAAATAAGTGACAAACATTAGCATCACTGGTTATCAGAGCAATGTAAAATCAAATGAAAATAAGGTCCCCACCCAGTTAAACTGGCAAAATCCAAAAGATTGTTAATATCCATTGTTGGTTAAGATGAGGAGAAATGGGCACTCTTAAATACTGTTAGTGTAAAAGGCAATTTGACAGTAACTGTCAGAATTTAAAATATGAATACCAACAATTCTACTTTTAGGAACCTGTCTCAAAATTCTCACATAATATGTATCCAGCAGAAATTTCTAACTTTTTGACAGTAGATGTAGATGTCATTGTTCTCAGCATAAATGTGAGCTTTTTCTATTTTGGTGAAATAGAAAATAATATGCCACTAGGATTCTGAGAGGAAGCTGTTAGATTCAGTTTAAAAAAAAAAAAAGGAGGGGCGCCTGGGTGGCTCAGATGGTTAAGCGTCTGCCTTCGGCTCAGGTCATGATCCCAGAGTCCTGGGATCGAGTCCCGCATAGGGCTCCCTGCTCCTTGGGAAGCCTGCTTCTCCCTCTGCCTCTCTCTCTCTCTCTGTCTCTCATGAATAAATAAATAAAATCTTTTAAAAATAAATAAATAAGGAGTAATAATAAGACATTTTTATTAAGAACTTGTTATAGATGAGGCACAATACCAAGTAATTTACCTGGACAAATTCGTTTAATCTTCATGAGAATTTCGCCAGGAAGCAGAGGCACGGGGAGGTGCCAAGGTCACAGAGTTGGTAAGTGGCTAAGTTAGTGTGCACTCTTTTTTTTTTTTTTTTAAGATTTTATTTATTTATTTGAGACAGAGAGAATGAGAGACAGAGAGCATGAGAGGGAGGAGGGTCAGAGGGAGAAGCAGACTCCCTGCCGAGCAGGGAGCCCGATGCGGGACTCGATCCCGGGACTCCAGAATCATGACCTGAGCCGAAGGCAGTTGCTTAACCAACTGAGCCACCCAGGCGCCCAGTGTGCACTCTTAACCACTAGACTGCACAGCCACCTGCCAAGCCTCATGACATCTTTCTGTCTGGATGTGAGCTGTCCAGCAGCATTAGCATCACCTGGAAGTTAGAATTGTAGAAATGCAAAGTCTCAGGCTCCACCCAGAGCCGCTGAATCAGAATCTGCATTTTAACAAGATCCCCAGTGATGCATTTGCACATTAATACTGAGAAGCCCTGGCCTAAAGCCTATTACTTAAATCACTCCAAGCTTCCCTTTCCCCATCTATAAAATGGTGATGACAGTCTTTGCCAGGCAAGCCTGTTGTGGGGAATCTTTTATCCACATATTCATTCATTCATCAAATGCTTTGCACCCACCATATGCCAAGCAGTGGTTTTTGCTGCAGGGGAAAAAAAGCAGACAAGAACTAATAATTTCCAGCCCTCGTGTAGCTTACGTTCTGGTAGAGACAAGTAATATGTAAAATATAATAGCGTATTACATGATGGTAAGTACTCTGGGGAAGAACAAAGGAGACAAGGGTGTGAGGATGAGAAAGTTTGTAGACATTTTCAGGAGTGGTTGCTGAGACCTTCACTCAGGGTGGGGGCACTCGAGCTGTCTCAGGAGGTTGTCATGTGGTCTTTGTGTATGAAGGCCTTGGCAAGTCTGTGTTTCCTGGGAATTCTCTCTCCTTGCATTTAGCTCTGCTTGGTTTCTCTCCTGTGAAACCCCAGGCCCTGTGCAGTGTCCAGATTGGACATCCAGGAGCCTCTGTGTGTGTGCTCATTAGGAGTCACCCTGGGGGAGCTTTCTGCCACAAAGTGAATCACTTAGTCACGGGCAACAGCAGGGGACAGTAACACTGGTTTTTAAAGCTGACTGGTGGCTAAGGCACATTTTGCAGGAGAGAAGTCCTGGGTTTCATGACTTAGTTATGCTTGGAGGGTAATTGCAACAAGAAGTCTGCCCTGCAGCAAGCTTGCTGGAGGCCAGAACTTAACTTGTGCACAAGCCAGGTCTGGCACTTTAAAGCAACCCAACAAATAACCCAGAATTGAACAACTTGGGTTTGTTTTTTTTTTTTCAATGTCTATTACTTTCCTCCATAGTGAACACATGTTTCTTTTATTCCCCCACCTTCTACCTCAACTTTTCTGTAGAAATTCGAGGGCTTTTCCTATATACCCCAGCACTCATCCTGGGAGGGAGGTTCCTGTTAACAAGAATTCAAGGCTTAGAAACCCTCCCCAGGATGCAGAGTCTGTGGGTGATGTGCCTTCTTTTCCTTGAGTATCTGGTTTGCCTTTTGAGAACTTGCTGCCTTCTACTCATATTAACTTACCTGTGTAACTCTCAGAGACACCGCTGGGGTTCTCTGTAAAAAGATGAGCAAGGAGATATTTTTTCTCTTGAGGGTGGGGGGACGGAGAGAGAGAATCTTAAGCAGGCTCCATGCCCAGCACAGAGCTCAATCTCATGACCCTGAGATCATGACCTGAGCTGAAATCAAGAGTTGTACACTTAACTGACTGAGCCACCCAGGTGCCCCAACAAGGAGATCTTAATGGTCAAAACTATGTGGTCTAAAACCCAGCATGACCTCCCATCCACCTTTCCAGGCCATTGCCTCTAATATCCTCAGCGTCTGACCTTGTCCTCCAGCCACTCTGGACTGTGAAGGCTGCTGATCCACCCACTATGCACTTCCCTGGGCTTCCTGACCTCCTGGTTTCTTCCTTCCCTCTGGCTATGGAAAGCCCACTCATTCCTCAAGACCTAATTCTCACACATACTCTCTTCCATCATGCCCTCTCAGATACCTTCCTGGGTAGTCCTGCCTCAGGCCCTTTGCACCTGCCTCTTCTGAGAGCACCCTTCCCCCAGATCTTTGCATGGCCAGCTCCTTCTCATAGTGTGGGTCTGAGCCCCAAGTTCATCTTTTCACTGAGGTCTTCCCTGACCACCTGAGCTAATGTTGCAAACCTTCATCAACTCAATCCCATTTCTCTGTGTTATTTTCTTCATAGCACTTGCCACTGTCTGAAATTACTATTTTTCATTGTATGTCTTCTTCCACAAGATTGAGAACACCATGACAGGAAAGTCATGGCTGCCTTGTTTCCTGTGTCTCCCCAGCTATGGTGCCCCGACCATAGTATGTGCTCAGATAAATGAAAGAATTGGCCACGCCCACGCTATTGAAATCAACTCAAGTATTTCTTTCTGCCTTAGCGTAGGGTGTGTGTCCTTAAACACCTGCACACCCTGCAGCACATCTATTGAGCACCTCATATGTCTTTTAGGGACTCAGGAGATTTGCATTGAGTTGAAATCCCATGTCTAGATGTTTTGGCAACTTCCCTTAACCCACAGCAGATGTTGCCTTAATTTAATGTGGGAATAAGTAAAAAGGTAAAACTTTGAAAGAAGGGGCTGAATCACGTAAGAGAAATGAAGGCTTCTAAGAGCAAACTTGAACTCCACAAATTTTGGTCAGAGACTTCATGAAAACATTGTCCTTCTTCCTCACAAACACACGCACACACACACACACAGAATCAAGTCCACTGATCTCAGCAATGGCCTCAAACCATTTTTTTTTTCTTTTTCTTCCTTCTGCATATGTCTGAATGTGAGCTGAATAGTCAAGTTCCTGAAATGAGTCAGGATTAGGTTGGCTTCAGTTTTTTGTTTTTTGTTTTTTGTTTTTTTCTCAACAGAAGCCAAGCACTTAAAAGTGGGGAGATGGCTGATTGAATTTTGGAGAGAGAGTTACGTTCCTGGGCTCTTGGGTCAATTTTAGTTTTGGCTAGAGGGAGAAAGTGTGTGTTTCTTTGCACAGCTTACATTCAACACACACCCTCTGGAAGGTGGGGATAAGGTTCAGCCTGGGCTGTCCATGCACAGTGTGGTCCAGAGGCTGCCCTCTAACCCGTGTGGACAGAGTGCATGAATCAAGCCAGCAGTGACATCTCCCTGCTGACTGAGGGCGCCAGCTTATCAAGGAGCCCGGGGTCCTGTGCTCACGGCCGCTGTGACATCTGGAAGCATTAACGCTTCGTCGCCGGCATGTGGGCCAGTTGGAATGCCCATGCTTCGGTGCACGGTTCTGGTCCCCGACATGGATAAGCCTTAAAAGTCAGTGATTATGCCGTTTACTTCCCTTCATTCCTTAAAAGCAACATGACACAGAGCCCAGTTGTTGCTGGGTGAGGGGTTGTTACTGAAGTTGCTAACAGGAAATCTCACTGAGGATAAACAGAGCTCATCGCTCCTTGCCCAGAAACACGTGGTTCTCATTTAACCTGCCCAGGACTCATTGTGGATGCTTCAGAAGCACAAAAACAGGAAAACTCCTCTCTCTGACATACACACCATGTTTCTTCTGACCAAAAGGAACTTTCTCGACCTTGTTAGATGCTGAGAAGTGGTTCTCTCCCCAGCTGTCCAGGAGCGCAGCTTCATTCACTTCTCCTTAATGACCCAAACTGAGGAGCGACAGCATACTTCAGACCTCTCGTGAAATCTTGAAACTTTAGACCTAAGGTTACTCTTTTAACTGCTCTGAAGTATGTACTCTCAGAAAGTTGTGCAGGAGGTTAGACAGATGGCTACACGTGAGACAGCAATCAGAAAACAATTGTTCTTTACTTTTATTTTATTTTATTTACTTGAGAGAGAGAGAGAGCGCTTGCATGTGAGCAGGGGAAAGGTCAGAGGGAGAGAGAGAATCTCAAGGAGACTCCACGCTGAGCGTGGAGCTGGACACGGGGCTCGATCTCGTGACCCGGAAATCACGACCTTAGCTGAAACCAAGAGTCGGACAGACGCTCAACCGACTGAGCCACCCAGGCGCCCCTTTACTTTTTGATAAAGGGATAATTGTAAAGTGATACATCTCATAAATGCAACAATAACTCAGTGAATCACTAGGTGCGTTACTTTATCCTTTAATGTAAGATGGAGAGGAACTTTGTTCTTTGCCATAAGCTAGATCTAAGCTAGATCCAGAATCTCAATTAACTGATACAGTTCCAAGGGCTGTGTTGTGTCCCCTGGTGGCAGCCTGCGTGTGTGTCTCTCTCTCTCTCAACGTCCCAGCAGGCTGGCCGGCCACACCCAGAGGAAAAGGGGGGCGGGTAGTGGGGAGGGCATGCCTTTGTTTTCACCAAACCCTAGAGCTGCTGAAGGGGAAAAATCATTGGGAAAAACCTTTTATAGTTAAGAAGTGAAATATTTTATGCAATAACGGCAGACTCATACAGAGGTCAGGATTGTACAAGGGATTATGCTCTCCCTTTCCTCTGGAAGATTGATTCTGAGGCTTTGTCCCTTTATTGCCTGTTTCAGTTTTGGTCTCAGTAACACCCTGACCTTTCACAGTGGTGGTGGCCTTAAGGGATGGGGGAGGGGGGGAGAGGAAGCAAGCATTTTATTTAGAAGATAATTTTCAGTTTGAAAGAGAGGCGACATCTCAAGGGAAAGTTACAATCTTTTCAGGCTTTTTTAAGTTACTGGCTTTGCCCGTCTGGAAATTAAATGACCCCAGGTCATTCTTAAACTCCTTGCTCCTCCTGCTCCATCCCCCAACTCTGTCCGGTTTGGAGGCCTGCTGTTGTTTATGGACGACTGCTCTGCTCTCATTTACCTTTTTCAGTTCAGAAACCGAGCATGCTCTTCATTTGAGGATCGAGGTGGGGAGGACTGGCCAAAGCCAGAGAGCCTCCTGTTAATTTACCTCATATCGTTGTGAGCTCCAAAGTGTATTGCCTTTTGTTTGTATGAACACATTGGAGTCTCTAGCTACACACAGAGGTAACTATCAGAAAATCAGAACTTGCTGAACTGATAAACAAGGAGCCCTTTTCACAAAGCGAAAGAACCGGTGCTCCAGGAGGGTCTACCAGAGGACGCCTTTGAGAACTCCTTCCTTTACATGAAATGATGCATGCACACAAAAATTGTGTGTTCGACCTTTCAGATACATTAGTAACCTAAAGCTAGGCATACCCATTAGGGGGAAGTACCCAGGATTGTTACTGGTTTCTCTGCCCTTATGTTAAGTAGTGCCGTTCCAGGGGAAAAATCAGAGGGAGGGAATGGAACCTTGGAGCAGCCTACTGAGTTATTCTGGGTCTGTATTATTACAAAGACTCGAAATGACTGGTAATCCATAAAAATATTTGTTTTAGGATTTATTAGTAAAATAATATCCTCTTTCCCCATTTTTTTGGACAATACCAAGAAACACTCAATAGTGAATCAGAGCAATGTGATTTAACGTAAGTCATAACCTAAGGAGCTCTGTAAGACTGGAAAAGACTTTATCACAGTTTTATATTTTGCTGAATGGAAAATATGTATTTTATTTATCTTTCTGTGGGTAAACATCTTAGGTCAGCCGAATTAGCCAGTTGGTATAATTTCTCAATCATTTTATGAGTATTGGTTTTTTTTTTTTTTAAAGATTTTATTTATTTATCTGACAGAGAGACAGCGAGAGAGGGAACACAAGCAGGGGGAGTGGGAGAGGGAGAAGGAGGCTTCCCACAGAGCAGGGAGCCCGATGCGGGGCTCGATCCCAGGACCCTGGGACCATGACCCGAGCCGAAGGCAGACGCTTAACGACTGAGCCACCCAGGCGCCCATTGTTTTTTGGTTTTTTTAGAGATTTTATTTATTTATCTGACAGAGAGACAGCGAGAGAGGGAACACAAGCAGGGGGAGTGGGAGAGGGAGAAGCAGACTCCCTGCTGAGCAGGGAGCCCAACGCAGGGCTCGATCCCAGGACCCTGGGATCGTGACCTGAGCCGAAGGCAGACGCTTAACGACTGAGCCACCCAGGCGCCCCTGTGAGTATTGTTTTTATTTAAAACTTTAAATATCACCAAAATTACTATGGTAAGTGTTCGGCCTCCTGTGGGAGAAGGGGGCTTATTATCTTCTGATACTCAGTTCCCAGATGAGGCAGTAGGTAATTGAATTAGCAAAGCAGGCATTCAGAACACTGTCTGGGTTTTCAAACTCAAGGGGCATGTGAATCTAGAGAAGCAGGTGGCAAGTCGGGGGACAGGTCCTATTGACCCAGTTGCCATCAGCTGTGATGGGTGGAATACCGGATGGAAAAGTGGCCCAAGAGGTAACAGAGGACATAGAGTCGGTGATTAACAGATAAGTGGTAGTTAACATGAAACACATGTTATTCAAAAATGAACCTGTGCCCTCTTTAATCCAGGTCAATTTAACAAACATAGTTTTTAAATCAAACTTCCCCTAAGACCCACATTGGTGAAGACTGCAAGCATCGTTCATGGGGGGGTGCTTGTTGTCAGTTTATTCCCCTAGTTGAATCCCCCATTTCTCTTCTGTTGGCTGTGTACTGTGTTGAAGGCAGCCCATCAACCCAGGGACACTTCGGTGACCTCTCCCAGCCCTGGACCCCAGCCAGCTGGAGGATGATCACGGAATGGGGCTGATGCTGGTAGAAAGGAGACGTCTGTGCCTCAGCCTGTTAAACACATACCAGAAATAGCACATGCTCCAGGTGAAGAGTGGTTCCTTCGCTCTGAGACATGTTCATTGCCATCTGGGTAGCTGCCCACCCCACCCCCAATCTAAGATTTGCCTGTAAGACCCTCCTCTTTGTCCAGGCCCACCTCTCCTGCCTCCTTTCTGACCACCATTACCCAACTTTCATCTGATGCCTGAGCCATGTTGAACTCTTAGGCTCTCTCTAGATCAAGTCTACTGTTCGAACCTCTGTGCTTTCGCAGATGCTGTTCCTCCCTGCCTGGAATTACCTTCCCTTTCTCACTTTGCTCTCTGAAAGTTCTCTTTACCTTCCAGGATCCATGAGAAGCGCCACCTCCCCTGAGTCCAGAGTGCAGATCACGACAAGCCAACTGCTGGGGGAGGGAGAAATTTGTGGAGAAGAGTCATGGTGGTAGCAGGGCCGCTGCTCTGAGGGCTGTGAGCGGATGGACAGTGGGATGAGGGTCCGGGTGTGTGGGGGACATACGCTGTGCAGCCTGGGCCCAGGGAAGGTGGACCAGGAACGGGGCGTCCGGGAAGGGCTTCAGAGGTGTGCTCCTTCCACAGTTGAAGCATCTAGGTACCTGATTGGCTACTTACCCTCTCTGGGCCTCAGTCTTGTCATCGGTAAAACGGGTAAAAATTAAGGAGACCAGATGTCCCAGTTTGCCTGGCACATCCCTGATATTGGTCTCTATCTTACTAGTCTGTGTGGTTGACTCCCCCACTTCACTCTCAAAAATGTCCTGGTTTGGACAATAAATAGTATGGTCACCTTACTGATTTATGTGTATTCTCTCTGCATGGGTACTATAAAGATTCAGTGCATGCCATAGCTCTTAGATTGGTACCAATGTTAGCTAGTATTATTCCTGTTTATATCTGAACTCTGTACAGGGATGGGGCCTTAAGCAGTTGGAATTGGTTTCCAGGGTGATACACTTGGGGAATGAGACCCAGAAAACAGATCGAAGGACTTCTCAGTCCCTCCAGTCTTCAGGCCCAGGGACAAAGACTGCATTAGGGCTACTCTGTTCTGGGACCTCAGGGAAGACCTGTGTCCTCTCTCTAATTCTAGGTCAGCAAACAACTCTGAGGTACCTTATGCAGGCCCCTATCCCCAGACCACAACATGGAAATGCTTTGTTTTCCTCCAGCCCCTTTACCAGACTACCACAACCCAGAAAGTCTTTAGTTAAAGCTCTAGATGTTCCTTTGACTTATAACACGCAAAAGGTGGATTCTCTTTCGTGGCTTCATACCCGTGGAATCGCCCTGATTCATACTTTGAACCCAGTATTTTATGAAGTGAAATTTTGCCAGGCCACCTAGAGTGTACCGAGCACTTTGTCCTCGGATAGGCCTGGCACCTTGGTGGCTTCTGACCGTGAACCCTCCTGACCGAGGCTGACCTGGACCCTGCCACCAAGTGGTGTCCACATCTTCTTGGGCTCCTGACAGTTTCCCAAATCACTACCATCTCTCCCTTTCCGACTTGCACAATGTTTTCTTTGGGGTCAGGACAAGGGGAGTGGGGGAGACCAAAAGCCAGCAGAAAACCCTCAATAGCTGCCTTCGCAGAATCCAGCCTTGACACTGTGTCCTGCATCCTCTTGTCCTTTGTGTGTGTATCTGGTGAAGTCCTTTTATTCACATTCCAATAGACATGGACCTCTTCCAGCTCCCGGAGGTCCTGGAAGATAAGCAGCCATGTCATGGGAAGCATTTGGACTCAGATGGTCTGGAAAATTGATGAGAAGTGAGTGGGTAGAGATGAACAGGGGTTAATGGCCACAGAGCCCTTGGCCAGCCACAGAAATGAAGCTGTTGGACATGAGCACTGTGGTGTTTGGATTGTCTGCAATGGGAGAAGAAAACAGTACTTCCCCCTTGATTTTAGGCAAAGAAGGTGATTAGAACCAAGCAGGGGCTGATCGACAATTGCTTAGCTATGTAATGTGAGATTGGGTGGCCCCGTGCTCTTACAAAATGCACAGATAGTCCTCGAAGTAGGAATTAGCAGGTGAGGACCACCTTAGTGGCCATCTAGGCCACCATCCTCATTTTACACGAGGCAGCTGAGGCCCTGGAGACCCAAGCTGGCACAGCTCTCAGGAGGCAGAGCTGGGGCTGGCTCCTGGACTGTCAAGGGCTCATCAAGACCACCTATGCCACAGGATTCCTTCACCGCATGCTTCTTGCTGCCAACAGGCAGTCACGTGACCTTGGACGGGTCCTGGAACTCGGGGGCTCTGGTTCTTTATCTGTCAGCTGAGGCCAAGGAACTGCGTGATCTGCAGGCTGCCTCCCAGAAACCACATTCCAGGATGCTCTGTCCCCCTTCCAACCCAAGACAGCCTGGAGGAGCCTGGCCCCCCAGCCAGCGGATACTTTTATCTCCCATGCTCTGGCCAGGAGTTGTTTTTCTGGCCACAGTGGCAGAAATGGGCCAGGAGGGAAGATTCTGGGCTTCCTAGGCTTCTAGGCTAGTGCTCCTTCCTTTTGGCCTAGGTGGGAACAGAAGGTCTGGTTTCCCTCCACCTCTGCCAGTCCGTGACTCCTGCCCCAGCCCCATCCTCAGCCTCTATACCTGAAAGACAGGAAAATGGTTATAAGCACCAACTCTGGAGCTGGATGGCCTGCTAACTGGGGGACCTCAGGTAGTCATCTGGTCTCCCCTTGCCCCTCCGTTTCTCCATCTGTAAAATGGGGATAGGAACAGTACTCACCTCCAGGGGGCAAGGGCTGCATGAGCTAGTATGTGTAAAGCACTCAGAACCTGCATACAGTAAGGGCGGCACACATGTTGGGTGTTACTGCGACTGTCGCATACATATCTATCCAACATAGAAAACTCCTTCCCTTCCACGACCTGGCCAGGTTCTGAGCTGCTCAATTCTAGCTGAGGGAGCGTCTGCAGCAGGATTAGTGGGTCGGAATCAGACTCATGCAACACCACGCAACCTTCAATCTCCCCTTGAAAGAGGACCACCCTGAACCTCACAGAAAAATGTTTCCCCCCCGATTGATGTGATGCCCGTGTAACCACAGTCGGGAGCACAACTGGCTGAGATTTTCATTCACCACAGACTCAGTCTCCACTTCCCTTCTCCAGATTCCACTGGGGCAGATCAAATGTCACATGGGATCACATCACATCACGGTCGGCACCCTGTTCACTGGCCCCCGAGACTCCAGGGGAAAGAGGAGAGGGAAGCTCTGAGCCATGTGTCTGCCTCTGCCTGGCACGCACTGAGGCTTCAGCCGCTGCTCACCCCCTTGCCCTGCCATTCCCAGCTTCCTGCTAGTCTGTGTGGGGGTCTTCACGGCGCCAGGCTCCTCGCACCCCAAGTTAGCAAAACTGGCTGAGTTGGGGCTCCATTCCCACACTTCCTCTCCCAGCCTGGAGACCCGAAGCACCAATTTGCAGAGCCAGGAGGAACTCTGCCCCCATCCCTGATTTTAATTAAGGATGAATGCATCCTGCAAGACTCAGAGATTCTGTTTCTCTAAACCCAGACCAATGTGTTTGTGTGGTCAGGCCCAGTCATCTCAACAGAGGAATGTGCACACCCCAGGCCTGCAGAAGGACCATTTTCCAGTAGCCTTTCAGCAAATGTCCACCTCAGAAGACAAAGAGGGAAAGTGGAGGATGCTTCAGAGCAAAAAATGATTGGAATTAAGAACATGAGGACAACACATTCAAGTTCTCAAATGCTTGGTGAACGAAATGTTTTCTATCCACGATGTGCCCTATGTGCCTAAATGGAGGGTAACCCCCAAATAACATAATCCCACTTCCCTGATGAGGTACATTTAACGCTTTTTTGGCCGACTTAGTAAGAGTGAGAAGTGTGGATGCCTTGAAGGTAGGGGATGGGAATGGACTGGAAAGAGGCCAGAGGGAACTTTCTGGAGTGAGTGACAGATTCTGTACCTTCATTGGGGTGGTGGTGATGTGGGTGATTTCATTTGTCAGATTTCATCAGACTATACCCTTAAGATCTGTGCATATTTGTGAATGTAAATTTTACCTCAATAAAAGAAGTTAGAAACGGAATGAAATAATATCTACTTATAATATTTAACCTAACCATGCAGTTGCATACTTAAAATTGTATAAGAATAATATATTAATTTATATTACTCTTTCCATTCACACGTCTCCTGAAATGATTTTATGCAAATGTATCTCCTTTGAGATCAGCGTCTATCACAACGAAGCTACTTTTTAGTCGTTTTCCAGAGCATATCATCTCAAATTTGTCTAATTAATTTGAAATGCAGTGTATTTTGAATCCAAGCTTCTTGCTGAAATTTTATGGCAAAACACAAGTGCTCATTTGCATAACATTGCAACAGTCTTTCTCATTTGTCTTGTGATTATGCGTAATCCTCACTACATAAGCGACCTGTGTTTTGCTTTCTAAAATGAGCTTTAAAATATTTAGCACAGTTTGACACACTTGCACCCGAGGAATAATCCCCAAATCTGTGTTAAATCTCATTTCCTCCTTCCCATTAATTCCCTCTCGTAACCTCTAAAAGCGGCCAAAACCAATATTGATTGAGACCGTTTCAGGCTGATGTGTCTTCCCAGATTTTGTGGTTCAAATAAAGTAATTGAGGGGCGCCTGGGTGGCTCAGTCAGTTAAGCGTCTGCCTTCGGCTCAGGTCGTGATCCCAGGGTCCTGGGGTAGAGCCCTGCATCAGACTCCCTCCTCAGCAGGGAGTCTGCTTCCCCCTCTCCTGCTCACCCTGCTTGTGCTCTATATCTCTCTCTCAACTCTCTCTCTCTCAAATAAATAAAATCTTTAAAAAAAAAATAAAGTAATTGAGACAGTCCCAAATTATAAGACATTCTTAAAGAATAATAAATCCTAAACTATGAGAGATTGGTAAAGGCAACTCTCCCTTTTTTAATAATTAATTTGAGGAAAGAGACCTTCATCTTATTTGTTTTTAGGCATATATAGTAAATCCTGGTGTATGTGTTTATTAGAGCAAAGAAAAAATCGAGATTAATGCAGCAAATTTGGGGGTCTTATTTTATAGTTCATTATGAAAAGATTAGCACTGTTGGCTTAAGTTAGTAGTTTCTTTATGTAAAAGTTTTAAGTTTTGCTCCCTACCATGAATGAGAAGCTGAAACATTCTTGAATAAATTCAAACACACTATATTTCCCTCAAGGGCATTAAAAATAAGAGTGTTAGATTTAAACAGATGATTCTGGTTAGAAATGGGATTATAAACACCATCCTAGATTATGAATTACTAATTACGACTTTTACCACTTGACCTTCAGTTCTGTCTAGTCCTCAGCTACAACCAGTGTGGTATGATGATGTATATAAGAAGTCTTGGTTTTTTCAGCATTTCCTCAAAAATAGTGTTGCCCTCAAAGAAACCAACATGGGAGACCATAAACTGTTGTTTCAGTGTGTTTTGTTTTTACTGTTGCTGTTGCTCAGCATGGTTGCTACTGCCATCAGAAGCAAAATCAGATAACTCACCAAGAGCTCACGGGCATATAAGCCCCTATATGGCTCAGTGGCATGGCTGCCCAACTTGTCTTTTTGTTGTTGTTGTTGTTTTTAGCAGAATGCTCATTTTAAGTGACATTATATGTAGCTGCGGCTCTAGTTGGAGCAGAGAATGGGGCCCAGAGGGGTCCTGCTAGATGCCTCTTCTCCTCTCTGGGGAGATGACTGTGGGGTTTTACAGCACCCTGGGAGTTCTATGGAACACAGTTTGAAAACCTCTGGCAATGGACTGCGCGTGAGGGCTTGGTCTCAGAAGACCTGGGTTCTGGACTCTGTGATTGTTGGCCAGTGACTTAACCTGAGTCTCTGTTTCCTCATCCAGACAAAGAGCATGAAAGCTCACCTCAGAGAGTAGCTACGAGGTTTATAAATGTGCTTTAGAAACCGTGAAGTGTAGGGTTGGTTTTGTTCCTTAAGTCTTACTGTCTCCTAGTCACATCTCAATTGCATGTTGTGTACCATCTCATCTCAATTATTTAAGGACTTAGGATTGTTTGGCGTGGTTGAGGCTACTACTCTGCCCTTCAGCTTTGCAGCCATATTGTCCACTGGAGAATGGACAAGGGGAAAGTGCGGACTTTGTTATCACCCTGCAACAAGGGATTCCAGGCTCAGGATTCATTCTTGGGACAGACCACTCTGACAGATTTCTTTTCACTTTCAGGTGAGCCAAGAGAAGGGAAACTGTTCTTTCCAGAAAAACCCAACCCCCTGCATCATCCCTCAAGAGCAAGAAAATATCTTCCATACAATATTTGCCTTTTTCACAAAGTCGGGAAGAAAAGTCTTGGTAAGGATTTGCTTACTAGTTGGGTTAACATGGGTGGTCCTCACTAGGAACGCAAGTCTGAGATGAGAGGCCAGTTTTCTATTTGGCATTTATTATTTCCCAAATCTGGTTTTAATCAATTGGCGTATAAAGTCACAAGGACTGTGGTCAACTCCTATTTTTCAGCCTGAGGTTTCAATCAAAGTGTTAAATTTACATTCCAAATTCCGTTGCCTGGCAAAGGGAAAACCTTCGCAACCCACCAAGCACAAAGTAAAACATTTCTCCAACTAGTATGAGTCTAATCAAGAGTGATGGTTCTTCTATAAGCACTGTGGAAAACTCTTGGGCAGGATCCACTGAAACTAAACATCTCTGTACCCTGTGACCCAGCACTTCCATTCCCAGGTATATCCCCAAGAGAAATGAGTATTTATGTCCTCCAAAAGACGTGGATAAGAATGTTTATGGTAATCTTATAACTAAAAGCTGGGAACAGTCCAGATCCCCAACAACAGGAGAATGGGTAGACAATTGTGGTGTAGCCACACACGGGAATATTACAGAGTAACGAACAATTCTATCACACATAGCAACATGAGTGAACCTCACAGACATAATAAGGCCTGAAAGAAGCTGGAGCCAAAGCACACATAATATTTCACTTACATGAAGTTCAGAAATAACAAGACTAGCAGTGGTATTGGAGGGCAGGATGGTAGTTACTCTTGAAGGAATATCAAAAGGGGTGGGGGCATGAGGGAACCTGCTTAAGTACCGGAAATGTTCTATATCTTGATCTGGGTATAAACATGTAAAATATATCAAGGTGGACCCTTAAGATTTAATTCTGTCTACTATGTGTAAGTTATACCTCCATTGTTTTAAAAGTGAGGGTATTGAAGATGGAATTGTGTGCTTTGCCGAAGCCTCCTTTCCCCCATATATTTGGTTACATCTCTCTAGCTCCTTATTTCAGGCTGGGCACATCTCCCTCACATTTTTTTTCTCTTTTTTTTTCCTGAAAGAGAAAGTAGGGCTGTTTGCCACTTGGGAATATGGGGGTGTTTTTTTGGTTTTGACGGGGTTTTTTTTGGTTTTGTTTTTTGTTTTTTTTGTTTTTACTTACCTAGTGCTGATGATACAACTATTTTTAAAAGCCCTTAGAATTGTTAGGTACATTGATATCTAGTGGTTTGACAGACACGACTCTGTGTATGACTGACAGTCTTACCCCACCCTTGAAACCCTCCCAAACATCTTTTGGAAGAATTCCTCTTTTATAACTTTAATTTGGAATTTAGGTTTCTGTTGGTGACTCACATATTTTCTTGGGCAAACCTGTGCTTTTCTTTACTCATATGTTTTCATCAATCCTATGACTTCTCAGCCCTCTTATTTGTTCTACCTGAAAAGAGCACGAAAGTATGTTTGCCACCATACAGACAAAAATTACATAATGTAGGAAACACATCTTTGTCCAGAACTCGTAAGAAAAATGCTTTGGGAATATGTAAATGTGTTTGTTTTTGAAAAACAATCATTTCTCCTTGTGAAATCCAATTTTTTGGTAGGGTAAACCAGTGGATGGCTTTTTCCCATTTGCTTGACAAAAGTATGTTCTGGTGCCTGCTGGGCAGGAAATCCCTCTATTGCCCTCTGGTGGCAAGAAGGAATGATTGCACCTTCTTTTGGAATTCCTCGGCCTGGGATTGTCTTAGTGACCAGAATAGAACCTCATGGAGCCCTCTGCTCCATAAACTGCTGTGCGTTTGTCTTTGTTTTTAATACCATTTGACAGTTCTCTTATTTTTCTTTTCAGGACTGTGAAAAACTAGGAATTTCTTGCCTAACAATGCACTGTAACCTTAGTGCGCTTGCTAAAGAAGAAAGTCGTACTATAGACATTTACATGCTGCTGAACACAGAAATATTGAAGAAGGTAATACCTGGGGAACTGCACTCTTTGGGTTCATTTAAAAGCATTGGAGTGGGTTTTCTCAGAACTCTGCCTCCCCCTTTTAAAACTTTTCTGGTAATTGCCATTGGTAATTTGCTGCTAGAGGATGCTGGGGGTGGGGGATACCAGACCCTTGCTATTCCAAGTGTGCTCTGAGAACCAGCAGTATCCGTATCACCTGGGAACTTATTAGAAATGCAGAATTAAAAAAAAAAAAGAAATGCAGGCTCTTGGGCTCTATGACCCAGACTTACTGAATCAGCATCTTCATTTTAATAAGCTCCCCAGGTGTTTTGTTTGCACATTTAAGTTTTTCGGACTTTAGCTTGCATCAGAATCACCTGGAGACCTTGTTAAAATGCAAATTCCTGGGGGTGGAGTTTGAGATTCTGTTTCTGACAAGCTCCCACGTGATGCCCTGATGCCCTGATGCCCGTACTGCTGCTCTTAGGACCCCGTTCTAGATCAGTTGTTGACAGACCTTTTCTGTAAAAGGCCAGTAGTAAATATTTCAGTCTTTACAGGCCTTTACTGTCTCTTGCCACAGCTCAGCTTTGCCGTTGCATTGTGAAAGCAGCCATAGGCGATCCGCAAATGAGTGGGCGTGTTTCACGTGGGCTGTGTTCCAATAAAACTTTATTTACAAAAACAGGCAAAGGGCCAGATTTGACCCCTGGGTGGTAGTTTGCCAGTCCTTTGTTTGGACGACACCTTATTTCAGAGAAGTCCAACTTTTGAATTCCAGGTGACTTTGCTATCATGAGTTTATCATGTCAAAAGTGGCTCATTTAAAAATATCTCAGTCAGTGAATTAGTGGTTCTTAAAAAAATGTCAGACAAATTCACTGATTTATTTTAACATAAGAGCTGCTGAGTATGAAAGGCCACATCCAACAAGATGCTTTAAAAATAATCACTTGTGAAGATAAAATAAAATATGCCTGTTAGCCGCAGAGATTCTATTTATTTTCCTCTGGAAGAACTAAATGTGTTCAGTATAAACCTGAATGAATATCTTTAGAAAAGTCATTCCAATGTTAGTTTTTAAATTAGGTGTGGCAGTAGCATGCTGACCTGAGAAGTCCCAGGCATGGGGGATGCAAGATGTTCTGCCCACTTTCCATCTGTAGCTGGCGCAGCCCCCCCACACCCAGGCAGAGCTGTGCGCAGTTCCGTTCTGTCTGGCTTCCTTTGCAGGGAGATCAGTTTGGGGTGCGTTGTGCTCTCACAGCAGTGACTCCCTGTTGTGCTTCTCCCTTAAAAAAGGACAGCATTGGGAAAGGAGCAGGCAGAGAGGAGCCAGAGCCCCAGTGGCCGTCCTGGGATTCCAGGAAGGGGGTCTGGAAGGCCCGCATCACAGGAAGTGCCTTCCCGGCATGGGTCCCCAGGATCCTGTAATCCTACCTGTCCTATTCATCTTCTTGACAGATGGCCCTGGTGACAGTTTTATTCCCCACGCCACACTCATCACTGTCACTAGAGCCCTGATTATGGCGCCGAGGGCAGGAAGCCACTGATTCCTCTTTCACCCTTAACCCAGGTGTAGGCTGCTTGCACTTCAGTCATCTGTCCTTAATTTAACCGCAAGGCCTAAGGCCTTTCTTGCACACAGCGCTGCGGCCTGCTCCTTGGCTTCCCTCTCTCCCAGTGCTCCGTGGTGACCCTTTGCCAAGGGCCGTGTCCCACTGCCTGCTGTTCCCAAGGGCCATCCAGCCCAGTCTGCACCCCAAGAGACAGCTGTGGGGTGTCCTCTGTAGGTGTTAGAGGCTCATTCTCCCTGAAAGTGCCCTTTCTGCAGAAACCAGAAATTCCGGGTGCAGAGGAAAGCCTAAAATGAGGCCAACCTGGAACCAGATGGGGCCCCAGCTGCTCCCAGGGCTTGAAATGCAGAATGTCAGTCCCCCGGAGCCAGCCACGACCTCCCTTGGGGAGTGAGCACTAGCTGGCTCCCGGAGCCCTCTGGTCTCCCTAAGGATATGGAGCTGCTCCAGCCTTGTGGTTTGCCTGGGCCTGCAGTTGTGTTTATTTCCTTTGACCTCAAGGTCCGGCCCCAGACCAGGGAATTTGAGGTCTTATTGTTTTGATCTTAACAAGTTTTCATTTGAAATGTAGGGTCTGACTTTGTAAATTAGCAGAGGATTCCGATTTCTCTGAAAGTGTTCTTCGGCAGCTGCCGGGGGCCTGTCGCACGGCAGGCCCCTCATCTGCTTGGCCTTTAGCTCTGCCGGTTACCGTTGTCATTGCTATTGTTGTAGGGACATCCAAGATGACAACGATCCAAGATTGCCAACACAGTATATCCTGACACATAAAACCACAAATCTGCAAAACCATTAAATTGGTAAAAGCTTATTTGCCTACACATTTAGTGCTTAATGAGAGCTCACTGGCGCAGTCCATTTGAGCGACAAGCTTCTCTGAAGCATTCAAAATTGGGTTTACTGCTGTTTTAAAAGAGAGCAATAATCAGTGCATAGCTCCCAGGTAAAGTACACAAAGTGGCATCCCCGTGTGTCCTCCCAGGAGGGCCTTTGTGGTTTCTCCGGCAGAGAGGGGCAGAGGGCTCCCTCAGAACTGTTTTCTAGGAGAGGGTACACCCCCAAATACCACTTCCATTAGTCACTGGGGCACAGCTGGCTTGTGATGTGCACCTCCTGTGTGGCAGGCTGGCTGAGGAGATGTGGCTGGGTGTGCCAGGCGACACCTTGTCGGCAGAGCCCCAGCCGCCCCCACAGGTGGGCTGCCCAGTGCTCCAGTGTCCCCGCCAGAAGCCAGGTTGCTCCTCCATCTGGGGTCGGTGCAGCACCGTCTGGACCACGGGCTCAAGCTTCTGACCCTTCCCTGAGCCATAGTTTTGCCCTGTCTTTTTCCAAATTCCTCCTCCGTCCCTGCCTAGGAGCCATTTTCTCATTATCTGGATCTGAGCCCCCACCAAGGCTGGCAAATGCCTCTGGCTGGTGGGCTCTTCCTGAGTCTTAGATGAGCCCATGCCCACCCCAGGCTCCTTGCTCTTCGGGCCATCACCTCTAAGCCAGATGTTTCCCTTTCTCACCCCTCCATCCGGTCCCCTCTCTCCACGTTAGCGGGGTTGACCCCCAGGCAGCCTCATTTAAGGGTCGAGAAAGAGTTAAAAGTAACTCATGTGAAGGGTTTGAGGGTTGTGGTCAGAGCAGGAAGATGCTTGAGAAATAGAAATCAGATGCCTTCTACGGAATGCCAGGCTTGGATTTGTTGTACACAATTAAACAGCTTTATTTATTTTCTACTCTTTGTGAATATGTCGGTATCAATATCCAAATATGTGGCTCTTACCACTTGGAAACCACAGCACAGACTTGCATGTATTGATGATTGGCAGAACTTCATCCACCATGGCATGAGAGAATTCTCGAGAGAGAGACTGGAAAGCTCTGCTTTATGTGGGGGCCAGGGATGGGGAGGTATCTAGTTCAGTGATAACATGTTGGTCTGGCCCACGTGGAATCTTGGAATTTAGTTCTTCCCACTACCTGAAGGCCCAGACATTGTCACTAAAAAAAAAAAAAATCCGTCACTGAGTTGTGTTTCCTCCACAGGACAGTTCATCTGTCATCCAGTTTATGACCCGCGCAAAGGTCAAGGTGGACTCTGCCCTGAGGGTGGTGGAGATAGCCAATGGGAACCCAGAAGAGATAATGGTGAGTCAGCCACCCCTAGAAGAGCCCTCCTCGGAGGGTGAGGGAATCTGGGTGGCGTGCTGCTAGAATTTGAGGGTAAAGATGGTCTCTGAGCCAAGATGTCAGCTTTGTGGTAGACCCAAGACCAGGCCTGCCTTGGCTTCCAGGCCCCCGTGGAGAACTTCTGCGGTCTACTCTTGTGATAGCATTGTTCTTTACCGTGCCATCATTATGTGAATGCTCCCTGCTATGACCGGCCAAAGGAAAAATAGTCTGGAAGTACCCTGATAGGGCTTGGATTTCCACTCTGAAAGCCAAGACTATTTTTATCTTTCTCAGACCTTTCCCTGAAACCTCATCTGCCTCCCCAATCACATTGCTCCATGGATAAACACTGGGAATTTTAAAAACAAGTTGTTTGAATAACTTTAAAGAGGTCACATCCAAATTTCCAAGCCCTGGGACCTTCCTTCATTCTCTATGCCCTTGTCCTCTATAAAGCGCAGTTGGGAAGCAGGCCTCAGAGACATAGGCGGGCACAGCAGCCGGGAGGCTTGGACGTGGGGGTGTGGGAGCAGCTGGAGGAGAAGTGTGGCCTTGAGATTTTACTGCCCTTTACTGGTTTTCAGGGGTAGGGGCGGAGGCGCATCCCTGACACCCACACTCGGATCCTAGGCAGGTAGAAAGGGGACCCGGAAGCCTTTGAACTGGTTTTGCCGCTGACCTAGGCAGTGATGCTATCTGTTTGTACCCCTTCCCTGGAATTCACCTTCCCTCGGGGGACTCTTGGAAGAGTCCATGTTGCTGTGACAAATTTACCGATGTGATAAATTCATAGAGATTATGTACCTACAAAGAAAAGGTGGTTAACTTATTTCCCATCGACAATGGAAACACCACACATCTAAAGGTTAGGATGGGGAGCAGACCAAAGCCCACTCTTATAAGACCCTAAAAGAATAAGTCTCTGGGGACCACCATGAAACCTCAGTCCTGCTCCTGTGTGTGGTGAACAAGAGACAAGAACATCGGCTGGTCCGGAATGAATGTGGGTCTGTGAAGCGGAGAGGGATGTTAGAGCCACACCAGGACCTGTGCTCAATGCGGGGAAGGACCGTCAGATGCGGAGCTTGACTCCTCTGTTCACGTTGAGGAATTGGCCAGCCGCTAATTTTAATAACAGAAACTGAACAGAATGACAAGGAAAAGCACTGGCATCTCTCACCCTCAAGGGTGAGTCTTTCTGGCAGGTCAGATATTTGGAGCCGGCTCTTGCCTTTCCCTCCCTGCCTTATGGCCCTTGCACTGCTCATTCAGACCCTCACCTGGGAAGTGAAGGAGACTGTGATCCATCACTCACTGTCATAGCTCCGGTTAAAAAGTTTTCTAGAATGCAATCCATGTCCAACGGAGAGGTTTGGAATGTTTGGGTAGACCACAGTGTTCCCACTTCAGAGCTAGTGGATGTAAATTAGCAGGTTTTCTACAGGTGGAATTACTTGTGTAGATTAAAAAAAAAAAATCCCCGGGCACATTGCCTTCGATGAGAACACTGAACTGTGGGATCCAGGAAGACATTGCTTAACATCCCATTGTCAGCTTCTGAGTCATCTGTACGCCTCCAAAATACCACTTGCATTAATTACTGTTCCTTTTTGAGCACTATGGTGATATTTTCATGATCAAGAGTTCTTTGGAAGAAGCTCTCGTTTCCACTGATTTTTCTTTAGCACTCAGCCATCAGAATCCTACAATGTACCCTTTTCCCTCCTTTCCGGGACTTTGCCTTTTCAACCCATGAGCTAAGATGAAGTCCTACAATCTGTTCTCAACTTTCCTGGCAGGGAAAAAAAAATCTTTTCTGAGTAGGAAGGTTTGCTTTTTTAGAACAAACACGTTCTTCCCTGCGTGAGTCTTCTGAATGTCTGGCTCTCTGTCAATTATCTATTGGAGGGGAAATTTCCATGGAGGATAGCCACCAAATTTAAACCAAGCAAAATTTCACAAGATTTTAGGTTAGGTACCAAATTTTGAGGGCCTTGGAATGAACAGGAAGTGTACTTGGAGCTGGGATGGAGCAGGGTGTGGGTGAGAAGAGGAAACGACCCAATTTGTAACCACCTACTGTGGACACAGTGGTAAATTTCATCAACAGGGACATCAACTGATTTTCCTGTGACCTTTGGGATCTTTTGTTTTGATGCTATGGTCTGAGTAGTGCTTGACAAAGCATTTGGGTGAATAACTAGAAATATGTAATAGATTCTTGAAGCATTTGCCCTGGGAGTACTTTTCCAGGTCGGGTGTTAGCATTTGTCCAAGACCAGCCACACCAAGCGTACCTGGCTGTATGCAGATCCACACCTGAGGGTTCTAGGCAAGACTGGTGGGCGGGCATTCTGTACCGCTTTCCAGGTGCCAAGAGTATACTGAATTTCCTCTTCTTATTCAATCCAGCCCTTCTTACTTTTCAGGGAGAGTGGCCAACAACTAAGGCTAAAACCCCCCCCAGGGCCAACCAAGAATCTGGAGAATCGGCTTTGTGACTTCGAGCCACCCCTCCCACCCCACCCCCCCTCGAGCTGGATGAGAAGCTTGTAGGAATTACATAGCAAATCTATTTTCTTGATATTTTCAAATAGCAGAAAATGTGACACACACATAAATCCCCAGATGAATAAGTCATTGCCATGTGGAGTGGGTACCAGGCTGAGATCTTAGGAGCGAGCAGGAGGGACTATGCTGTCCCTTTTCGGCAGAATCAGAATGGGTCCAAAGGCTGTCTGGTGGCTCTCAGAATCACCAGGAATGCTGAGAACCAGACAGGATAGGAGAGGAGTCAAGAAGCCTGAGGAACCAGGACCCCAGGCTCAGTCCGATCACAGGAAGAGCCTGGCGTGGTGCCCTGGACGCAACTGTCGCTGCTTGGCTTCTCTCCACCTCTTGCTCTGAGTCAGGCAGGAGCCTCTCACTGGCTGAGGTTAGGTCCCTGTCGCCGGGAGACCACACTCCAGGGAAAGCAGATCACAGGCACTTCGGCCTCACCATTGCCCTGAGACACACACAGGGGAGACACAGCACTAGAAGGGGGTGTGGGGGTCATAACGGGACTGCTAAAAAGTGACAAATGTCCCCTCCCATGTGCTTCTCGAATCCAGAGGGTCAGTATTGGGCCAGCTAACCCCTGGCTCTTCTTAGGGCGCCCATCTGAGCCAGAGTCCTCGTTCGATCATTTAGACCACTTTGTTGGGTGTGAGAGAATATGAAAATCTTTGTCCAAAGATGGTTAAGGAGTGTTCGTGCTCTTTTGCTTTTTTTTTTTTTTTTTAAAAGAACTAATGTGCTTGAATGTGTGCCGTTTCCTTGCTAATTTGACAGGGCAAATGTTGGGGGCCCTTCACCTTCTGCCGTGGTGCATGGGAACCATATGTCCACTTTGGCATTCACCTTCCTCATGCAGCCCACTGCCATCAGCACCCCTCCTGCAGATGGGAGGATGGGTCAGAATTTTAATGCGTGCCCCTTGTTAAACCAGAGATTCCCTTGTGCCCCCACCCCCCGGGTTAGAACCGATAAGCCTCTTCCTCCAGTGAACGAAGGGCCTCTGACACTTGGGAAGAAGAAATGACTTGCCCAAGACCTCACAGTGACTGAGCCAAAAACAGTGCCCAGGACCCTTGACTCCCAGCCGGGTGCTCCTTCCCCCTCCCCGCTGCAGCCTGCCAGTCCCACAGGAAGGCGGGAAGGCGCTGAGCCTGTGGGGGTGAAGGAGCCTGGACGAATAAAAAGTATCCAGTAGGGAAAGGAAATTGTTGACTCGTTTTAAAGTATCTCTTTTAAAACGGCCCAGGTGGCCTTGGAGCCCGGCCAGCTCCTTCAGACTGGACCTCGATGTCCTCCCCCCAGAGGGGACTTTCCCTTCTCGGCCTAATCAGAACCCAGAAGGAAGCCTCAGGACCACAGCCATGCTTTCACTTCTAAGGAAACCTGCCCTGTCAAGCACTCATTGCTCAGGACAGCAATTTTCTCTGAAGCCATTTCAGCTCAGTTCCCAGGCTTGGCCCTTTCAAGAAGTCAGTCCTCTGTGGAGACAGAGCACCGCATCTCCCCTTGGGATTCAGAAAAGCCCGGATTCAAATCCATCTCCCTCACATCCTAGCTGTGTGACTCTGGGTGCCAGGTAGGCTCTGCGAGCCTCAGTTTCCCCACCCATAACACGGCAAAGCTGCTTTCTACTTGCTAGAGATTTCTGCCTTTGTTCTGCACCCTACCATTGCCCCCCCAACCAAAGACACAAGCCAGGGCATCTCAACCAGAGGGGCATCACCTAACATGGTAAACAGAAGTGACTCCAAAAGGTGCCACTTATGGTCCTTTTGTTGGACTGCTTCCTGACGCAAGCTCTACAGTTTTTACAGTCACCTAGTAGTTTGCAACTTGTGCTTTACCATTTATGTGGCCAGTTACAGTTAAAATTATGTTCCACGTGGCAAGAGAGGTTTTCCCCCTTGCACCTCAAGTTACGTTGAAATGTAGGATGCAGGAGAGGGTCATTGGAAGGTCACCACCATCCCCATCCTCTGCCATCATCCGAAGGTGGTCCTCCCCCTCCCCCACCACCCCCACAGGCGAGAATTCACTTATAACCATAAGGAATTGAGTAGTATGACAGCACAGTTTGCCAGAACATGAGTCCTACTTCCTAATAGTCACCGTTTGCCTATTTACTTGATGAATACTTATTGGGGGCTTGCTAAGAGCTAGGTGTTGTACTAGGCGCTAGGGGTTCAATGGGGAACAAAATAAACACGGTCCCTGCACTCCCAGAGCTGACTGAGAGGAGAACAGATGGTAAACAGGGAAGCAAAGAGAATTTCATTTCAAACTGAGGTGAGTTCTATGGGACTAACCTGCTTTCTATTAAAGGGGGGTCAGAGAATCTTTCTCCAAGGACATTGAGACCTAGAAAGTGAGAAGGAACTCGCTGGCCAAGGATGAGGAGAAGCGCCCCAGTTTGCTGGGAGAGCTGCTTAAAGACATGAACGGCCCGCCATGTTCACAGTTCAAAGACCAGTGTGGCAAGAGCCTGGGGAACAGTGAAGATGTCCGTTGGGGGCCATGTAGGCAGGGCCATGCCATGTCACACCAGGGGGCCGTAGTGAAGGGAAGCCCCTGAGAGCTTCTGTTTGAAGCAGGGAATGGCATGATCCAATACCCAGTTGACCCTTGAACAACGCAGGGGTTAGGGGCACCGACCCCTGTGGCAGTCAGAAATCCACATATAACCTTTGTCTCTCCAAAAACGCAATGACTAATAGCCTACTATTGACCGGAAGCCTTACCGATAACACGAACAGTCAACACGTATGCGGTATGTTATCTGTATTACGTGCTATATTCTCACAACAAAGTAAGCTAGAGAAAAGTAAATGTTGTTAAGAGAATCATAAGGGAGAGAAAATATATTTACAGCACTGTACTGTATTTATCGAGAAAAAAATCCGCATATAAGTGGACCCGCACAGTTCGAACCTGTGTGGTTCAAGGGTCAACTGTAGATTCTTTAAAAATCATAGGCTGCTATGGGGTTAGTGGATCGTAAGAAGGAAAGGTGGACATAAGAAGGCTAGTTAGAAGCTTGCAACAGTTACATGGCAAGAGGTGATGGTGGCAGAGGAGATGGAAGCAGACAGGTAGATTTCTATCAGTAAAGACATGGCAATTTGTGCAGGTCCCATGTAGGGAATCCTGTCCAAATGGGTTGGGAGGGATCAAATGACATCTTGATGCAAAACCCCTTGCCTGGTGCATCCACATGGGTGGTTCAGTTAATAGTGGCTCTCACTGCAGAAAGCGATAGCCAAGGACAGGATGAACCACATGAAGAATAAGCCTCTCCTTTTGCCAAATCCTCAAGAGTCTCGGTCAGTTTATCCTAAACCAGGGATCTCTGGTTATCATCATGACTGTCATCATCATTGTTATTTTTGTAAACAACAGAACCCACTCCTAAATTGAAATATGCTCTGGTTGAATCAGGGTTGGGAGACCTCAAATTCCCCCAGTTTTTTAATCTCCATTTCCTTTTTTTTTTTTTTTTTTTTAAGATTTTATTTATTTATTTGAGACAGAGAGAATGAGAGAGACAGAGAGCACATGAGAGGGGGAAGGGTCAGAGGGAGAAGCAGGCTCCCTGCCGAGCAGGGAGCCCGATGCGGGACTCGATCCCGGGACTCCAGGATCATGACCTGAGCCGAAGGCAGTCGCTTAACCAACTGAGCCACCCAGGCGCCCTCCATTTCCTTTTTTTTTTAAATATATTGTTTATTTGAGAAAGAGCGAGAGAGAGAGAGCACGAGCAGGGGGAGGGGTAGAAGGAGAGGAGAAGCAGACTCTGAGCAGGGAGCTTGATGCAAGACTCAATCCCAGGACCCTGGGATCATGACCTGAGCCGAAGGCAGATGCTTAACAACTGAGCCACCCAGGTGCCCCTTTCTGTCCATTTCCCTTGGTGGCCTCTGTACCCCCTCACTGAATCCCTAGACTCTAGAGAGTTCTGCCATGAAAGATTGTATTTTAGGACAAGGCTGCTGTCTGGTCCATCAAATTCTTTCACTAGACATGAGTTGAACCCCCAATGTGTGAACAAGAACCATTTTTTACCCTCCAGACTTCCACAGTGCACGTGCGCGCACGCTCACACACACACACACACACGTGCACGCGTGCGTGCACATGGGTGCACACAGAGCCATGCACACAGCACGGTGTGGTTATGTGCTGAGAGTGCCTTGCTGAAGAGGTGAGGACAGGCTGCACGAAAGGAGGCATGACCCTGAACAAGCCCTGAAGGAGTTTTCCAAGTGCCAGGGGAAAGGGCAGGCACGCCACAGGAAGTCACGCGGGTCCTAGGCTAGACTCTCAAGAAGCGAACTTGAGACGAGCATGTGAGCCCAGGAAAGAAGTGAGATGATGGGATAGGGAAGACGAAGGAGAGAAGGAAGGATGAGGCTCAGCCTGATTCTGTGGGGAACTCTGGAATACACGTAAGACCCCAGAGTTTGTCCACCTTGAAGTGAGGAAGCTGGGCTTTCAGACCTGCTTGTCATTGGCTGGGGGCTGCCCCAGGAGGAAGCTCCAAGGGCCTTTGCTCTCTCCCAGCGTAGCCTAGGGGAAGTGGCCTCTAAATCCTGCCATCCACTGGGATGTCACATTGTGCTTAATGACTTTGTTGTTTCAGATCCACACGTGTCTGTTCAATTCCTATGAGGTGCCCAGCATTTGATGTGATTAGCTCTGGTGACCTTCCGAACTAGGCGTCTTTACTCTATTTCCTGTTGGGGAGACTGAGGCTCCAGGAGGTGAAAAGACCTTCCAAGCTGAGGTGCCACTGCTTGTCGGTCGAAGAGCAGCACTGGCTGCTGGCTCGGCCTGTTGGCAAGTCCTGAGTCTTCCTTAATCCCGTGCTCCTCTGCCCTGGGCTGGCCCGTGGCCTTGCGCCCACACACAATGAGAACACTGTTCTCAGCAGGTGGTAGGGATCACGGTCATGGGTGGTAAGCAGCTGGCCCTTGGTCTTTAAGAGCGACCCTTGGCTCCAGTGGCCTGAGAAGCACATCATGTGCAGACTTAAGGGTCTGTTGATTCTGGAGCTCTTCCTGCTGTGGTCTGGGTCCTCACCAGATGCACAGCTTCTCATCAAGATAGTCTGGAGGTAAATGAGCTGCCCTCCCCTCCTCCCTTTAAAGAGCGGTCGTGAGGATTACACGAAGCAGTGGATATAAAACCTCTCAACGTAGGGTCTGGAACTCAGTAAGTTCCCAACAAATGTGACCCGTTATTAACAACAAAGAAATTAGCACCAGCCCAGCTCATTCCCCCTGCACATCCGAACAGAGCAAGGCTTCTCTGAACCCTGGCACCTGGCGGCCACAGTGGGTTTGACATCTCTGCGTGTCCCAGCATAAACATACAGCATCAATCTCGCCAGATGCGCAGTTTATTTTCTATTCCTTGATGTTGTCTCCATAGGTCTCCCTGCTCCCCAGCTTCCCGCAGGCTGTGTTCTGAGAGTAGTTTAAGACATGGTTCTGCCGAGAACATTTCTTCCAGTCCCGACAGACCTTTCTCTGTCCTCCCTCCCCCACCCCTCACTGGTGTAATCAGAAGCAGGTGGAAATGTCATTTCTTTGTCCCAGATGTTCTTCCCTTTCCACTTTTTATTGTACTCGAATTCCTTTTCTGTGAGATGGGTGTGAGGTTGACTGCAGAAAGCATCTTGCCATTGCAATTGACCTTCAGCCGACCTGGGTCTGAGGTTGAACCTCCCTCTGGGGCGTGTTGACTGCACTGTCTCAGCACTGGAAGCCCTCATCCAGCAGAGGCTGGGCCAGGTACACCCCACCGTGGTCATGTCCTCAGGCCTTACAGAGACCCGAGCATCACCAGCTATGACATGAGGCCTATTTGCAGTGGTGGGCACATAAAAGTTTCCAGAAACACAGAAGTGAATTGAGCACTCTTGTTTGGCTTGCCTGTTGCCTCAGCCTGGAAGTTGGCTCCCAGTGGTCCCCGGACACCAGCTTGCCAGCCTCAGGTGCATGAAACTTTACCACAGCGGGTGGGACGCCCAGTATCTGGGCCGGCTGTTGCCCAGCCTGATGTCTCTCCTCCTCAAAGCCTCTGTGGAGACAAACCCACAAGCTCCTCCTTCTCCTCTGTATTTTTTTTTTTAAGATTTTATTTATTTATTTATTTATTTATTTATTTGAGAGAGTAAGAAACAGCATGAGAGGGGAAAGGGTCAGAGGGAGAAGCAGGCTCCCCGCTGAGCCAGGAGCCCGATGCGGGACTCTATCCCAGGACTCCGGGATCATGACCTGAGCTGAAGGCCATCGCCCAGCCAACTGGGCCACCCAGGCGCCCTCCTCTGTATTCTTAGTTAACACCCAGCACATAAGCTCTCCAGCTTCAGTCCATGGCCGTGCCATCATCCATCCCTTCTATGTTCAGAACATCTGCCTCCCTGTCTCTCAGCCTCCTATCAGCCTCCACCACCAGACTCTCCCTCGTCCTCAATCTCTTTCCCTTTCTCCTACCCTCTTCCCTACCGGAAGCATATACCTCCCGGCACCACTTCCCCTGCAACCTTGCTCCCCAGGCTGTTTGTTCCTTGAACCTGCCATGGGAAGTTCTCCCTTCTAATCTACAGTCGTTTCTCAGCTAAGTGCTCCTGGCACACTGTGGACCATGTCCCTCCCCTGGTCAAAACCCTGCATCACAATCCCATTCCTCTTAAGATAAGGCATATGATTCTTAACACAGCCTCCAGGCCTTCCTATCTCTCTAGCTGCATTTTGAACATCTTCCTTTGGCTTCTTGTTCATTCTGTTTGCCCCAACCCCGCTGTCTGCTGGCTCTGTCTTACCCCTACCAAGCACATGCCTGCCACAGGGGTTTTGCACACACTCTCCTTCTCCTTAGAATGCTGTTCCCTCCCCTCCTTTTGACTCATCACCCTAAGCTCAAGCAGTTCCCTCAGGAGCTCTTTCTGACTGCTATGCCTATCTCAGAGTCTTTTATAACCATAAACCTCTCCCTCGGGGTACCTGCCAAAATTATGATTTCACATTTATGTGTCTAACTGGTCATATTCTCTAAGAGCTAGAATTTTTGTGAGAGCCAGGACCACCTGCTTAATTCATCACGGGACCCCCACAGTGCCCAGCACTTAGCAGTTGCTGCATAGACCTTTGTTAGATGGATGGATGGATGGATGGATGGATGGATGGATGGATGGATGAAAGGATAGACAGACAGATGGATGGGATGGATGGACAGATGGTTGGATGGACAGACGGGTGGGTGGGCAGATGGATGGATGAATGGCCAGAACTCCCTGCAAAGAAATCACATTTGCAAATATATTTTTGAGATAGAGAGACAGGAAGCACACTCAGAGACTCCAGCTTCGAACCCCAGCCTCTCTTGTTGCAGACTGCATCATAGTCATGCTTCATCTCGTGCTATAGCCAAGAGGACACTGAATTTATTAATGTGTGCATTCATGAATCACATCATGAATCACGATCCTGGTTTAGGCGACAGGAGGACATACATTTGAAACCTTATTCTATAAGAATTCACAGGGTGCTGGAATCCATCAACAGGGAGATACATCATTACCTGACAGAGTGAGAAGGACTTAAGGCCAGGACTGCCAAGTGCTTAGCTGTGGTTTTAAAACTAAATGTTGTGGAGCCAAGGGTTCCCTTGAGCCAGTTCAGGGCCTGCCGGGGCTGGGGTAAGGAGGGACAGGTTTGGGAAGGGGGGCTGAGCAGGCTGGGCTCTGGCTGCCTACCTTCTTAACAACCAGAGAACCTCCACATTTTTCTGTTTGGGACACTGGGATACCACAGTAGTTCTCCTCTGCTAAAAGAGGTGCTGTTTCCAAAAGCTCAGCGAATGAATGACTAATTCTGCCAAAAAGAGGGGTAGGTCAGGCTTCTTGGAACAGGAGATGTTGGAGCAGAGTTTCTCTTTCTCAATTTTTTTTAACTGGCTTTAAAATGCTCAGTTAAGAAAAAATTTTAATAACAAAAAGGTAGAAAAAAGAAAAAAGAAAAAAATGCCCATAATATCAAAAAGCACCTGTGTACTTTTGAAACTTCCTACCATTTTTCTGCAAAGCTGATGTCTTCTAGATACTAAATTGATGTTCTCATTTTTTCACTTAATGTTGTAATATTTATCATTTTTCCCATGTTATTATCATGTTTTCAAAAGTATTTAAAACATGGAAATCAGGCAAAAAGATGGTTGCATGTCCTTCTGATGGTAGGCTGGAACATTCCCTAGCTCCTTTCGACTCAAAGTATGGACGAGCGGTATTAGCACCACCAAGGAGCTAATTTGAAATGTGGAATCTCGGGCCCCAACCCAGACTTGTAACCAGGTTCCGCATGTGAACCTTGGACACTTTGAAATCTGAGAAAAGGTTTAGCAGGCCTGCCTAACTCTCTAGGGCCTGGATTCTGTGAAGTTACAAGTTGATGGTAGAAGACTGATCAGTTATAAATTATGCCTTTTGCCAGTAAAGGTGAAAATGATTTCTCTGGCAGAAAATAAAATCCCAAAGGTTGTAGTTCAGCGCCCTATGGGGTTTTCCCCAGTCTTGTATCTGATTTACAGATCCTTCTTTGAACTAGTTTCACCATCCTGCTGATCCCCCTCAGTAATGAATTAAATACATCTTTAACATGTGTTCACTCTGTATTTGTAGGAGAGGCATGTCTTCAGCTTTTTGAAAATTGTGCTTTGACAGCCAGATTTATTATCATCCTTTTTAAAACTGCCCTATGGGATTCCACTTTGTGATCGACCATAATTATCTCTTACTTATCTGTTGCCCTATTGTTAGGCATTGAGGAAATCTCATTCTGTACCAGTATAAATAATTGTACAGTGAACATCTTTGAAGACGAAAGTTTTTCTATATTTTATGTTTCTTCACCTTTGAGTAAATTTTCAAGTATAGAATTAATGGACCAAAGGGCATGCAAATTTTTAAGATGAGCAATATTGGAGTTTGCCAAGTGGACAAGAATGGAAGGGCATTCCAGGTGGCCAGAGCGTGGGCCTCACGGGCAAGATGACACAGACTGGCTAGAATGTGAATGGCTGCCCTGTGAGGGGCTGGCAAGGTAGGAAAGAGACCAGACGTAAAGAGCCCGGGACCCTGGATGGTGTATTCACATCCAGAGTGTAGGCAGAGAAGCAACAGAAGACCTGCATTTAGAAAGACACTCCTAACAGCAGGGGGGCCTCCCCAGGGCTCCTGAAATGGTGGCGTGAGCCGACCAGGCCTGACCTGGGGCAGAGACCGGGGATGGAAACAAGAAGACAGAAAAGATACATGGAAAGGTCCAGGGGCTTGACCAGGGTCACCAGCTCCTCAGTGGTGGAGACAAGGCCTCACGGTCACTGCTTTTTGACTCCCCCCTGGAGTCCAGCAGCTGTGCCTTCCTTTGGAGTCTTATTTGAGATGTGACTTCTTAAAACTGCAGGACACTCTTGATTTTCTCCCCCAAATGGGCTTATTAGAGTCTTGACATGCAGTGACCAGCTCTGCCAAAGCACAAGAAGGGGAACAGCATCACTAAAAATAAGAAGGATTAAACACACATTCCGGGGAAGTGACAGGGCATTCTTGTGGAATTTGTTAGACTAAACTGCAGTGGATACTCTTGACTGTGTCTGTATCCACAAAACCAGAGCTCCGGCGCAGCTTTGCGGGGATGCAGATTTCGAACAGCAAGGGGACAGCAGGGTTTCCGAGAAGCCACTGGGGCTCTCGAAGGAGGTGGACTATGGCCGGCCCGCCCTGAGCTCACAGCCTGCCTCAGCAACTCACTGTCAAGGAGGCTTCGCAGCCTCGTGTTACCTGACCAAGCACCGGGCCCCTTCACAACACTGTCTGATTTTCCCTTTAGACCCCTCCCCCGCCATTTCACAAAGGGGGAAACTGAGAGCAGTACCTTGGTTCCCTAAAGTCGTACCTGTTGGCCACAGTGCCTCAAGGTTCATCTGTACAAGACACCATGAGAGCTTGTGGGAGGTGATTCAGTCCACAGCTTTTTTAGGGGCAAGAACCCAAAGGCACACATCTGTCTTTAAAGACAGGAATCTCTAGTCTGATCCAGATACAAAATAGTGGGCGTATGATGAGAGACGTCAGAACCCCTTTCTGGGCCACTACCTCCCACCTCCCTTCAGGACTGCTCCATGTTGGAAAACCACTCTTGGTGACAGCCCCTAAAGGGAGAGGATGGATAAATAGATTGTGGTGTGTTCACACCACGCGGTTCTGTACAGCAAGGAGCATAAACATGCTACAACGTGGATGAGTCCCCCAAACACGATGTTGAGAGAAAGAAGCCAGACGCAAAGGACCCCTGGGTGGCTCAGTCGGCTAAGCGTCTGCCTTCGGCTCAGGTCATGGTCCTGGAGTCCTGGGATCGAGTCCCGCATCGGGGTCCTGCTCAGCAGGGGAGTCTGCTCCTCCCCCTGCCTCTGCTCCTCCCGCTGTTCATGCTTTCACAAGCGTTCGTTCTTTCTCTCTCTCTCTCAAATAAATAAATAAAATCTTAAAAAAAAAAAAAAAAAGCCAGACATAGGAGTTTACACTGTGCCATCCCAGATATACTGAGGACAAAATTAGGTGCAGCTAATCTAGGCCCTGAGAAGTCAGGCTAGTGGTTACCCTTGATGCAGGTATTAGCAGGAAAGGGATGTAAAGGGGGCGTCTCGGGGTCTGGACATGTTCTGTTTCTTATTCTGGGTGCTGATCACACATGTGCATTTAACATGCAGTATATAAAAATTTAGTGAGCTGTGCACTTGTGTTATGTTCACTCTTCTGTATGCATCTTAGACATCAATAAATGGTTTTTAAAAATTAAAGAGTCGCCAAGGATGCACGACCTCAAAAATCTCTTCCTGCCAGCACTGATGGAAAAATTGCCTTCTGTTTGTCAAGGTTGGGCTCTGCCAGGTGTTAGGCTCGGGGCTCTGTGCACATTGTCCCTTGAATTCTCTCGGGAGGTGCTGTTTTACCCTTAGTTTGCAGATGAGAGAAATGCGGCTCAGAGAGGGAAAGTACCTTGCCCAAGGTCACACAGCCAGTGAGTATGTGCCACAAGGTGGCCTCCTTTCCATTCCCAGAATGACTACTGTGTTTGTAGGCAGTTTTCTTTCACTTGTCCCCATGCAGGAAGGGATGGTCTCTGCTCTGCCTGGTCTTCCTTGAGATAATGTTCTGGATTCAGGGTCTGCAGGTGTGACTGTGGCAGCTCATCTGCCTCCTGAATGACCATCCAGCCCTCCCCCAGCACACACCTCCCCTCCTACCGCAGCTGTGGGGATGGACACAGGGAGATGGAGATGCTCGTATTTGCCTTCCTTATCACCAGGGCACAGACAACAAATGATCCATTGAACCAACCGGTAGTCTTTAAGAAGAGCCACCTTCAGCTGGGCGCTCTGTGGTGTCATGTTGACAAGCTCAGATTTTGGGGGTCTGGGGGTTGGCTAGACCTGAGTTCAAATCCTGACTCTGTACTTAAGTGACATGGCCCAGAGCAAAAGGCCGTCCTCTCTGGGCCTCGATGGCCCCCTCTGTGAAGTGGATGTTGAAGCCCTCACTGGGTGGCTGCGTGAACCTGGACAGGAGATTGTAAGAAAAGCACCGACGACCGCTTGGGAAGAATTAGAGAGCTGGGAGCCAGGCCCTAAAAGGGGACATAAACAGTGCTGGTCACTGTAAGTCAGTACTGTGCCCCATCACCCCGTGTGGCTTGCGGGGGGGCGGGGTGGGCTCCCGGGATAAGCGAGGCTTCCCGGCAGAGGCAGAGCCTCAGCTAGCCTCCAGCATCCAGCTGGGTTTAAATAGGCTTTCCCCAAGGAGGGGATGACCCAGCTTGGACAAAGACCTGGGGGTGGGCCAGCCGGGTAGCCAGGGGAGATGAGGACTACCCAGTGCTGGGATTTTCGTCTCTTTTGCAGCAAGCTTGAGTGGGCAGGGGATGGTAGGGAAGGTTACCAGGCAGTAAGGACACAATGGATGCTTTAAATTCTACAAAACCAAACTCCACTGTGACCAGTGAGGCTAAAGCAGAGCCAAAGGGTACAATTAGTGTTAATACATGTTAAGCAATTGGTTCTCTGGCAGGAGGGTGGGGGACCCTGACCCGTCTGCCAGTTTCCTCAGTGTAAATACTCGCACACGGCAGGGCATCTGGGTGGCTCAGTCGTTAAGCGTCTGCCTTCGGCTCAGGTCATGATCCCAGGGTCCTGGGATCGAGCCCCGCATCGGGCTCCCTGCTCCGCGGGAAGCCTGCTTCTCCCTCTCCCACTCCCCCTGCTTGTGTTCCCTCTCTCGCTGTGTCTCTCTCTGTCAAATAAATAAAAAATAAATTTAAAAAATCTTTAAAAAATAAATAAATACTCGCACACGGCCCATTTCAGGCCACCACTGCAGTGTCGTCACTAGATGTGGGGCGAGGAAGAGAAGCACCCAGTTGGCTCTTGCAGGCTGATGGCCGGTTCCGGCACACCGCTGAGTTTCCATAAAACTTGGGGAAACTTGCCTCACTGTGGCGTGGGCTGGGATTGCATATGGCTCCCGTGGAAACCCAGAGCCCAGCGCTTCAGGAGTGAGGGCCTACTGTGTGCTAGGCCATGAGACCCGAGACAGATGGTGTCCTGGCCCTGGTGGAGCGACAGTCTGTCAGGCAGTTGGCGTTGATCAAATGACTGCACTAAGCTACAGGTGAGGTGCGCATTGGGAAAGAGCACAGTCTTACATGGAGGGCATGCTCACGTCCTTCGTTGCAAAACCCTAATAAAAGGGAGACTGTCGTTGCCTGAATCAAGAATGGAGTGCGTCCTCTGAGACCTTTACCACACTTATGTTCACTTCATGATACTGAAGTCAGGCTTGTTGTTGTGACAACCCTTGCAAGAACTGGGGCTTGGATTTCAAGTGCCTTTTCCAATCCCAGTGAAAAATCCATCAGTCTACAAGCAGAAAGGCACTGAACCAAAATCCAGTCTTTGGTCACAACAGTCTGGACACATCTGTAGTTCCCTCCAGACGTCAAGCCCAGGCCTGGCTCTGTCATGCTCTGGGTACTTCGGTTTGACAATTGTCCCCCATCCCCTTCTGCTTTGCCTCCTAGGTGGTCTTCGAAGCCTTGCACAATCTGGAGCCCCGGGGCTATGTGGTGGGGTGGATCATTGCCATAAGTTTGCTGGTGGGAGTCCTCATCTTCCTGCTGCTGGCTGTACTGCTCTGGAAGGTGAGTGTGGCGATCGATCGCGGGGCCTCGTGGAGCCCCCACACATGGATGCCCAGCCCTCCGCCTCACCAGAGGGAGAGCTCTTGGAAGAAGTTTCCGGTTAGAACATCCCACACGGTGCAGGTACAGTGGGAGGGAGGGCAGCGTCCCCTGCAGGCTCGGATGGAATCTTGGCCCCTCTTGAGGCCATTCATACCCGAGGGCTGGACCTTTAGATGGTGAACAGACATCTCAGCCCCGCTCTGTTCTTACCTTCTCGCTGGTCCTAACAGGAGGGTGGGAGGGTGGGAGCCTGACTCCACGACAGAAGCCTGGGGAGGAACAGCGGCGCTTGGGGTGGTTCACCATTTACTTGGGAAAAACACACACACACACACGCACACACACACAAGCAAAGGGACTGCAGGACAGTTCTTTGTTCTCTACCCATGTGGAATACGAGAAGGGTTTCTGCCCCCGAAGACTCGGGTACCTCAGCTGAGCTAAAGTCCGGAGTTCTGCCTGGGGAGCTGTGGGGTCCATTCTCCCAACCCTTGTAGGTGAGCCAAGAGATAGATTTGCCCTGCCTCCTTCCCCAGGGCACACCTGCCCATCCTTCTTGCCTCCTGTCACTTTCTCAAGGAGAAGGGGGGTGTCCTCACCCCAAGTCCGAGATGGTTTCTTTGCCTCACACTCTCAGAGATCTGGAGTCCATTTGCTTCAGTGCCTCTATATTCATTAGTAACAACCTCAGGATTATTATCTAACGAAGGTGCGTCTCTTCCGCTGCACAGTAGCGTTCCAGGTGAGGGGAGCCCATGGCTGTCCTTGTGTCTCCAGCTGCTGGAATAGCACCAGGGACCACAGCTGGGGCTTGCTGCCACCAAAGCCTTGCTTTTCCACGGTTCCTTCTGGGTTTCAGATGCAGGTGGAAACGGCCTCTTACATCATAATGGACGGATGCTTTAGATTCAAATCATTAGCTGCTTTGGGATTACAAAATAATTTGTATTCATCCATCAGACATTGTAACAAGTCAGTGAGAAACAAAAAAAAAAGGTCGTAAAGCACTCAGGAGTCCACATCCCAGAATAACCGTGATGAACAGTGTTGTCTCTACTTGACCTTCCTCACTGCATAAAGATGTTGAGCAAGCACACTCATGGCATCTACTTATGTTTGACTAGGATGTTGAATTTTCCAGTAATGTACTCGATATGTTTTGAGGTACAAGACCTCTAAAGTCAAAACTGTGGGTTCGAACTGTGGGTTCGAAAAAAATAATAATAAATATACTTTTATCCAAGAAGTCTAGAAGCAGGAAAAACTGTTTTTATTACACATTTTTCAGACTCACAATTGGGCTCATTGCTTTAAATTTAGAGCTACGTCATGTGAAAAAGTGTCTGGAGGTTTCATGAAAAATATATTGAGCACATGACTTAAAGATAAGTTTATCTTATGTTCCCATGCTTTTCAGACATTCCATGTACTCTTTTTCAGCCTGTTCTTCCCCAAACACAGTTCTCTGAACTTCTTTCCATGTCTTTGAAAACCCCCTTCCAGCACAGTCATGAGGCTGCAGTGTCTGCCCTCACTCATCCAGCCCCAGGACACGGGAATTTAGGTGGTTCCTTGTTTCACACCTCCTTTAACAGTGCCACAGTGACTATCCTAAGAGCTAAATATTTGCATAAATCCTTCATTATGTGCTTAAGATGAAACCCCAGAAATGGAATTACTGAGTCAAAGGAAACACACACTTGAAGCCTTTTATTATATACTGCAAATTGCCTCTAGAGAGGTTATACCAATTCACCCTCCCACAAGCACTGTATCAAAAGTGTCCATTTTCCTATATATTGCCAAGAGTGGATATTACCTTTTTAAAAAAAAAAAAAAATCTGCCAATTTGTCATTTGTTTAATCTGCGTGGCCAGATAGGTGCTCAACTCCCCCCTCTCTCCTCCAACTCCTTCCTGCCCGGACCGCCTCTGGTCTGTGGGTGGAGAACAAAGCCAGCTCAGTGTTTGGGATCTTAGAAGACAGAAAGGGCTTTGGTTGGGGGTGGGGGGGGGGGTATTTCTTCCTTCTGCCTTTGTCTGGGCTCTTCAGATGAGAGGAAGTCCTTCAAGGCTGGGTGCGTGAGACCAGACAGGGACACAGAGTGGGGAGTGTGGTGGCCATGCCCCATTCCAGCTCATGACGAAAACGCTGTCCTTCTGGCCACTGACCTTGGCTCTGCCACTCAGGGGTGTGTCCCAACGCTGTGTACACGCTCTTCCCTCCTCCCACCTGCCACCTGCTTAGCTTTGCTTCTGTTGTGTTTATTTAAAGAGTGCAATTGCAGGAGATGGCTGTCATGGGGTAGCCAGGACCCTGATGTCACCCAGCTATATGGGATCCAAAGAGCCAGGACCTGAGAAGGCAGACACCACCCTCTGCCACAGACTGGGAGAGAGGGCAGAGTCATGGCAGTCAATCAGTGGCATTAGCCCCATGCAAGGTCTTGCCATTACCAATGAGGCTGGAAGAGGATGGTCTAAAACAGCTTTACGGAAGCAGTTGAATGATGCCATGGGGCTCAAAACTACTTTGCTCATCATCCAAAAACAGTATTTCATTTCAGCTCACATGTGTTGACCACTTGCTCTGAACCAAACACTGGGTAGGTACCTGGATACAGCGATGATTGTGACTCCTCCCTGCCCTTGAACACTTCACCATGTAGTACGCAGACCTATAAGTATAATAGTGGGTGATGAGTGTGCACAAGCTTCTCTGGAAACTGAGAAGAAGGTACCGTTAATCCCCCACCCCAAGGGGCAATGTCTAAAGGCCATAGAGTACCATGTGGGAGGAGAGCGCAGCGCTTTGCAGGCTGACGGCTGCGCACTAGAACCTGGCTCTCGCGCTCACCAGCTGTGCGGCTTGGGAGCATCGCCCCCTCTGACCCTTAGTTTCCTCCTCGGTAAAACAGAGACCCTAACCTCTAGCGTGAGCTATAGAAAAGACGCAGTCAAAATGCTTAGCACTGAGCTTATAACACATTGAAGCACCTGAGAAAAGTCAGAGGACATTTCACAAATGAGTTGTCATTCAAGTCTGACCTTGGATGTGGTGTGAGTTTTCCAGGCAGGGAAGGGCAGGTGGATATTCCCTCCAAAGGAAGAGAAGGTGAGAAAGTAAGCAGCATTGTGGCGAGGTGTGTCATGGGAGGGCAGCGTGGGGGATCTGGAGGCAGAGCAGTGGCATGGCCAGATCTGTTTCAGGAGACAGGTCTGGGGACAGAATGGGGGCGAGGGCAGTCGCCATGATGGAGGGGAGGAGAGCAAATTAGAGCAGGCAGGCCTTGGTGGCCGGTGGGACTGAGGAGGTCGGAAGGAAGGAAAGTAGCAGTCTCTTGCTGTTTTTAGCTTAGACGATGGATGGTTTCCCTTAGCCAGAGTAAGGAAGGCAGATTTGAAATTATTTTGGAAAAAGAGCTGCTTGGTATGAGGCATTCTGAGTGTGGGGTGCCTATAGGAGACTAGACTGGGCTTGAGTCACTCCCAGTCCCTCTCACCTAGCAGGGGGAAGGTCAGCAGCAGGACATTCCTGTCACCTCACTGGTCTGGCCAGCTTTCCCTTCAGTTTCCAGGGCCGAACATACTTATCTCAGGCGTCACCAAGGCCCTTTCTTCCAGTTGCAAAAACAGACAAACAAAAACAGAAATCCATTCACAGCCACTTAAGCAAGAAAGAGAATTCTAAGAATGCAAGGGTACACATAGACCCCAAATGAAGCAGGTACATGCAGACCCACAGAGCATCCAGAAACCAAGCGAGACAATCCCTTCTTCCCATCACTCCCTTCGTCCTACACAGCCCCTCACCACTGCCCCTCTGCACACCTGCATCACATTCTCCCAGAGCAGACCTGCCTCTCCACACTGCCCTCCACCCCTCCTGTGAAGTATATCTCAGTGGCTTCTAGCCCCAGCCACGGACTGATCAGCCACCTCTCATTCCCAGTTCTGCAAGTCTGGGGGAGAGAACGTCCACCACCGTGGCTGGAGGCAGGGTGTCGGGCCGAATCTCATAAAAGAAGGAAATTAGGCAGCTACCCCAAAGGCATTCACTGCAGCAAGGTTTCACGGTTGGTGGTGGTGCTGTTGCCCACACTGTGGGCTTTATATTGTACCATGGAATCACTGCTGCGTAACAAACTGCCCCCAAGTTGAGTGGCTCTCAACAGCCATTACATTATATCTTACGAGCGTATGGGTCAGAAATCCAGGAAGGGTTTAGCTGGGTGATTCTTCTACTCCCCATGACATTGAGTGGGGTCACTCGGTGGCATTTACCTGGTGGCTGGCCTGGTCTGAGGAATTCAATTCACTCACATTTGCTTGGTGAGGATGGCTGGGAGGCCGGAATCAGCTGAGCCCTCCTCTCTCCCCATGTAGATCAGACCTCCCCAGGGAGGAGCCTCTCTTCTTACGTGGTGGCTTTGGCCCCAAAAGAGCATGGTAGAAGCTGCTGGTTCTCTTAAAGCCTGGCCCAGAACTGGCATTCCACCATACTCTGTTGGTCAAAGCAGTCACATGCCAGCCCAGATGCAAGGGAAGGGAAATAGACCCCACATCTCAATAGGAAGAGTGGCAAAGGGTTTGTGGCCACCTTTCATCTGCCACCTTCATGATGTTCAGAAATATGGGCAGACTCTTAATCTTTTCTTTGAAAGTCACCATTGTTTTAAAGTATTTGAAACCTCATTTCTTCCATAGTGTCATAGATAAAATCACAATTGAGCTCCTTTAGGGAAAGGGAATAAAAGTAAATCTTGGTGCAACATTCATGACTGCACGCAGCCTTCAGAGTGGGTAATCTCTTCAGGCAAAGCTGCAAGGCAGGAAGGAGGTTGGCAGAGGGAGTTTCTTCAAGAAAAACTTCTTCCTTCTTAAATGGCTAAGTATGATGACTTTGGAGGAGGTTGAAAATGGCAAGCGAAATGTAGGATTATTTTGAAGACCTACATATTCCCAAACTTCACCTACAGACCCCCATCCACTGTGATTCCTGGGTCTACAACCTAAGAATGATGCCTTCCGCATAGTGAATAGAGACCTAATAGCATATTGACAGTCCAGTGCGTAGAAGTCTGTTGATTAGTTGGACTAAGGCCAGCCTAATAGTTAACTCCCATGGGAGGTCTTCATGGTTCGGGCTTATTGCCATGGTTCATATGTAATTCCCTCCCTCCTGTCAAGGGGAAAGCCACGGAGTGGCACCCAGTTGCCACTGCTGGCCAGGACCAGCTTCACGAGGGCCTTTGAAGACAAGTGAGCACCGTTCAAGTCCTCTGCCTTTATGGAGCCACATCTCCTGAAGGTCCCTTGAGAGTAGCCCCTGACCTTGCTACCTTGGTTGCTTGCCATTGCCTTGAGCTGATGAGCCAGAAATGGTTGTTCCCCAGGATGTGCCACATAGACACGGATCGTAGCGTGGTGCTGAAAACGGAACAGAGCACGTGGCCGTGCTGATGCGTTCTCTGTGCCACCCAGGCCGGTGGGTCAGCACACTGTACACTTGAAGGATGGCTAGTGCCTTCATTCGGCAGAGAGCATTGGGTCCCTACTGGGTGACAGGCTCTGGGTAGAGGGACATGGTTAACCAAAGAGCCCTTATTCAGCCTGGGAGACCTCTGGGAAATGTGGTTAAGTGACCAGACATGGTGGCCGAGCCAAGTACATACACCCGGAGAGGTGAGCAGGACGTGGCCGGCTGAAGGGGCTGAGCCACCATCTCCTGAGCCCTCCTGCACGTCACTGTGGTGCTAACGGCCCGTCATCCGCCGATCATCTACAATGGAAACCCCTTACAGGTCTGCGGATGCCTTTTCCGGAGCGGGACCCCAGGCTCCCTGCCTACTGCTCAGCTTCCCTCTCTGCCTCTGCCTCTGGGCAGACCCCAGAGCCTTCTCGAAGGTCCACCGGCTCACATCCCAGGCGCTCTCAGGCTTGGCGGCAGCAGGCCCTGGCTCGGGCACAAAATCCACAACCAGGGCCCCCGAGCTAACCAGACCCTTCTTCAAATACTGAAATGGGTCTTAATCAGCTTTCCCAAAGCTGGGATGTTAGCAGACCCTGGGAGCCGTAATTTAAACTTTCTGTGTGAGGATTACAGTAGCCTGCCAAACCACCACGCAGGAAGAAAACTTTGAAATGTGAAACTCTTTTAAGGCAGAACAATCCAGATGAGTTCCCCTCTCCTTGCCTTTAGCTCCTGACGGGGTTTGAAGCTGCCTGGGCCCTGGGCCTCAGACCTCTTCACGACAATCCTAAAGGCCTGTTTATAGAAGAAAGTGCAATTGTCCAGAGGTACAGCAGGTCTCACAACCTTGTGTGGGACTCGCACATTAAGAAGTGCCTTCAGGTCCTGAAGGCAGCCTCTGAGTCAAGTGGCAAGAGAGTGAAGATGCGGGGATGTTCTTCCTTTAGAAGAAAGAGCCTCATTTAGGGCCCGCAGCTTCTTTGTCCCTCCCCCCTCCCTCCCTCCCGCCCTTGGGCAGTTTGCCTAAACACCGAGGAACCGTTTCCCTCCCTCCTCTTTGCCCCTTTTGCAAGCTGAGATGCCTTGAGGCAAAGGGAAGTGACCAGGCCCTTCCCAAAAAGTCCGGGACCCCCTGGCTCTTTCCTTTCCCGAGCAGTGAGGAGGCAGGCCTTGGCAGGAAAGGGTGGCCTTGAACCCTCCGCAGGGCCTATTCCAAGAGCCTGCTGCTTTAAAGCTGGTTTTGGGTTCATGGTTTTTATTTGAGAGCAGTGTTACTTGACCTCAAGCAGAAACACTTAGGAAAATAAATCTGTAAAATGGCTCAGAGAATGTGTAAGGTTTGGCAGCCCCTCCAGGGGTCACTGGGTTATCACCTTCCCTCCAACCAGACTGTGGGAACCCATCCTTGCTTCTCCTCCAGAGAAAGAAGACACAGGTACATGCATGTGTGCGTCCACACACGCACAAACGTCCTTCACACCGTATCAATTAAAACCATGTGCCAGAGACCCTCGGTGGGGACTTATTTATGCTCAGAAGTAAATACTGGGCTGATATGCCGCACTGTTGACATCTCAAGACAGAAACATGCTGTGTAAATACTCAAGTAACTGAAGAGACCCATAAACATGAGGCCGCGAGTTAGTCCAAAGAAGGAGTGTGTCCGAGGTCCTTGGAATCGCTGCCCAAGAGGCCACCCAAGGGCCAGGAAGGCGGGGGTGGGGATCTCACAGGAGGCAGACGCCATGGACTTGTGCAGCTAGTCCCTCACTCACCCCGAAATGGGCGGGGAGGGTAGAGGCTGGGGCAGACCCCAGAGCTTGGTCAGGCCTTCTTTCTTCCTAGGCCTCAAGCCTCCCACAACACCTCCCTAATGAGGGCCCTTCAGAGGAAATCTCCTGTTTCCCTAGTTGTTTTCTGGCAGGTTTCTGATGCAAGTTTACACCAGAAAGTTGTGTCAGTCAGTCAGGAGGGCTCAGGCAGCTGCCCTGTGGGGCTGCAGGCTCCTATCAGGCCCGGCGCAGACACAAGAAGCCGGAAAGCACACTCTGCTGCCTCCATCTGCCACTGAGCAGAGCTTGGTTTGAGTCTCTCCTCCTCTGGGGTTTCCATGAATGTTTCCTCCACTACAGACAGAACACGTATAAACAGAGCCTTTTGCCCTTCAAGTGGCAAGGCAAGCCGTGGAAGGTTCCAGAAAAAGTGCAGGACAGCATTGACTCCACTGGATCGGCACTGAGTGTGGGGCTGCCGAGGGTCCAGCTTACTGAACTCGTGACCGATCATTCCCAGTGGGCTCAGCTGGCAGCAAAAACAGGTGTGCCCAGCACGTCTCAAAGGTTTTCCCCGAAGTAACCATGAGGACTAACAGGAGTGAGAGCGTGTGCCAGAGGGAGGGGAGGACCTGCCGCATGGGGGAAATGTCTTTGAAGTCTCCGTTCATCCTCGTTTTCAGAATTGTAGGACTCTTTATGTTTTACGATCTACCCATACTTTAATACAAAAATGGAAAATTCAGTTTACCCAAAATTTCCAAAAAACTCTTGGAAAACAGTTGCAGCCCAAGTTTTCTTTGGGGACCAACATTAAAAAGCTGTCATTGTGTTTCAGCTGAGGTCTAAGAATGCCTTCGGTCTCTGGGGCACAGCCAGAAAATGACCTTCCCGGTGGTGTAGGAGGGACGTGGTCGGAGCGGGAGTAGTAATCAGGACTCTGGGCTCCCTCTGCCACATCTCTCCCGAGTACTGGGCAGGCCTGGTGTGACACAGTTGTGGGGGACCGTTGCTCAGTAAACTCAGAGCCTGGGCTTTGGGTTCTGTATCAAAAGCCAAAACTAGGCTCTAAACAAAAGCACAAAGGTGATAGTCTCTTTTTCGGACAAGGAATTAGCTTGATCGTGCAAGAAAGCATATTAGTTTGACAGAGCGCCCACTGGACTATATGGCATCTTTGTGCAGACTAGTAAACTGCACCCCTTCGTCCAGAAACTTTACTTCCATCTGTCGAAAAATCAGAAAACCTGCTTCTGATTTTGTTAGGGGGAGGGGGAAAAAGACACTCTACTTCCATCTGCTGGAGGATAGTTGTAATACACTTACATGTCCAGGCTATCTGTGATGTGAGGGGCACCGCACAGCCTGCTCTGCTGTACCCAGCACTCCCTAGCCTTGAACGGGGACCGTGTTTTAAGAAATGGTCTTCGGGGGGCGCCTGGGTGGCTCAGATGGTTGGGCGTCTGCCTTCGGCTCAGGTCATGATCCCAGCGTCCTGGGATCGAGTCCCGCATCGGGCTCCCTGCTCCTTGGGAGCCTGCTTCTCCCTCTGCCTCTCTCTCTGTCTCTCATGAATAAATAAATAAAATCTTTAAAAAAAGAAATGGTCTTCGGGCTGCTATCAAAAGCCAAGACTTTGGCTTTGACTTCTAAGACTTAAGACCCTTAAATGTGAGCACACGATAGCTACATGTGACAGGGAATCCAGGTGCTCTAAATCCTTGCTAGATGGTTTGCACACTCTATTTCAAATCCTTATGCTAGCATAGCCATGAGAATGTGAGCCAACTTTTGTGCTGCTTGGAGATGAACAAGAAAAGTCTGTTCAGCAGAACAAGGCACAGTGATGCCCCTTAGATCCAGAACCCTATCGGCTGCCCCTCTGCCTCTCTTCCTGCGGGTGTTGATCCATTCAGTAAGTCGGACAAAAAAAAACATGGAGTACTGAATCAGTTACCTCATGCTGCATAACAAACCACCCCAAAGCTTAATGGCTTAAAAGCAGCAAATATCTACATAGCTCACAGGTCTGTGGGCTGGGCTGAGCTGAACCGGGGGGTTCTCTGGTCTCAGCTGGACGTGTCATGTCTGCACCTGCAGGCACTTGGGGGTTGGCTGGTCTAGGAAGTCCTCAGCTGGGTGCACTCTCCTCTAGATCGAACTCATTCGCATGCAGGCCAGGCAGCGTTCTGAGAGAGCAAGCAGAAGCGCACAAGGCCTCTTGAGGCCTAAGTGTGGAAGCGAATTGTCAGAACAAATCACAGTGCAGATTCAAGGTGGGGGGAGTCAGCCCCTGCCTCAGGATGGAAACCGCCACAGAATCATGTGGTAAAGGGCCTAGACGTGGGGAATGCAGGATTGTGGGGATTTTTGCAGTTTATCTCTGCTGCCAAGTACAGGTGATATGCTCAGCTCTGGGGACATAACATGCAAAATCCTACCTTCCAGGACTTCTAAGACTTAAGACAAATAGGAAAGTTAACGAGGGAACAGTTGAAATCCCGCTTGATTAGTGCCACAGTAGAGATAAGTTACTTCTCTGGAGCTGGAAAGTGAGTAACCTGGGATCCGTGAATCATTCCACCATCCGCGGGAAGGGTTCTATGCTAAAGAATCTCATTTCCATATCACATCCAGCCTCAGTCTCAGGATTGTGTTCTCCTTAGCACAGAAGGTGCTCGTGACATATTTGCTCCATCAACCACATCTTTATCATAATGGTATTCCAAGCAGTAACTCCTTAGACCTCTCCAGTAAGTTGTGGGTTGCTCTTCTGGCCTTCTGTGGGTGTCTTTGAGGGCCTTTTCCCAAAACATCCAGCCCAAACCCCTGTTCCACATTCCTTGCAGAGGGGAGAAGGTGGTAGAGATTTAAGGGGAGGAAAAAGTGGGGGGGGGGCTGGGCAGGGGGTGGAGGGGAGGGTCAGAAAGTGGGGTTCTGGCACATGCTGAGAAGAAACCACCAGGGCTGCAAACCCTAGGAATTCGGTGTCTGTCCGCAAAGCTGCCCATGAGGATGGAAGCTCAGAACACAAGACCCTTGCCAGGTGTTTGAAGAAAGCTTCCTCCCCGTCGCTCAGACTGCACCCACCCCTTCACTGACTCCACGCAAAGTGAACTCTCAGGATTCCCCTGGCAATGTGGGTGGAGATGCTTCCTGGCAGCTGGCTTGACAGTTCTCATCTTCAGCAAGGCAGTCAGACCCTTCGGCGGGGGGGGGGGGGGGGGGGGGGGGGTGGTAAGAATTGTGACCATCAGAATGACTGTGGGTGCTCAGCTCGGAGTGAAGGAGTTGGGGGAGATGCGCGCATGAGAGCCGGGCTTGCATGATTGTTCCCTCGGGGCAGGCTTTATATTCGCTCTTGGCAGCACGCTGCAGAAATCGCTGCTCGTGCGCATGTTCCCACATGACTACAGGACTTAGAGGCTCACGAGAGCGCCGCAGACCCGCCAACGGCTGACCGAACGTGTGTGGCTGTTGGAGTCCCTCCGTTCAAGGGGACTGAAATGGAGGTTTGAGGGCGGGTAATTGATTCACAAGGTGACCTCAGGAAACACTGATCAGAGCAGGGGAGCGAGATAGGAAAGAGAAGGAAGGCAATAAAGACGCAGTAAGACCAGTTACCCCTGCCAGCACGTTCCACGGGGAAACTCTGGTAGGTCACGCACCTGAGGCTTGTCACACCCAAGAAGAGAGGGAGCAGGAGTAACCCACAGCCGGTCATGTTTAAGGGCAGAGGCAGGAAGGGGTGTCTGACCTCAGAAACAGTGGCCACTAATGCCGGTGCGCAAAGGACAAGACATGCCAAGTCTCCCTGAGCCTGGGAGAAGGTCAGGTCTGGGCTACAAATATGGCTTACCTCTCGGGCAGTGAAGGCTGGGTAAGAAGCGCTACAAACTTGCCCTCTGGTATGTGAAAAACTGTAAGACATCAGAGGGGAAGGCCTTTCCGGAAGTAAGCTAGAGGAAACCCATCCTGGATCCGGAGAGATGCCAGTTCTAGGGGAGTTCACCCTGCTGGTCATGGCGCGGGCACTGCATGTTTCGTAGGTCCGAGAGAAAGATCTAGAGGGACAGCGAGGTAGGCTGCTGGGAGAACGGTATTTATCAATTACCCCACGATGGCTAATGTCTCCCAGGATAGTAATAGGTTTATCAAAAGCCCAATGAGCTCAGGAAAGGTTAAGTCCCTGAGTTTCTTGGATCCTTTACTAAGGGTTTATTAGACCCTGACTGTTCTCCTGTGCATCCCATAGCTCTTAAAGGAAGAAAGAAAGCAGCATTTCCCAAACTTACTTGACCATGAAACCTATTTCCCAAATGCCTTTGAGTAACTATGCTCAGTAATGGGTGTTCCCCGGCACACCATTTGGGAGACAAGCCACCAGAAGCACTTTATGAGGAACATCCAGAAGATAACCTATAGGAAGTCCATGCATTTTGAAAGGCGGCACCCCAATAATGCTTTTCCTAAGTCAGTCTCATCTGAGGGGTTTTCCAAGCCCTCCCAGCTTTGTGAGTATAGGTCATCCCTCCTCCTCACAGGGGAGCAGAACGACTGATTCTCCAACATTCTAACCTGGCTTTTCCTCCCTCTACCTTTCAGATGGGCTTCTTTCGCCGAAGGTACAAAGAAATCATTGAAGCTGAGAAAAACCGGAAAGAGAACGCAGACGGTTGGGACTGGGTCCAGAAAAACCAGTGACCTGCCCCACCAGTCACGTGACCCCACCATCCGCCTGGCGTCCTTGATCTTTGTATCTTCCATATTTGGAAGAAAGAATCTTCTCCAGATTTTCCGGAGGCCCCGCTGACGCTGTCCTCTTCCTCATGTTACCAAGCCCAGGAGCCCACCTGAGGCAGCCACTCTGGCCAGGTCACATGACTGGAACCACCACCCATTTCCTTTTAGAGATGAGCCCCAAACTTTGGAAAGCAAGCTACAGAGCTGAGCGATATTTATGGCTGCAACCTGCGTGGTCGACCCTCAGGGGAAAACTGTTACCTAAAAGTATTTTTATAAATATAAGCCTTTTATACTGATTATGTCTTTATATTTGTATCAATGTCTTATTATGTCTATTAAATAGTTATATAATTCACTCAAGCACTGATATCTGGCCTGAAAGCTTGAGCATACATGTGCATTCATACAAATTTTAAAGAGTAAAAACCTGATCGTACTTTGGAACTTGCTGTTAAAAGAGACTTGCGGATAAAATAATCTGAAGAAACCTCGTGGGATGAATCCACCAAGCTGGCGGTGCTGCGTATAAACTGTGGTGGTGGCGAGACCCCTAAAACAATTCGCATCTTCATCGCCTGGAGTCAAGTTCGAAGTAAAGTGTTAAAGAACTCGAAGTGGTTTTTCATATGTACCTGTCATTGGAAGATTTCCAGCAGGAGTTTGGATGGAAAAACCTGACCCTGGCACAGGTCTGGTCTGCATCACCTATATAGCAGACATCCTACCCTCCTTCCACTTGGATTAATAGATGACAGCTTGGAGCAAGGCCATTTGGTCATCTGGTAAACCTCAGAATGGCATCTCATCCTGGACATCATGCGTCAGAGTCCACACACCACAGGGACTAAATCGGTGCCCAGTGAGCAAAGACTTGTATCTGAATGCTGTGATGTGTTGCCTTTTCATCGAGTTTAGAGGTCTCCACTTCCCCTACCCTTCTTGCTGTCCCAGCTAATGGTGACTGCAGATCCCTTCCCAGAGATGACCATTCAACCTATCCTTCATTTTTAAAATACTGTCTTAAGTGAGGTTCCCAAAAAGCAGACTCTGACACAGGGATTTGCATGCAAGTAACTGATTAAGAGCATGTCCCGTGCCCGGGAGACAGCAGTAGGGGTGTGAGGGAGGCAGGACAGGGAAGGGAAAAAAGCCAGGGAAGTGTGCCATTTCAGAGGACATCCCATGGAGGGCAGCTTCAGCCTGAGCCTACGAGGAGCTCTGGAGGGCAAGTTAGGTCTCAGAGTTGTCCCATCCTGAGGCAAGGGAGCTGAGCTTCCGAATTCTTGCACCCAGGGGAGGTGTAAACTTCCCACTCTCGGTTCCTGCTGGCAGACTGGCTCCGATAGCCCGAAGGTGGTCCTCTAAAGGAGAGCTGGAAGTGCACCCCCAGCCGGGACAGGGGGGGGCTGTCCAGAAACGATGTGAAAGAAATGATGCACAGGGATCTGGGCACAGCACTGACATCTGCTCTGCCCCCTGCGTGTGCGAATGCTGAGTTGTGGCCTTCAGTTCCAGTCTCCCCATTTGACAGTGTTTATTATCAGACGCACTGCTGCCTGGTTTTGAGTACAATGTGATTTTCTTAAAGGGCAATGAGATGATGGGTGTAGTGTGCTCAGCACTGCACCTGGCCCATTGTGAACACTCAGTGACTGAGGCAGCTCTGGCCGCCATCCCCGAGAACCATCTGCTGAGAGAAAAAACATGTGGCCAAGAACAGGGTCTGACAAAGAGTCTTTACTGGCTGATTATGGCCCACTGATGCCCCAGGTACCTAACAGACAGCATCAGATGGGAACAAAACAAGACATAAGATGAAGGATCTTTCTCCTAGGGCCTTGTTTGCTGGAAACTAACATGTTGGGGGTCTGTGGACACTGTTGCAAAGACACAGAACTCCACTTCAGAGGAGACAGGTGTTCTGTGCACGGACTTGGCTAATATTTGCAAAGACATCTCAAGTTGGGGCAGAATCATGAGGATGCTGGGCAGCTGTGAACCCGGCATGGAACATAACAGTCTTCTCATGCCTCATTATGCAGTTGAGTCTGATGCAGGAAGACGGTGTATGTATCACGTGTCCCCTCGTGGTGAATATGGGAATAGACGACCAAGCCAGAGGGTCCATGGCATGAACGAGGCTGATCTTAGAATGAAGTCAGAGATGTTGCTTCTAACGGAGGGATGGAGGCACAGAGGTAACTACTGGGTGGATGCAGGCAAAGAAGCCCGTTCTCAGAGTTCTCCTGGGACTTTTATCAAAAGTAGTAAAGGCAGCTTTGAGTGGGTCTTAGTCACTCATTTCAAGGATACTTATGGGGCCCCTGCAGTGCATCAGGAGCAACGCTAGGTGCTGCAAGGTACCCCAAGAACACCACAGGCACATTTGGCCTGGAGAGCCAAACCTCCCTGTAAGAGGAGTGTACAGTGTGGACTCCTTCATGAGACCGCACGTGTAGCTTTCCTTTGATGGATTCTTGTTCACCGTGTCACGCTGCCCTTTAATAAACCATTGAAGATTCTTGGGTGGTAGGCCTGGGTCAGCTCCATCAGCAGCTTTGGACAAATTCATCTATAGCCACTAACCAGCTTCCCGCGAGGGGTGTAGACACATTGGCGGTGGTGTAGGGGGATGACTCACCCTGCTCCTGTGGGCAGTCTCAGAGCCAGGATCTCTTTGCCTCTGGTCGATTCCAAATGGTAGACCCACATGAGTAGTCATATACTCAGGAGATCACTACGACTTCATAAGACAGTTTTTTAAAACAATTGGCCTTGGCATCACCAGGAGCAAACACTAGCAGCCACTCCAAGAGTCTATCTGGGGAAGGCTGGTGCCTCTGCGTGTCCGATGGGGCCGAGTAGCAGGTGGGGCAACAGGGGGCCGTTTAACACGGTGATAAAGAAGCCAAGCACACTGTGAGCCCACTCTCCGCTGGGCATCTTACCAGCTCCACCCCAGCTCAGAAGTTCTCAATCGGCTCTCAGGGTGAATGGCATCTGTGTGTTACGCCTCCAGAATATTCTTTTAAAAGTCCACAGTGCATTCCAGTTTCTAACCTTCTTGCTCGTATGGGTTCACTGTGGAATCCTATCAGATATTCTCTCTCACAGCTGCTGCAGCTTTTAGTTGTAGATTCAATATGGTTTTCACTGTCAGAAATATGGAGACACTTTTCAAGTATGAAAAAGGACCCTTTAAAATTTGAGGAAAATCATGCCCTCTGTTCAAAAATGATTTGCTTATGCTTCGTTGATATGGGACCCATGAGTTGGGAACATCCCCACTATGAGTCCTAGACCTGTCACCAAGAAGAGGCCATGAATTTTAGGAACAAGGAGACACTAGGAGAAGGGAGTGGGTCCACTGGCTTTATGGGGACTGACAGGCACACATCAGGAATCAGCTCTCTCAGTCAGCACTTAAGGAAAATCCCATCACCAGGAGGATTCCGAAGTCTGGGAAATGTAGAAAATCCAATAGTCCTCCTTCACCAAGTCACGCATAGCCTACCGTCTTTGAGCCAAAGACAAGGGGGTTAAAAGCAAACAGAAAACTAGCAGGAACATCTGGGACCTGTTTTCAATGCGGAAATGGTTGCCTTTCTCCCCCAAGTGATACGTATGCTTCATGCTACCTGTTAAAACCCTAGCACGGTCAGTTTGTAAAGGTTATTCAACTATTTTTATTTTTGGAAAAGGCATTATGGCCAGGGGAATGCAGTTACACATAGGTGACATCGGAAATGTGCATCAGGTGAAACCTACATAGGCCTGACTTCCGGGAATTTAGAGGCGCTGCAAAAGGACGGTCATGGGGGGAAAGGGCCCTGAGCAGACAGAAGGCAGAAAGTGTCATTTCAGAAATGCTCCAATGGACAGGGGTTTCGGCGATGTGTTGTTCTGCTATATAGAGTGGTGGTATAAACAGTGGAGAATATTTTCTAAAATGAAGAATGGCTGAAGGGAGGATACAGAGCCAGTAGGGCCAAAATGAACCTTCTAGAATGTCTTCCGATTTTCAGCACACTGGGGGGATAATGAACAAATTTCCCATGTGGTGCAATGCTTTATAGCACAATGATCTAGATTTCAGACTTTGTTAAGGTTTTTTTAAAAAAAATTCTAATGTGCACGGTGTGACGGGCAGAGTGAGTTTAAAAGCTTTAAGAGTGATTAATTGCATGGCAGACACCCACGCTAACTTCACTTCCAGAACCTGACTGATGCATCCATGTACATTTCTGTTGAGGGATTTTGTGGGAAGGGTGCTCCTCCTCCTTACGAAGTCACGTGTATTAAAGTCTACGCAGTCACTTCTAATTTACTTGCACTGTTTGGGAAATGCAGGTTTACAAAAATACACATTTGGAATAAAAAAAAATGGCTGCAAATGATTCAGGAGTTTGGCGTGTAATTTCTTTGCTAATGCAGAACTTGAACCTTTTTAGGATGTTGAAGATGGGCTTTGAATGCGGTACTTCGTGAGCATTGAAGAGCATGTGCTGATCTATCTTGTTCAATGTGGTTGAACTGTCCTCCATCCTTGGCCTCCATCCTGCAGCCACCACCTTCTCTGTGCATCACCCACCTGCCCAGGTCCACACCCGGGACCTTGATCTTAAGATAAAAGTGCCCGAATTAAATGGAGGGGATTCCTCAATGTTAGTAGACTGCTTCCACGTGTTTCCACCAGTCACCAAGCATTTTCCCAGAAGCCTTTCGGTAGCATGCTTACACGTTTACAAACATCGTGTTCTCTTAGATTTGTAATCTCCCATCTGTCTAGTTACGTCCCTGTTCTTACCTCACATGTTGTTCACTTGTGTGTTTTTCTCTTTTTCCCCTTAGAGGAGACCAACCAAGATCTATCTATTTTACCAGTCCTTTTTAAGAATAAGCCTTTGGCTGTACCAATCAGATCTACTGGTTTTTGTTTTCTATAACATTAATTACTGCCTTTATACTTGTTAAAATTTACTTTACTGCCTTGTAGTTAAAATTCATGCACAAACACACCACACAGTGTAGAAGGTGGATACACCAAGGGGTTAAAAATGGTTGCCTTTAGGTAGATGGGATTGCCAATGTTTTAGCTTTGTTTTTTTTACCTAACTGTATTTTAGTTTTCTACAGTAAGCATGCATTTCTTTTGTAACAATGAAACATACGCAAATTATTTTTTCAATAAAATTACATCTGGGAAAGTGTGAGTTGCTAAGCCAAAAGAGATCCCAAATTGCAGTTCTAGAAAGGGATGCAATTTGTTTGCAACAAAGAGCATTGATGAGCCTGACTCCGAGGACAATGGTCCAGTGAGCAATTTCAAGCCTTTTAATTCCGGATGCTTCCTGGCTTAACAAGACCTGCCACCATCACTAATACTAATTAAGTACATTTCTCTAAGATTGCCCAACCTGTTTCCTTAAGCCAGGAAAATGTCTGGACAACCTCAAAGAATCAAGAGATACAAAATGAAGAGGAAGAAAAATCACCAATTAGTAATGTCAGCCCCCTTCAATCAGGAGTATTTCAGTCCACCAGATTGCCTCTGGTCCTTAAAGTCTGTCTGTTCAGCAGGTTACTGTGCTTAGTAATAGAATTAATGTAAGTGCTTACTTAGAGCTCTGCCTCCATTATCAGACCAACTGGCAGCTTTCCATCAGCAAAGCCGCCTGACCCTGAGATCACGTCTATTCATTCTACGCACGCATCCGACTGAAGTGGGTATGAGAGGGTATTGTCAATTCTGTGGTAAACCTCAAACCGTGCCATCTGGGCTTGCTGCCAAACCTCTGCTCTGCCTCAAAATTTAGTCCAGATCATTTTATACTTTATTTGATATGATTCTTCTGTAATTGAAAAAGATCCTAAAAATTAAAACAAATGTCAACAAAGGTATAACTACTACCCTCTGAAGATGCCAAATAGTTGAAAAAACAGGATGCATTTTTAAAAGTATTTCCAGGAAAACTTTATTCTAAGGAATTACAGATTAAGAAAAATGAAATTCTCTTCAAATCAACATCTATTCAGAACCCACCTTGTTAATATCTGGCTCCATATAATAGAAAAAAATCCAAAATAACAATGGTTTAAATGCGATAGAAGTATGTTCCTCTCTCACATAAAAGAAGACCAGGTCTGGGTCATCAAATTCTCATATAGCAGATTCATGGATCATCAGGATATCACCTCCTATCTTTCTCGGCATGTGGTTTCCATTCTTAAAGTTGTTTCATGGTTTCAGATGGCTATCAGGGTACCAGCCATCATGGCAACATTCCAAGCCTTTTGATTACCCTTCCCAGAAGTCCCATACAACACTAACCAGAAATTAGTCATTAAAAAATGTGCCCGCCCATAAAGGAAAATGGGGAGTGTATTATTAAGGAAAAAGAGCAGTGTACATAATTTTTTTAGATTTTTTTTTTATTTTTTAAGTAGTATCTACACCCAACATGGAGCTCCAACTCACAACCCCGAGACCAAGAGTCACACGCTCTACCAACTCAGTCAGCCAGACACTGAAGACCACTAAGAGTTGCCACCCCTGCCATGTATAAGATACTCAGAATATAACTGCCTTGAGTCCTAAGTAGGTGCCCTTCCAATCCTTAAGTCTGACTGGATGTGAGCAAAGGGAAAACCTTTATTTGGGGCAGGGGTTGGAATCTCAGCTACACAGAGTTGGTTAATCAACTTTTCTTGTTTTGTCTTTTCTCTTTTACCCACCCCATCCCATCCCCATTCACATTTCCTTCTCTCCCAGAGGCACCAAGTCTAATGAATGGAATACATGGCCTTAGAAATATGTACATAGTATTATTTTATGTGTTTCACTTAAGTGGTATTGAGCCTGAGAGCTCATTCTGTGTTGTATTTTTTAAGGATATACTCATGTTGCCGTGTTTATACATCTAGTTCCTTGTTTCTGGTTGCAGTACCTGATTCTACATTATGTTTCCACTGTGTCTTACTTCCCCAGCCCCTCTGAAGCAGACCTTGGCTACTTCCATACCTATGGAAATGAACATCTTCTCCCATGGCCCCTCATGGACCTGAGCTAGAAACTCTCTCGCTACGCATTTCACATACTACATCTTAAGTTGCTTACTGTTTCATTCGGCTAGAATGTGTCTGATGGCCATACACCTGCATCACTTCATATTCTTTTTTTTTTAAGTATAATTAACATACGGCCTTCTATTAGGTTCAGGTGTCCGACATAATGATTCGACAATTCCCTACGTTACTCAGTGCTCACCACGGTAAGGGTAGTCACCATCTGTCCCCAATGTTATTACAATTTTATTGATGGTATTTCTTATGCTGAACTTTTCATTTCCATGATTTCTTTACTTTGTAACTGGAAGTTTGTACCTCTTAATTCCTTTTATCTGTTTCACCCACCCACCCCCATCCATCTCCCCTCCAGCAACCACCAGTGTGTTCTCTGTATTTAAGAGTCTGTTGTTTGTCCATTTGTTTTGTTTTTAGATTCCACAGGTAAGTGAAATCATATAGTATTTGTCTTTCTCTGTCTGATTTATATCACCCAGTATAATACCCTCTAAGTTCATCCACATTGTTGCAAATGGCAGAATCTCATTCTTTTTTATGGCTGAGTGGTATTTCCTCTTATATACATATACCACATCTTCTTCATAATTCATCTATGAATGAACACTTGGGTTGCTTCCCTATCTTTGCTACTGTAAATAATGCTGCAATAAACATAGGGCACATGTAGCCTTCCAAGTTAGATGTTTTCATTTTCTCTGGGTAAATAGTAGCGGAATTACTGGATCATAGGGTAATTCTATTTTTAATTTTTTTAAGAGAGGTGGGGGCAGGGACAGAGGAGGAGAGAGAATCTTAAGGAGGCTCCATGCCCAGCATGGAGCCCAACGCGGGGCTCAATCTCACAACCCTGAGATCATGACCTGAGCTGAAATCAAGAGTTGGATGTTTAACCAACTGAGCCACCCAGGTGCCCCTCTGTTTTTAATTTTTTGAGGAAACTCCATACTGTTTTCCATAATGGTTGTACCAATTTGCATTCCCACCAACTGTACATGAGGGTTCCTACTTAATGGTGAACAACTCAGAACTCTCTGTTCCCTCCTTAGTCCCTGCAAGGCTAACTCCCTAGCCTGGGGACTTGCAACATGAGACTCGCAACATATATCGCACATTCCAACTATAGTGAGTGGTATGGCTTCCTCGAGGGGTCCTGTATTTTCAGGACAGGAAGCTCTAAGACACTATACATTTATCATTAAAACATTTAGTAACTCCTTCCATAACAGAAATATTATTTTCCAGGCTTTTCTGAGAAGTGATGACCATCCATGGACTCTCCATGTAAGACTTCCCCAGGATATTTGTAATATCAAATATCTATCATGTTCTCATGCTTCATCCAAACCTGTTGACAGATGACATGTAAGAAATACAGTAGAGGGGTGTGTTTGAGAAGATGAGCTATTGATTCAGGCAGATCATGGGCCAACACCCAGCAGGAGAGAAGAGGACCCGAGGGCCATGCCCACCAGGGCCCTGAGAGACAGGTGACTGGCAGAAGAGAGCCCTGGTTATTGGTGAGGCAATCCGCCCCCCCGCCGACTACCACTACCTCACCATGTACCAGAACCTGGCCTAAGGGACCTTAGAAGGGTCCTAAGCTCACCTAGGACTCCCAGGCCAGATGGGTGCAGGGAATCATGCAGCTGCATACAATCACGATCATGCCCAAAGAGGAGTTTCAAGAATGTTTGGTTGAATGAGTCTGGCTCAAGTATAGATCCTCGGGTATGGTCTCATTATGGCTTTGTCTGTGCTTTCACGAACAGCAAGTTCTGGCGCATATCAGTTACATCTAGAATCTGAATCTTGGAACTGTCGCCTACTCTGGAGATCATTCGTTATGGAAATTTTTTCCTCAGCATCCCCAAAATTACATTCTTCTAGCTTCTGTCGAACATTCCATTAGACGGATCGTTCACGTGATTTTCCCCACCCTACTGCTTGGCGCTACCTGAACCTTGGGAGCTCCCTCTGTTTTCCCAGCCCTCCCAGCCATCTGTCCCCAGCCTCCCTTTTCCCCCCTTTTTTGAAAAATTGTGATAAAATATACATAATATACAATTTACCATCTTAACCATTTTTAATGGTACAGTCGGTGGTATTAAGTCCATTCATGTTGTTATGCAACCATCCCCACCAACCCTCCCCACCATCCCTCCCCATACCTCTTTTCATGATGTAAAACCAAAACTCTGTACCTATTAAGCAGGTCCCATTCTCCCCTCCCCCCCAAGCAGCCTAGCAGCCACCCTTCTACTTCCTGTCTCTAGGATTTTGACTATTCTGAGTACCTCATGTAAGTGGGATCATACAACATTTATCTTTTTGTGACTGGCTTATTTCACTCAGCATAATGTCCACAAGGTCCATCCACGTTGTAGCATATTGCAGAATTCTCTTTCCTTTTAAAGCTGAATACCGGGCACCTGGGTGGCTCAGTTGGTTGGGCGACTGCCATCGGCTCGGGTCATGATCCTGGAGTCCCAGGATCGAGTCCCGCATCGGGCTCCCTGCTCGGCGGGGAGTCTGCTTCTCCCTCTGACCCTCCTCCCTCTCATGCTCTCTGTCTCTCATTCTCTCTCTCAAATAAATAAATAAAATCTTTAAAAAAAAAAAAAGCTGAATACCTTTCCATTGTAGGTACATACCACATTTTGCTTCTCCATTCACTAGTCCACGGAACACTTGGGTTGCTTCTACCTTTTGGCTACTGTGAATAATGCTGTGATGAAGATGAGTGTGCAAATATCTCTTTAAGACCCTGCTTTCCATTCTTTGGGGTACAAAATCAGCAATGGAATTGTTAGATCACACAGGTAATTCTATTTTTCATTATTTGAGGAGTCACCATACAATTTTCCATAGCGGCTGCACTATTCACACTCCCAACTGTGAACAGGGGTTCCCATGTGTCCACATCCTCGCCAACACTTGTTTTCTGGGTTTTGAGGGGTTTTTTTGTTTTGTTTTTGACAGTAGCCATCCTAATGGGTGTGAGGTGGTATCTCGTTGTAGGTTTGACTTACATTTTCCTAACAATTTGTAATGTTAAGCATCTTTTCATTTGTGTATCTTCTGTGGAGAAGATACTCAAGCCCTCTCCCCTTTTTTGAATTGGGTTGTTTTTTGATATTGTTGTTGTTGCTGCTGAGTTTTAGAAGTTTCTATATACTGTGGGTATAAAACCCATATCAGATATATGATCTGCAAACATTTTCTCCCATTCTATGGGTTGCCCTTCTACTCTGAATAGTGCCTCTTGATGCACCAAATGTTTACATTTTTATGGAGTCCAATTTGTCTATTTTTTCTCTTGATACCTGTGCCTCGGTGTCATGTTCAAGAAATCATTGCCAAATCCAATGTTGGGAAGCTTTTGTCCTATGTTTTCTTCTAAAAGTCTTTTTTGCTTCAGGTCTCACATTGAGGTCTGTCCTCCATTTTGAGTTAATTCTTGTATGTGGTGTGAGGTAAGGGTCCAACTTCATTCTTTGCATGTGGATATCTGGTTGTCCCAGCACCATGTGTTGAAAAGACTATCTTTTCCTCTACTGAATGGTCTTGGCATCCTTCTCAAAAATCATCTGATCATATGTGGAGAGTTCATTCCTGGGTCTCTAGTCTATTCCACTGGTCTATTTGTCTGTTCCTCCCACTCTCTCACCAGCCCTCCCCACCATCTGTCCTAAGCCTCCCTTAAAAAAAAAAGAAGTCAATTTTGTCTCCATGAGACACTCAAAGCATATGAAAAAGAGCATTATTACCTACAAAATTTCCATTTCCTGCATAAAGAAATCTCCAGTTCCTAAAACTGTTTTTAGGAGTTTCCACATCCTGCACCATCTCTGACATAAAGAGAAAAATGAACTGTCACCTTCTAATGAAGCTACCCCTCAAATTTCCCTCCTTGCTGTGAGTTGCTGGTATAGAACTACATTCAGTAACTAGAATCTTTATCCATGTTTCATTGGCAGCTTTGCCATCCTGTTGACTCATAATAAGGTTGTGGGCAATTCCTAGGTATTTTTAATGCACTGCTACAAAAGAAAAAAAGAAATATTTTCCCCATGCCATTTTTCTTAATTCTGGGAAATATTTCAGGAAAGTGCAAACATGATTATAACAAATGCCTTAGAATCTACCACCACTTTGTCATGTTTGCTTCAATTACTTTGTTGAGTTGTTGGCTTTTTTTTTTTTTTTTAACTTTTGAAGGAAATAGAGACTCATAGGCAGCTGAAAAATAGTAGGTAGAAGTTCCATGGCCCCTTCAGCCAGCCTTCACCAATGGTAACATCTAGCGTAACTATGATATATACTGTATCAAAAAGGAAACATTTTCATTGGCACAATCTACAGACCATATTCAGATTTCATTAGTTTTTTTTTTTTTTTTAAGGTTGATTGATTTTAGAGAGAGTGGGGTAGGGGCAGAGGGAGAGAGAGAATCACAGGCAGACTCTGTGCTGAGCAGAAGCCCCAGGGGCTCGATCTCATGACCCTGAGATTGTGACCTGAACTGAAATCAAGAATTGGAGGCTTAACTGACTGAGCCCCCTGGGGGCACAGTTTTCCCTCATCAGTTTTTATATGCATGCACTAATCTGTGTGTGTGGGTGTGTGAGTGATCTATAGTTTTATGCAATTTGATTACCTACGTAGACTCACAAAACCACTACTACAATCAAGATTAATCACCACATTATTTTGTACGCCTGAAACTAATATAATGTTATATGTCAATTATAACTCGATTTTAAAAAGTTTTAAGATTAATCACCACAAAGGGACTCCATGCTACCCCTCCCCCACCATTCCTAACCCCTGGCAACCATTCTTCTAGTCTCCATCACTATAATTTTGTCTTTTAGAAGAGGTTTTATAAATGGAATCATAGAGTACATAACCTTCTTTTTTCTTTCCACTTGTACATTCTAGTCAGATTTATTTCTCTTCACAGAAATAGTTCCCTTTTTTCTCTGCAGAAATATTCACTTTGCATATAAGTCTTCCATATAAAAGGCCATGTGTGGAAAGCCTTCTTCAGCCATGTGGGAAGAGCCAGAGGAGGGAGATTCCCGATTTCATGTTTGGTAGTTAGTTTCCATAGTGGTAACACTGGTTTTCTGGTATTATCCTATAGATACAATGTATGGATTCAATAGGCCTTTTTTCCCCGTTGGCCTAAGTGCTATCCGTAACATTGCTTAACATAGTGAGAAACTGTATTCCAAAGTCTGACGTGGGAAACAACCTGTCAGTAGGTGTTTGCAAACACTGTGTTGAAATTGTGTAGATAAATTTTGCTTTACCAAACGTTGTGTGGACTGGGAGTTAACTTTTATCTGATTGGGATCAGAGAAGCAAAAATGTCTGAACTTCTTTTCATTGTGGTAAAAAAAAAAAAAAATAGTAGATAACCCTCAAGATTGGCTTTTTTTCATTCAGAATAATTCCCCCGAGATCCATCCAAGTTGTTACATATATCAGTAGTCTGTAGCTTTTTATTTCTATAATAGTCCATGGTATGGTTGTATCATGGCTTGTTTGACCATTCCCCTGCTGAAGGGCATGTGGGTTATTCCCAGTTTGGGGCTGTTACAAATAATGATATATTACAACATTCGTATTCAGGTTTTTGAAAACATAAGTTTTCATTTCTCTGTGATAAATGCCTAAAAGTGTAATTACTGAGTCATACAGTTAGTGTATATTTAGTTGTATAAGAAACTGCCAAACTGGGGCGCCTGGGTGGCTCAGTCGTTAAGCGTCTGCCTTCGGCTCAGGTCATGATCCCAGGGTCCTGGAATCGAGCCCGCATCGGGCTCCCTGCTCAGCGCGAAGCCTGCTTCTCCGTCTCCCACTCCCCCTGCTTGTGTTCCCTCTCACTGTCTCTCTCTCTCTCTCTCTCTCTCTGTCAAATAAATAAATAAAATCTTAAAAAAAAAAAAAGAAAAAGAAACTGCCAAACTATATTCTGATAGCTGTTCCATTTGACATTCCCACAGCAATGTAGGAAAGACGCAGTTTCTCTACATTCTTGCCAGCATTTGGTATCATCACTATTTTTTATTTAGCTATTTATTTAGATGCAATAGCTCCCTACAGCTTTAATTTGCATTTCCCTAACAGGTAGTGATGCCAAACATCTTTTCATGGGCTTATTTGCCATCAACATATCCTCTTTGTTAAAACCTCTTTCCAAGCCTTTTGCCCACCTTTGAATTGGACTGTGTGATATTTTCTGCAGAGTGCGGACAGTTTTCTTTATATATATATGTATATATATCTTGGCTATTGTAAATAATGCTGCAATAAACATAGGGTGGACAGCTCTTTATACATTCTAATTACTAGTCCTTTGTTAGATATGTGGTTTGGAAATATTTTCTCCCAGTCTGTAACTTGTCTTTCTTTTATCGATTTATTGATTATTTCCTTTATGGATCATGTTTTTGGTGTCATGTCTAAGGACTCTTCACCGAACCTGAGGTTGTGAATATTTCCTCCTGCTTTTTTTCCTGAAAGTCTAATAGTTTTGCCTTTTCCAGAGGGTCACATAGTTGGACTCATACAGTATATAGCCTTTTCAGACTGGCTTCTTTCACTAAGTAAAATGCATTTACATTTCCTCCATGTCTTTCCGTGGCTCAGCAGCTCATTTGTTTTCAGCACTGAATAATATTTCATTGTCTGGATACAGCTCAGTTTATGTATCCATTTACCTACTGAAGGACATCTTGGTTGCTTCCAAGGTTTAGCGGTTACGAATAGAGCTGCTCAGATATCTGTGTGCAGGTTTTTGTGTGGACGTAAGAGTTCGCCTCATCTGAGTAAATATGAAGGAGTGCAGCTACAGGATGGTATGGTAAGGGTGTGTTTGGTTTTGTAGGAAACTGCCAAACTCTCTTCCATCGTGGCCGTGCCATTCAGCCTTGCCACCAGCAGTGGGCGGGAGAGTGAGCCCAGCCGTATGGAGGGCCAGTCAGAAGGCTCTGGGAGATGCTGCTTCATCAAGAAACCAGTGCTGAAGGACACCTAACACGGCTGGTCATAAGGAAGGGAGATATACACAGCCTGAGCTAAGTTTGCGGATGAATTAGCGAGCAATAGAGAGAAAACTAAGTAAAAGGGAACAAGGGACAAATCTTAATTTCCAGGACAACAAAAGTTGAACAGAAAAGGGAAACAGATGCATCTAGCCTCAACCCCTGCCCCCAACTTTCATGGTCACTGAAGAAACTACTGGTAGTCACAGGTCTTGCTGTAAAACATACGGCATCAGCCCAGAAGTTTCTTGTGAGTTTGGGTGTGGAAGTGGGTCCTCACTGGGAGGGCTCAGGGCCTCCCAAGACTAGCACCCCACCCCTCAGCAAACTACAACAAGGCTGTATGACTACGGTTACTAACAATAATTACATAGACGATCGTACGGATAATCATACCAAAAAAGGGTGTTATGAGGGCATGAAATGAAAGGGTTTTCCTGTTCTGGTAGCAAAGATGTCTTCCCTAAGGAAGACATGATTGAGAAGGAGAAATAACCAGGTGAAGAAGGAGGGAAAAGCATCCCAGGCAGAGGGAACAGCATGTGCAAAGTTGCAAAAGCCTAGACTGTTCAAGAAACAGAAGAGCCCAGTGTCCAGACAGCAGGAGCCAAGAGGCACGGGTGTGAAGTGAGGCAGGAGAAGCAGAGCCAGGAACTCTGCTAGCAGGTGGCTGGAAGGAGAGTAGCCCTCAGTTCCCTTCTGACGCTTCAAGGGAAGGCCTGAGGTGAGGGCAGCATCTCACCCTCAAGGGTATGAATAATTGGGTGGAAATCAAATAATCTGGCTCCCGGCTGTCCCCTGCTGGTCAGGACAAGTCAGGGCTGCCTTTCTAACAGCTGCTTAAAACGCCTGTGGATATTTTTGGTGTTTATGGGAACAGAGCATTTAACTTCCCAAAACGTCAGTGAAGACGTGCCGAGGGGCCACACGAATAAAGAAATGAAGTTATGCAGTCAGTGGGACTCATGGGAAAAGAAAGCAAGCAGCTTTTAAAAGAACAACATCAACAGAAATACTTCAACCATAAACTTATAAAAGCAGCTTTATAAAACGGGCGCTCATTGCAAGTTGCAGGACAACAGAGAACGTGAGAGAATGGCGTGGGGAACTTAATCCTTCCCGAAATGGGACCCTTCTCTACGTTTTGTAACCTATTTTCCCCACCCCTCTGCTGAAACTATATGGTGGTCAGGGAGGACCTCGGAGATTGGCTCTTAATCTTTTTGTAACAATGGGTAAAATGTTACTAAGTCAGTGGGTACCTCTTGGCAACATTTGCTCTGCAGCATGTTGCGGCGGCTAGAAAAATTTGAAACATATCCTAGACAAGTAACAGAGGCATACTTTGATTCTAAAGCTCTTTACATTCTTGCCTATTTCATGGAGATTCTTTACCCTGTCTGTGTGTAGGTACATATGTATAAATGCTTAACCACTTGGGGCGCCTGGGTGGCTCAGTTGTTAAGCGTCTGCCTTCGGCTCAGGTCATGATCCCAGGGTCCTGGGATCGAGCCCCGCATCGAGCCCCGCATCGGGCTCTCTGCTCTGCGGGGAGCCTGCTTCTCCCTCTCCCACTCCCCCTGCTTGTGTTCCCTCTCTCGCTGTGTCTCTCTCTGTCAAATAAATAAATAAAGTCTTAAAAAAAAAATGCTTAACTGCTTACTCTGAGCCTATCAGCTAAAAACTCTTTTCATTGCACACTAGTATCATTATTTGCAGTTGGTTTATGCTAAAGTTTTTTGGAAGTTAATATTCTTCTACTTTGAATATAGGACCTCGAGCTGTAGCATACTGAATTAAAACACCAGTATTTTGCCGACCCGAGAATGTTAGAATTTGTTTGTTTTTAGAGGCCTGCAAGGAGGCAAAACAGACTTGCTACTTGAGAATTATTTTTAAAAGAAGCTAATAACTCCAAAGAAACTGGCACTCCCAGAAAACAAATTAAACCATAAACCAAAAAAGGGCAAAAGGCAAGTTATGGAGATGTACGTACATCCAAAATATTATCTGCCACAGTATTAGTTCTAATTATTCTCATGGCTCCCCAATTGAAAATATTTTGATAAATACTATGACAGATACAGATTCATCTATTTAATTTATTTGAGTAACAGCACTCAGCTTAATGCATTTCCTTTTTTAAAATTCACTTCACATGGATCATATGCCATGTGCCAAGCCCTATATAATATATAAGATATGTGTTATTCTCTGCAGATTTCCTGAATTTACATTTTAATATTTTAGAAGATATAGCTTTCTGTCATTCTAGAACTATAGTTACTCCATAAATTCTTTCTTTGCTAAATTCCCAATTTCACTGGCTGCAATATTTCACTTTTTTATCATGGAGCATGGGTGGGGAGGGGCATCCTCTGCGGCATGGTTAGCAGCATTCCATCTTGGAGTTTGCTCAATTTCTCCACTGGGTGAAGTGGTTTATTGACTGTCCATTTGTAAAGTGCTCTCTGGGAGTTTCTGAATGCAAGACAGTAGGAGCAGAAACATATTTCATTGCCTTTTCTGTCAAAATAGAATTAACATGTGCAATATATCATCTCTGGGCAGGACTGGATGAAATTCCAGCAAGTGACCCCATCACATGACTGTCCCTACAGAGGGTCCTGGCAGAATAGTTGTGGTCTCCCGGGTCTGATGGCTTCCTCTACCATCTTATCAGTTTAATGGCTGTTTTTATACACATGTGTATATGTATGCAAGCCTTATGTGTGCATATATAAGTATTTGGTTTAAAACCTACTCTTCAGAGTCATGGAGAGTGATAGAGAGAGAGAGAGCGGTTTCCCTCTCACCCTATCCCCATTTGTCAGTTTCTTCCCCATCCTTTCTCTAGCCCCTGACTAACCGTTTGATTTGTTCCTTATGAGCGCATCCAGAGTTTCCTTATGTACCTACAAACAAATATAAATACGGATCTTTGTTCTTTTCCTTTTATACACAAAAGGCAACCTGCTATATCTACTATTCTGCGCCTTGTGTTCTTCCTTCTCAGTTCAGAGAAAGCATTCTTACTCTTTTTGTCACCTGCATAGTATTCCATTGTTTTAATGTATAGAGAAGGAGTAAGTTAGGCAGCCAGGCACCATGTGAAGAAAATTTCATTTTCCCCCATCTTTTGTTATTACTACAATAAATAACCCTGGACATCATCATTTTGCCTGTGTGCACATATATATTCGGCCAAATGTTTGGAAGTAGAAGAGTGAGTACAACTGACCTGTGCATTTGTAATTTTGAGAAATATTGCCAAAATGCCCTCTGTAAGGGTTGTACCAACTTATTCCCACCCATAATGTGCCGGGTCTATTTGACTTGTTTTTAGTGGTCTTCTGAAGAGAGAACACGTTTTGGTCACTTCTTGTTTCCTATCATTGAACAAATATTTACCAAGTGCCCACTATGCCCAAAGCTCTCTTGTTAGGTCTTGCAAATACAGCAGTGAACAAAACAGGCACAAATCCCTTTAATAACCTTTTATTGTGACACGGAGGAATGGATAACAAAGGGGGGACATGGTTTATAACTTTCTTGGTCATTTAAAGCTTGTGTCACCAATGCCCATGCCACGGGAGGAACTTCTATGTGTGAAGGTCAGGAGTGAGAGGTCAGGGGTGAGAGGGGGTGGTGGGTACTGTGTAGTCCTGGACGCCAGGGGCCTTTGTGAAGGCCACAGCTACTACTCTGCTCTACACTTTTGGATCACGTGGGAAGAACAGGCCCATGTTGATAGACCATCCCAATTTTCAAGAGAAACCAGAAATCCATATTTTCTCTCCATTTTAAATGTTAGGAACTGGGCGCCTGGATGGTTCAGTCAATTAAGCGTCTAGCTCTTGATTTCGGCTAAGGGTTGTGAGATCAAGCCCCACATCGGGCTCTGCACTGGGCATGGAGCCTACTTCAGATTCTCTCTCTCCCTTTCCCTCTGCCCCTCCTTGCTCTCTCTCTCTCTCTCTCAAATAAATAAATAAATCTTTTAAAAAAATAAATGTTATGAATTAATTCAAAACTTTAGGAACATTTTGGGAACAAATTATTTTTTAATGGTGCTCGAAAAGTTGATACTAAAGTTTATATGGAAAAATAAATGTGCAAGAATATCTAGAAAAATACTGAGGAAAAAAAAGCTTTAACAAGGGGCCAAGGACTAGTCCTATGAGACATTAAAACATACTCTAGAGCCTCTATAATTAAAACAGTGTGATATTCATGCATGGATAGGCAGTCCAGCAGAACAGAATAAAAAGCACAGAAATCAACTTAAGTACATATGGACAATTTATCTACAATAAAGGTGGGATCTTGAATCACTAGGGCAAAGATTGACTTTTTAAATAAATGGTGCTGGGACAACAGGGTAGGCATGGAACAAAGAAAAAACTAGATCCTTATCTCACACCCTACAAGAGAATAAACTCCAAATGGATCAGAGATCTAACTGTATCAAATGAAACCACACAAGTACTAGAAGAAAATATGGATGGATCCCTGCATAATCTAGGTGTCAGGAAAGGCTTTCTAACTATGCCTCAAAATCTGGTGGCAATAAAGAACAGATTGATAAATTTGACCACATAAAACTAAAAAATTTCCTCTTGGCAAAAAAACACCATAAACAAAGTCAAATGATAAAATGGGAGAAAATATTTGCAATCAATGTTGCAGATAAAGGGCCAATATCCTTAATATAAAAAGAGCTTAAAAACATGGAGGAGGTGAGATTTTTTTAAAAATATGGGAAAATGGGCAAAAGACATGAATAGACAGTTCACTAAAGTATATATATATATAGAGAGAGAGAGAGAGAGAGATTTAAATGGGCCTTAAACATGTGAAAATATGTTCAATTCACATTATAAGAGAAATACAAATTTAAACTGTGCTGTGATACCATTTCTCTCCTAGCAGATTGGCAAAAATTTACAATATGACAACACATTCTATTGTGGCTATGGGGAAAGAGGCACTTTCATCCATTGCTGGTGCAAATGCGTATTGATAGAACCCTTCTGGGAGGAAATGGGCAATTCCTAACAAAACTACACGTATGTTTACCTTTTTACCCAGTTAGCCAGGCATGTACCCTTAAGATACTCCCATGCCATGCAGCTAAAAAAAAAAAGAGAGAGAGAGAGAGATCTCTATAAACTGAAATTTAATTTGGGGGTGGAAGAACTAAGCCAGGTAACATTTGAAGAAAGTATTTTGACAAAAGACAAAGAGAACTTGAAACAAATATTGAACTCTAATTTGGTGGGGGTTTTTGCAGTGGAATGGGTTAGGATTCTGAAGCTGACCCATACTTCCTGGGTTTTCTAGGACTGAATATACAAAGGTACCATGGATCACAGGAGTCAAAGTTCTTAACTGTCCAAGAAGGGAGTTACAGATATGGGAAGAGGGGTCATAATTGTGTGATGTTAGATAATAACTTATAAGCTCATGGTTTTAGTAGATTGAATATGGATGGATGACTGATTTTGAGTTTGATCGATATAGATAAATTGATAGAAGAAGACAGATAGATACATTTATATAGCTGCATCCACTGAATGAGCCTAGAATCAATAACACCTAGCACCCAGATCCTGTTTTGTAAATATCATTCTCCACTGAACAGAATCAAGGCTCCTTAGACAAATGACTGATTCCAGCACTAGGGCAGGGAATGGACAAGATAAGCCTGGAACATTTTGTACCAGAAATTGAAGAAGGGCTCAAAGAATAATGGGGAGATACCAAACACACACAAAAGCTAACTTAAACAAATTGCCACTTTTCCCAAACTGGGAAGATCTGATAGTAACTGATTCAGGCAAGAATCAACAGATGCTAAAACCGGAGGCTAAATGTTTGGTGAGAATAAGGATATTTACATTGTCTCAAAGTACCCTCCCCCCCCCCCCCCCCGCAAAATACACAGGGACAAAATTTACAGTGGACAAACCCTCAGAGACGCTGTCCTAACCAAGTGATCAAAGTGAATGTTACCATTAATACCACAGAGCAACATGATGGGCCTCGTCATACGACACACTGTTAGGGAGCATTCCTGCCAGAAATGCATACCCTGCATCTAATCATCAGAAAACAAGAGGCAAACTCCTATTAAGGGATTTTTCTACAAAGGAACTGGCCTGTACTCTTCAAAACTGGCAAGAGCATGAAAGACAAAGAAACACCAAGGAACTGTTCCAGATTAAGGAAATAATAGAAACATAACCACATGATCTAGATTGGCTCCTGGACCAGAAAAAGATAAATTTTCTCTTTTGCTACAAAAGGCTGGAATGGCTTAGTTGGTGAGAGGTTAGGAATGTCTATAGACGAGATAATAATACTGTCTCAATGTTGATTTTCTGTTTTGGTAATTGTACATGGTTATGTATGAGACTATTCTTGTTTTTTAGGAAATATTCCCTGAAGCATTTAGGGGTAAATCTGCAACTTACTCTCATGTGGTTCAAATGATAATAATACAGGGGGATAAAAAGTGAACATTTGGGGAATCTAGTTGAACGGGATATGGGAATTCTTTATTCTTGCAATGTTTTTTTAAGCCTATAATTATTTTTTAAAAATCCTTTGTGAGGGCGCCTGGGTGGCTCAGATGGTTAAGCGTCTGCCTTCAGTTCAGGTCACGATCCCAGGGTCCTGGGATCGAGCCCCGCATCAGGCTCCCTGCTCAGCAAGGAGCCTGCTTCTTCCTCTCCTGCTCCCCCTGCTTGTGCTCTCTCTCTTGCTGTCAAATAAATAAATAAAATCTTTTAAAAAAATAAATAAATAAAAATCCATTGTGAGAGTCTTCACAGTACAAGCGAAAACAAGCAAGAATAGTAAGAACAACAACCAACCATGTTTGCCCCCAACATGGACCCCTGGGCAGCCAGTTTGCAGTCTCTGGTTTGGAGCTATTTTCTTGAGTTGATTTTGAGTGAGGTCTTGCTGATAACAACCATTGCTAAGGTTGGTGAATGCTTTGCTACACCTGAACTTTTTTTTTTTTTAAGAAGGAGAGCGAGAGAGAGCTGGGGAGAGGGGCAGAGGGAGAGGAAGAGAGAGAATCTTAAGCAGACTTCATGCTCAGCACAGAGCCTGATGCAGGGTTTGATCTCAGGACCCTGAGCCGAAACCAAGAATTTGCCCAACCGACTGAGTCACCCAGGTGCCTCTGCCTCTGGAACTTTGAAACCAATTTAGCACCAACAAGAAAGCTGCAGAGATGGTCCTTATATAAATAACAATTTGGTAATAAAGCAGTTTAAATCTGGATGCAGCCTCCATTCTCAAAAATGAAGAAAAGTGGTGTGATCCAGATAGTCTTGCCCGTGAAAGTCCTGCATATCATTAGCTGCCTCTGGAGAGGTGCAAGCAGTCTTGCTTCTTGGTTTCTGGTCTTAGCCATCCATAGCCCTAGAGGGGCGTCTAGTCATCCATCAGGACCTCACTGTTGAAGGAAATATGTTTGTATAACTGTATAATAAGGGGAAAAAGAGTCTTTCAAGTTGAATGAAGTTTTGAAAGAAGAAAAATGTGTTTCAGTATTGGAAGGGGAAATGTTCTTGGCACATCCATTTTTTCCGAGTAGGAAGGAGAAGCCAAGTGAGAGGCAGGGGACCCGGGCAGCACATGGGGTGGTCTCATCTGAGGGCGCAGCTTAATCCGCCAGAGCCAGGATGTGTTAAATCAGTTTGCAGACTGATTTAGGGGATGTTCGTGTCACCTCTCCCTTCTCATCTTGCTATTGCTCTTTCCAGATTAATCAGTCCAAAGGCCAAGGGAGCACAGACCAGGAGTACTAAACTCAGAAAAGGAGCCTCCCTGATATCTGGGCCTTGGGAGGCTGGGAAGAGTTACTCAGGGCACAGAGCAGGGAACAACATTCTTGGCAGAGGAAACAGCATATACAAAGGAGAGGCATGATAGATAGGACATAGTTTTAGGGCTATGTCTTACTCTTTTGCCATTTCTCTCCATCTCCTTTTATCTCTCTTGGAACAGTCCACAGATATGCAGTCCGGAGTTGTGAGTTGGGCTTCCTGAGGTCATGTCTCCATGATCTAGTGAACCACACCCATCTAGTAGATTCTGGGTCTCAGGCCTCATTATCCAGAATGTAGGAAAAAGTGCCCATTTCAGTCCCTGATTATGTGCTACTTGCCCCAGATGAATGTTTCTCCACTCAGATTGAGGAGGCTTTACTAATGATTATGTTTATCCCAGAATCCCTTTCTAGATTTCTATCAATGTCGTTTCTTCCTCAAATAAATCAAGTGCACTCATCTTCTGAGCCATCCCACTTAAAGCACAGAGTCAAGACCTGCAAACTCTGACTTGCCCTGTAATCTCGAGCAGCTGCTTCCCAGACAGAAAGGAGCCCAGATGTGAGGGTACCACTGCCATCTCTGCTCTGCTCTCTGGCTGTGTGACTGAGCAAGGCTCTTGACCTCTCTGATCCCGCGTTCTCTCTGAAACAGTCATTATTAATTTCCATCTCACAAGTGAGGACTGGTGAAGGCAAAGTCCCTCGACAGTGCTTGACACAACTGTAGCCACCTTGGGCTCTCCCCCAAGCAGTCTTCTACACCTCAGGAAGTACCACCACCCCTCAACAGCCAACTGGACAAGGGAAGCTCCACTTCTGACATTCGTGGGCCAAGAGAACAAATGGAAGCCCAGATTCTGCATGCTTCACTCCATCCAATCCAATCCAGGAAACTCAAAGAAACCTAAGGCTGGAAGACCAGGTTAAAATTTAAATGATCAGATTCCTTAAGTTCCATGTGGGAGCATGCTCAAGCCCAGGCCCCTGGTCCACAGCCTGCCTTCCTCCTCCCCCTGACACATGAGGCACCATGGCTGGGCATGTGGACTCTTCTCCATCTGTCCATCCCAGCTGCATCCTTCCCCTCCCCTCACCCCTTCCCCACCCCCCACCTTGCAAATAGCCACCTTTGGCCATTCCTCACCAATGATGAGGTCAGCCCTCAAGTACAGATCCAGGGAAGATATGCATGCTGATCTTAGACATGGGTTCCAGGCTCTTTGGGTAGGAAATTCCAGGGGTGTGGGTGCTCTGAGTATGTTCTAAAACAGGCCTGGTGGGTACAAAGACTTCAGGTAGTCACATGCCCTGTGATCCTGCAAATTCCTCCTCCCGTGGAGAAGGGGAAGCCTGGACAAGGACATGAATAAGAGGGCAAGGGCCCCTCTTGCTCAGATCTAAGGACAGTGCTGGGGTGGGAGTAGACGGCTGACCTAGGAGCAGCCTAACCATGGACCGGCTGGTGACCTAAGAGGTGGCCCAGTATGAAGCGACTTGGTGGATCGCACTTTCCAAAACTTGCCTCCGCAGTATGTCCAGTCACGTGTTCTTCCATCACCTTGCTGTGCCCCAGCAAGAGGTGGAGTCTGTTTCTCCTCCCCCTGATCCTAGATAGGACTTTGTGGCTGCCTTGGTCCACAGAAAGCCAAAGAAGTGACATAGAGTAACTTCCAAGACTAGGTCAGAAAATATGACATGGCTTTCCAACTGGGCTCTCTCTCAGAGCCACTCACTCTGGCAACCCAAGTACGATGATGTAAGGAAGCCCAGGCCACTGGAGAGACCATTGTTTTATTTTTTATTTTTAAAATTTTATTTGAGGGGCGTCTGGGTGGACCAGTCAGTTAAGAGTCTGCCTTTGGCTCAGGGCATGATCTCAGGGTCCTGGGATCAAGTCCCGCATCAGGCTCCCTGCTCCACGGGGAGTCTGCTTCTCCCTCTGCCCTTCCCCGCTGCTTGTGCTCTCTCTCTCACACACACACACTCTTTTAAAAAAAATAAGTAAAGATTTTATTTGAGAGAGAGAGAGTGCATGAGTTGGGGGGAGGGGCAGAGGGATAAGCAGACTCCCCACTGAGTGCAGAGCCCGATGAAGGGCTCTATCCCAGGACCCTGAAATCATGCCCTGAGCCAAAATCAAGAGTTGGCCACATAACCAACTGAGCCACCCAGGCACCCAAAGACCACTGTTTTAAAACATGGGTTTTAAAATTGTTGAACACTACATCTGAAACTAATGATGTACTATTTGTTGGCTAATTGAATTTAAATTTAAAAAAATAAGAAAAAAAATAAAACATGGGTTATATTATTATTCACATATGGTGAGACCAACAGATCAGGAGGTGATTGCCATTGAAAAGACAGTCTGGGGTGTCTGGGTGGCTCAGTCAGTTAAGCATCTGCCTTTGGCTCAGGTCATGATCCCGGGGTCCTGGGATGGAGCCCCATGTCAGGCTCCCTGCTCAGCGGGGAGCCTGCTTCTCCCTCTCCCTCTGCCACTAACCCCCTGCTCATGTTCTCTGTCACTATTTCTGTCTCTCTCTCTCTCAAATAAATAAATAAAATATTTAAAAAAAAAAAAAGAGAGAAAGACAGTCTGTTATACTCACAGTTCCCAAGAGAAGGGGGCACACCATGTCATGGAGGCCCTCACGAAGAACACCAGGGTTGGTCAGGGAGCAGACCAAGAGAAAGGGAAGCTGTGATAAGAGACTTTATTGTGGTTCCCATGGAAAGGAACAAGTGAGACAGCTGAGGCTGGGTTAGGATTGGCTAGTTTGAATAATCTCAGTGGCCTCTGGGATGTACATGGCCCTGGGGTGATTAGAGGAAGGGAATAGTGGCCTACAGTGGGAAAGCTCCATAAAGGAGTGGTTGGGGGGGACGGGCTCTGGATTAGCTGGTTTCCATAGGAAAGATACGCTCACAGGTGAGTTGTCTGCTACCTCTAGGAATGAGCTAGCCCAGGGAGGGGTAGTCCATCCAGAGTCAGCAAGATTCCAAGATCTCAAAACATCAGAGTATAGTGAGTAAAAGGCATGAGTAATACAATCATTTGCAGGTTTTCTAGACAATGGCCTAAAAGTCCCAGCCAGTATCAACTGTGCTGTGAGAAGGTGAGCCTTCAGATGACCCCAGCCCCAGCCTTCAAGACGCCCAGCCTTCAAGAAGCACCACATAAAGCAGAGGTGAGCTATCTCTACCAAGTCCTGCCCTCACTGCAGATCATACGCATATACATATTTTGGTGTTTTTTTTTTAAGTCGCGGAGCTTTGGAGTAAAATTTTACACAACCTAGTGACTTGAACAATGGTAATGAACTGAGCCAAACAGAGTCTCTATCTCCCTCCAGAATTTAAACTGGGGCTTAAGAGAGTTAGTAAGTTGGTAGCAGGAAGACAAGTGATCAGACCCAAAGAGAAGCACGGATGGGAGATACAGCTGAGTCACATTCATGACAAATGACAAGAGGACTAGTCTGGAGTGGTTCCGATTCTGAATGGCCCAGTTTCCTGAGCTCAGCAGTGGAACCCAGTCATCCCTGAGGCCTACCAGGTGGTAGGTTTCTCCTGAGTCTAAGCTGAGTTCCTGTGAAGCTTTGGATAGGGCAGAGCCACCTGCTCTGGGACTCTCACCCCTGTCCTTCCCTAAGAGAGTCTCCATTCGTTGCCACTGAAGGAGCCTGTCCCGCTCGGGGACACATAGTACCAAGTCAGAACTTGGTATACAGTAAACAATCAGGATGGGTGACACCCACCCACCTTCCCCCCGCCAAGAACTGTCAGGGACTTACAGAGATAGTAAATGTTAAGGAGCTGTGTGGACTCTCTAGGTCTGGCCAAATCCACGTGGCTCTTATCCTCACTTCTCAAAAACATTTTGCTTTGAATATTTTAAAAAGAATCGTAATGGTTCCAAACCGTCCAGATATTTTATTTCCTCTGTCCCATCTCCAAGCTCAGACCGGGCTGGGCGCCCCCTTCTGATCCGCACTCATTCCTTCTGGGCCACAGGCCACCCTCTATCTGCAAGGCCTTACCTGGAAAAGCAAGGCCCCTGAGAGAGGAAGCACTTGCCTGTGGCCTCTTCCAGCGGAGACAGGGTCCCCAGCCCAGCACTGGGGTGTGGAGCCCGGGGAGTGTCTCCCATGGCTGCCTTGGCAGCAGAGCGGGACTGGTGGTTCCCTGGGTCTTGAGCCCTAAGAATTGGCTCTAGCGGGGCATGTGGGACAGCAGTCTAGAAGGCCGAAGTGCAGCAGGTGCACCTGAGCGTATGCTAGGGGGAAGCAAGGAGGTGTGTGTGGCTCGGCAGCAGGGGTGCGTGTATCAGAGGACAGGCTGATGTACTGACATCTGTTTTTTTCTCCCTGTATTCTCCTCTTCCCCCAGTTCCAAAGTAGAAAGCCCAGCCCTCTCTCCACCCAGGCCTCTGGGGAAGTTTGTGTGAAAAAGAAAAATTGCTAGCAGTCATTTCCTTGCTCTTACTTGTGATCATGTCCAAAAACATCAGGAGGGTGGGAGATGGGGCTCAAGGGGAACTGAAGGGGCAGGGTAATGTTTGGCAGGGCTGGGACATGGAGAGCCAGAAGTCAAGGCAGAGAGAGAGAGAAACAGGCATGCCAAGGTGGAAGAAACCAGCCTGGGCAGAGACAACCTTGCTGTGTGTGTGCCCTGTGTCCCAGCACGTAGATGAGCCTTACAAATGAGCTTGTGCCTGTGTGTGCCAAGATGTGTGTCTGTGACCAGACCTGCCCATGAAATATCGCATGCCACAGACTTTGGGCATGTCTGGGTTTGTCTACCAAGCTCCAACTCAGCCTCTGCAAACACAGGTCAGGGAATAAAGGGGGTACCTGTGGCTGGGCCAGAGCCCGGTGCCTGGGGAGGCTGAGTAAGAGAAGCCAGATGCCATCAGCTAGACAAGAGCAGCCTCTACTAGCCTGGGCAGGCGAAACCTGGTGCCTTGGGATACAAGGGAGGCATTGAAGGGGCAATCCATGGTGGGGGGGGGGGCGCTAAAAGTGTGGGGTCCCAGGCACCAGATCAACCTGGGACTCTCGGACTCTCTGCCCCTTCAGGAACCAAAGCCTGGTAGTGGGAACACAGGGCACACAGGGCTGTCTTACCCACTCTGCACCAGTAGCTATTCCTTTGTAACAGGGTTTTAGGGCAGGGCCTTGCCCCCCCTCCACCCAGAGCTCCCAGGGAGGATGTGAGCACAGGGCTGTGTCCCCTTACTCTACCCAAGTTCTCTGTGCAGGGCAGGTCTGGGATTTTGGAAGTAGAGGGGAAGTGGCTAGGGCGTCCTCCTCCAGGAAGGCTTCTTGGGCTTCTGGGTACCTTGAAGATGCAACATCTTTAAAGATGCAACATCTCAGCCTCATAGCCGCAGAGTCTGTCTCAGACTGGGATTTGTCTTATTCTCAAATTCCCCCAAACACTTCCTGACCACCAAATTTCTACCAGGTGTCCTCTTCTCTGTGTTCAGGACCCCAGCTGACTATCCTATTCTCCATCACCAGTGGCCAGCATCACCAATGCTGCTTCATCTTCTATTCCAAGACTGGCTGCCAAGTGGGGCCCAGAGCTCTAGTTCCCCTGCTCCCCCACCTCCCCGCCCCAGATAGCACACAGGTCCTCACATTCCTGAGGGCTTTTCTGTTAATACCCTGGGGAAAGCTGACCAGGAGTGCAAATCACGACAGCTAGGTGAAGTAGGGGACAGGACTGGGCCCACTGTGGCTATGGTATGGAAGAGAAGGAAGAAATTTCCCTTGGCCCAAAGTTCCTCTAGCTGCACTAAGAATTAAGTTGCCATGAGACAGGTTAATGGGAGAAAAAAAAAAACCCAAAGTTTTCTTATGTGTGCATGGAGGCCCAATAATGAAATTGAGACCCAAAGAAATGACCAAGGCAGGAAGTTTTTTCTACTTTTTAGACAAAGAGATAATACATTTTTGAGGAATTGATAAGACAAAACTTAACTTTGGGAGCTTCAACTTGGGGCTAGAGTAGTAAATTAGTAAACAATAACAAGGGTTGTTTATACAGCTTCTGATCTCTAAATTTCCCATCTCTGGTGATAAGGATATCTCTTCACCGCCTGTGACAGGTAGTGCACCTTTCACATGGGAGATTTATTTCCTGATTTCGGGGGCGACAGAGGGTCTGAGTGTCCTTCTGGAACAGACTGTCTCTAAGGTAACTCTTATTTAAAATAATCAGTCTGCTAAAGTGGCACATTTGGGGGCAGCCTGTCCTTCAGCCCCACAGTATACCCCAGGGAGCTGGCAGGGAGAGTCCAAGTTCCATATCCAGTTGGGCACATGAAAAGGACCTCACAACATGGGAGCCACCAGGGGGCGGGCTGTACCTGCTGGACCACTGGCCCATCAGGGGGCCTTGTTCTTGGCAGAGAAGCGTCTGTAGGTGGGAAGGGTGCTTTGCCCAGGTCCCAAGTGGGGACAGATGGAAAGCATCCCTGGGGATGACGGCAGAGGGCAAAGATGGCCCGGATGCCCCAAGTGTCAGTGGACATAGGCATTTGGTTGGAGGAATCCATGTGTGATGGGGGAGAGGGGTCTTGGAAAGAAAGAATCAGGATGTTGTGGGAGCATGGGTGTTGAGGGCAAGAGGATGAGATTTTGGGAAGCTCTTAGGATTGACGTCCTTGGCAACCTGCACGGGAAAGACGGGGCAGGCTGTCTTGGGCAATAAGGAAGCCCTCTGACTTCCCTAAATACACCTTGATCCTCCAGGTCATAGGAAATTCATACCTTCCCCTTAGGGAGCTCCACAGCCTTGAGTCAGGAGTGTTCTTCCCAGACTCCTGCAGACCAGGCATGTAACTGTGGTTTGGTTACATGAGCCAATAGAGTCCCCATTGTTGCTCAGCCTGGTTCGAATTGTTTTTCACTTCAGCTCACAGATCTGAACAAGTTTCTGAACTGGTGCCTGTTCCTTGCTCCAGATTACCCACAGGTTAAAGTCCAAACTCAACCTGGCTTTCAAAACCCCAATCTCTTTCTCCATCACCATGTCCTACTGCTCCTCAGAGGGAGCCTTTTCTGTGGCTGGAAAAGTCTCTTACCTGGGACATTGTGGGATCCAAAAATGATTTTGCTAGCATCATATCCTCTGTGGGGACTCCTGGACTGCCAGGAGAATTAATCAGTTCTACTCTGTGCCACCCTCTGATTAGTCCTCTGCCTCTTCCGTTAGGCTATGAGCCCCTTGACGGCGCTGTGTCTACTGCATTTGGCCCAAGCCAGGCACCCTGAAGGCACCCAAATACATACCTGGAGAGTAAATAAATGACCCCTGTGGCTGTGGCCTGTCCCGCCTAGCTAGAGCAGGCCTTTTTTGGAGCTGCTAAGACCCTGGGCCTGGTCCACTGCAGAAGAGAACTGCTACCCGGAAGAAACTCATCTAGGTCCCAAGGTGACCCCAAGGGAGAGACTTGTGGGTGGGCTCAGGTTTGTATCCATTTGACTGACCCCCAGGAATCTCTGCCCAGATTCTACTTCCATTCCTTTCCCAATAAGACTTGCTGCCCTGAGTCAGAAGCACATGCAGCTAGAATCAGAGAAAGACCAGAAAACCTGGCACTGAGATAGAAACTAAGTAACAGACACAAAACCCGAGACTGAGATGCCCACAGAGAGGGGAGAAGCTGACCAAGGACAGAGCCTGGAGGGCAGAGATTCAAAGATGGAGAGCAGGGCTGGGGATGGCAAGTCCAGAGAGCATTGCCATCATCTCTTCCCCGGATTAATGCAACATCTTCCACGGGTTTCCCTGCTGCTTGCACTACCTCTGACCCAATCTGCTAGTCAGTAGGAACTTTCTAAACACATATCTGAATATGTCACTCCCCCAGCCCCCAGAGTAAGAAATCCCCGATACCTTTGCTGAGTTACAAGGCTCTGCTTGATGTGAGCCCTGCTCATCACCAGATCCTTCAACTCCAACCACTGTGGACCTCTCCCTGAGCTTGCTCTCCCTGGCCTCTAAGCCTGAAATCATGCCACTGTTCCTTCTACCTGGGACGCTCATTCTGTGCCTCCTCCCCAGTTGTCCATTCTATACCCAGTGTCCCTTTGTCAAGGGTAGCCTCTCCCACACCCCAAGAGCATTCTCACCCCATCCCTCACCTTCTGGTCCGATTGTCCCCTCTCACACTGGAGCTCAACCCCAGAGACTCCAGGCCAGGCTGCCCTCGCCAATACTCTCCATCTTCCTACCTGCTCCTGTCCTTGGCCTCGTGGGGCCAGGCTTGCCAGCTCTAGGGCCACATCTGCCTGCCCTTTATATCCCAGTCTCTACCCCCCCCAACTCTTTGCAGCGCTTCCTTTTTAGGGTTGTGATTCTTCCTACATTCTCCATTTGTCTCTTAAAAAAATGTTGTCCACTAATTTTCTGTTTAAATAAAAATTAAGTTAATTTAAAGGAAAACATTAAATAGCACAAATGGTACAAGGACACTACATGATAACAGTTTGGGAATTGCGACTCAAACAACATTTTGGTGCTCTGCTCAGACCCCCTCAATCTCTGTTTCTGGACATCCATCTCTGGGACTTGATGCGCTTTGGCCTCCAGTGGCTAGTACCTGTCCTCAGATCACTGGAACTGTTTTGCTCCCATTCCCCAAGAGCCCAATGTGCCTGGGGATTTTAAGCGCCCCCCCCCACACACACACACAGGGACAGCCCATAGCTTTAACTGACAAGCGAGAGTAGGACAGCCCAGTTCCTTAACCCTCATTTCAGACAACTCTGAGAGCCCCTCTAGGACAGAACCTAACACATAGAGTGGGCACTCAATAAATGTTTGTTGAAAGAACAAATGTAGCCAAATGTATCAATCTTATCCTTTGTAATATCTGCATTTCTTTGTAATTTTCGTCACTCTTAGCCTATTCCCATCCACCTTTAAAAAGCATTTACTTTGTTTTGTTATACTTATTTATGTATTTTTGTAGTTAATTATTTGATCCATCCTGATACATTGTAAAGACTGAAATAAATGTATTTTCTTCTCATGACTAATCAGTTGAACCAGTGGCAATTCTTGAATCTTTCCTTCATCTGTCAAACCAAGATACTACCTTATCTAAGACTCATTTAGTGAGGTATTATGCAATCATTTATTATGGTAGTTATAAATGATTATGTCACCACATGGAAAAATGCTCACCCTATAATTTTAACCACAATATATATTAAGATTTTATTTATTTATTTGACAGAGAGAGAGAGAGCATGAGCAGATGGGAGGGGCAGAGGGAGAGGGAGAAGCAGACTCCCCACTGAGCAGGGAGCTCACTGCGGGACTCCATCCCAGGGTCCTGGGATCATGACCTGAGTCGAAGGCATACGCTTAAAGGACTGAACCATCCAGGTACCCCTTAACCATGATATTTTTATAGCTACATAAAATTATGTCAACACATTGGCAAGGACAGGGAGAAATGTAGAAAAATAGATTGATTTGAGGATGGTGATAGGGCTGGGGTGGTTTTTCTCTTTGATTTCTTTGGATATTTATGAAATAATAAGTTGAAACTTTAAAAGAACAAAATATGGAAGGTAAGAAGGACTTAAAAGATAGCAAGCTGTTTTTTCACCTGAGCTTGAGACAAAGGCTTGGGTGAGGTAGTTTTTTGTTTTTTTTTTTCTTTTTAGAGGTGATCTCAGGAGGAAGCTGAGGACAATGAGGGATTGTTACTGGAGGGTCCTGGGGAGTCATTCTTCCAGGAAAGGCTGGACAGGAGAGGTTCTGTGTATGGAAATCATGTTCTTTGGCCTTATACCTCTAAGTTTTGAGCTCCTTCCCAGCCTCAACTAAGTGAGCAGAACCTCTGGACGTCCCCCACCCAAAACATATCAAGGCCTCAAGCATGTGGATGGGTGAATCCAAATGCTCCCATCACCTTGCCCTGACTAACGGGATGCTACAACAACCAGGCAGCAAGGATACTGCTCTGTGTGGTTATATATTAAGAACTGTAGGAGAAACATGTCTCCCTGAACAGCTTTCTCTGGAAGATCCCTCTGACCCCTTAGAATTCTGCAGTTTTTAAAAAGCTGAATTCAGAGAACAGTAAAATCCACCGGGCCCTGGGCCAGCCATGCCCTCATAACAAATGTGAAGAGCATTAGAAGTAGGGACAAGTGTAGTCCTGGATGCCATGGGGCCCTAATCTGGTCTGCACTTGGGACGGTTAGGCAGGGCATGTCCTAGAGCCTGGGCTACATACTCTAGGGCTTGCCCTCCTAACCAAAAGGGCACTTCACTTCGATCTTCATGTCTCGGCTACTCCAGGCAATCCACTGGGGTCCCAAAGGTGCTGTGAGAAGAGCAGATACTCAAGCATGAGCACACACTGAGGCAACTGGCACCAGGACCCCTCCACACGCACAGAGCTAGGATGTCACTTGAGATCTTGGATTTGAAGCCTGTGGAGCTTGCCCAACTATCTTTTAGAGCAGCTCCCCTGAAGTGCTTTCCCACCTGCCTAGCCACAGGAGCCCGGTCTCCCACACCGGGGCCTTCACTGGGCTCCATCTGGTGCAGAGACCAGTGAGGTCTGCAGGCTGCCCCTGGCCAGAGGGCTTTTCCCGCAGTGTACTTTAAAACTTTGGAGAGGTTCGCTGGTTCCCCCGGTGAGCACGCGACCTGGCTGCAACCAGCTCCGGGCTCCAGGAGTCGTGGAGGAACGAGAAAGGACCTACCAGAGTCACCTCTTGTAAGTCGCTACGGGGCTGAAAGGGCCTACAAGGCCTGAAGTGCGCGCGCAACCCGGCCCGGGGAGGTACGGCTCTACGCCCCAGTCCGCCCGCTCAGCCTTGCCTATCACGTCACGCTCCGCGGGCCCTCCCCAATCCGCCTGATTGGTGGAGAGCGCGCGCGAGTGCTTCCGCTCCGCCCTCGGACCCGCCCTCCTGCGGCACTGCCCCGCCCCCTGGCTTACAAGGTTGTCTGTGTGGCTTCCAAGTTGGAACGCAAAGGCGCGGGCGCGAAAGGGCTCCGACCCTCCGAGGCTGAGGGGTCACTTTCCCGTCATGCATGCGCTCTGGCCGCCGCTCCAGGCCTGACAGTGGCTGAGTGCTCTTCAGAAGCACAGTCCCTGCCCAGCTCGGCCCGCCACAGGCCCCTTCCTTTCCTCAGCCCTCGACCGGCTCCTCCACCCCCCTTATGGCAGAGCACCCGGAAATGCCCATTGCCCGGGCCCCCCTTGACGCCGACACCCCCACGTGCCAAGAGGTTGGTCCTCGAGGACCCGCCGCCTGGCTCGCAGGCTCTCAGGCCCAATGCGGATGCGGGTTCCGCCGGCACCCCACGCTCGGAGCCCCCAGCCCCGACCACAGACGCCCCCTCTTGCCTCCCGCTCACTCCTGGGCCCTCCAGGATTCTTCCCACTCTGGCACCTTTCCGCCGCCCCACACGCCCCCGGGTTCTTCCTCACACCAGCGCCTGGGACCCCTTGGCGGACCGCCTCCGTGTCTAAGGGACCACTCCTTAGCAGCCTCTACCTCTACACACCGCTGCCCTCCGCGCCGTCGTCCCAGACTCCTCGGTCCCCGCACCCGGACGTCCCTCACCCAGCATCTCCGCCAATGCATCCTCACGGAACCACCGCCCCCCTCCTCCCGCAAGTTCCTCCTCTGGCCTTCTCCGGGTGAACATCGCTAGTCAGGGCCCAACCTCGCTCCCGCAGCCGTGCGAGCCCTCCTGGGCCCCCCGGTCCCACAGCGCACACCCCTCTGTACCCCACCCGCACACCCACGAGCCCTCGCTTAGCCCCCCACGCCCCACTGCCAGACTTCTCCCC